>NC_089586.1:12052008-12383759 GCF_019320115.1 Miscanthus floridulus
TTGATCATCTCCAACAAAAGCATCAGACAGACGTAAGGAATGACCATGCCCATGGTCCTAAGCATCACCCATCGCAGGATAAAGGCACTTGATACAGTAGCCGTAATACATCTGCCCATCTACAACAAGTGGGAATAAAACCCTGAGTACGAGAAGGTACTCAGCTAGACTTACCCGACATAACCAAAAATAAGTGACACCAAGGATTATGAAGGCTTTATAGTAGGGTAGCTGACTCATTTGCAAAGAAAGCATTTTTAGCATTTCAAGAACCTTTCTAAAGACATTAATGCCAAGTTAATTAATTATAACCTGTCGACTAGATTTGCACCTATACTAGAGCAAACATGTGATTAAGCAGATAATGATAACCAATGATCATTAAACAACTTCCATAATGTCATATTCATTATAACTGTCCAAGTGTTCCATCAACATTACTACGATGAAGTCACTCAAGTCAAGTGCTCACTATCCAGGAGCGATGGCGATTCGAATCGATTCCTAACCAGCTGGTGATTTATTCCTTACACAAACCTCACTCACCCACTAAAGTGAGGTATTGATCACCGAGTCAACTATCCAGGTATCTCGAGTTTGCCAGGAACCACATGTACCCGGGGGCCGACCGACTGCACTTTGGTCTTATCATCTCGCCCCCGTATCCTACCACACCTGCTCTGGCACAGTGCGCTGCGGGCAATCTACTCGGCCCGAATAATCTCCTAGCTTCGCGGTCGGAAGGTACTTTATCTGGCCAGCTAAATGTAAGACATGCGTTCAACATGACTCGAGGCCCAACAACGGTCGGTCCTTAATTGACACAGACGGAAAGCACTACAGTCCAAAACTCTGCAAGTCTCCATCCGGTCTCAACTTCATTTAACACTTAGTTATACCATGACTTCATAGTCATCCAAGCAGATCCAGGTAACCACCTATAGCTCGTAGGTGATAGGAAATCACCCGACTTCTACCGGTCTAAGCCAGCTAAGCATTGACTCGACCGCGGATACTAGGTTAACAAGGATATAGTATAACAAAGGTAGACAAGGTATAATGCAGCAACGGTTGCAAACAACTCCTGAACGTAATGCATCAATTAAAGTAAAGCATTTAATTAATAATTGCAAAGGGAGAAAATGCTCCGGGGCTTGCCTCTCTCGAAGGAGCTCGGGCGGTGATCGGGGCACTCTAGAAGTTCCTCAACGTCCTCCTCGTCGGCTTCGGGCACTCTGTGGCTGCACCTCGAGCTGCTCCTCGGGTATGATGACTGGGTTCTCGGTTTGCGATCCTATATGATGCAATGTGCGTAAGTGCTTATGCAATCGGTGCATCGAATGAGATGAATACAATGGATATGTTTGAATGCAAGGTAGGCAACATCATCCAAGAACATATACGACAATCACTTCAGTCACTGTATCTCACTGCATTCTCTTCTACTACTATATGCTAAATCAACACATCTTATTAAATGCTTCAAAGATACAACCAACGCTTCTCACTAATTTCGTAATCACACTTAAGCACACACTTGATTAAACCCTAATTAATAATAGGTTTGAATAGCGACATCTATTTTATTGCTTAGAAAAATCTTAGAAAATTACTATAGCATAGTACTACCCTAAATAGTCTACCATCAGATTTTCATGGTATTTGAATGAGTGGATTAGCCTACACCAAAAATAACAAGCTATGGCATGATTATGAACATGAAATACTTTGTACTGTGAAAAGTGTCAAACAACAGAGTTAGTATTTTTCCTATGTTCTTCATAGCATACAATCACTGTACAAAAATTATCACATGCATGTTTTATACAAAGTTTGCTCTCTAGCTAAAATAACAAAAATCAGCCATTAAAGGTACTTGAACTACACCTCAAAATTTTCTACAAGCACAAGCATGACACATATTTTTCCTAGGAAGTACATTACATAAGAAGATTAACAAACTTGGAATCATATTTTTCTGAAGCCTATAGGTTTTTTCTACACATTTTTCAAGTTATCGGCATATACATGATTAAATAAAGTTCTACAGAAAAGTATCTCAAAAATGACATGCAATAATTTTCCCAAGTAGATCTGGTGATAAGGAACACAACAAAATTTGTTTCAACAAATTTGGAGCCAAAAGGAGTACACAAATATTTTCCAAAGCATTTAAATAGAAATCTGAAAAATCATTTTTGAAATCCTTTTAAACTTCATTCTCAAATCTGCTAGATCCACCCGGTTCTTCACCCAAAACCTGCGCCAGAGAGACAGACAGGCGGGACCCAGCGGGTCAACCGGCCCACTGGCCAGCCACTTGGGGCCTTTGCCAGCCAATGCGGCTGGGCCCTGCGGGTCAGCGACCCGGGGGTAGGGGAGGTGCTCCACCGGCCGGTGCTCACCGGTGGCAAGCCCCTTCCGTGGCGTGGGTGGGGCCAGCGTGCTCAACATGCGGATCCGCACTGACTGGCAGAACGGAGCTGGCCCGACGGCGTGGGGGTCCGCGCGGCCACGGCGGCTTGCTTGCCGGAGAGGAAGGAGGCGCCAAGTTTGGCCCTCACCTCGACGACGGCAGCCGCGAGCGAGCGCAAACGACAGAGGTTGACGATGTGGAACTGCTGGCGGTGCGAATCGAGGGATGGTGCGGTGGTGCGGGAGCTCGACGCCGGCGGTGCGCGTCGGCGGGCTTGGCAGTTCGGGTGTGGCTGCTGCTGCGGAGCGAGAGGCAGGGAGGGTGGCGAAGTGAAGTGGCGGAGTGGGGTGGCGTGCGCGCGCTCAGACCGCTTTGAAGGCAGGGCGCGGCCGGTCGAAGCAGGCACCGGCCCTCGTCGCCGGTGTACGGGCGCCGCGTGGCGGCCGGCAGGCGGGGAAGGCGGGCGCGTCTACGTGCGGGAGCGACCGCGGCATGGGCCTGGGCCAGCAAAGCGCTGCTGGACAGGGAGAAACGCGCGACAGGCAGGGACGCGGGCCAGGCCGGCTTCGGCCGTGGGCCGGGAAGCGGAGCGGCGGCCTGTTAAGCGAAAATGAAAAATGTTTCTTTTTATTTCTCAAATAAACAGAATTTAATTCCCATTTTTGAGCCATTTAAAAGCATTTTCACAAATTGGTGTAAAAATGAAATTTGTTCCATTTTTCAATATCTACAACTTTGATTTTATGACCAAAGCCAAATTCTTGATAGATTTTGAATTATAAAATTAAAGTAAATTTTAACTCAAAACCCTAATTTTGGAGAATTATTTTTAAAAGCAAAATTTGGCAATAATTTGAATACAAACTTTGCTCCAAAAATTGGACTAAACAATTATAGATGATTTACAAGCATAGCCAAACATGTTTTACTAACCTAGCAAGCATAATTTGGGCAAAACAACTCTTAAACAGGTGTATGCAACATTTGCGTTTCACGAACATGTTTCGTATGTTTCGAAGCAGTATTTCAGTTGTTATTTACATGATTAGGCATGTATGATTAGGATGCTTGATGATGCATGATATGCATGATTTGCAGTGCCTAAATGCTGGCATAACACCGGGGTGTTACAGCCCTCCCCCCTTATAAAAATCTCATCCCGAGATTTGGGTTACGAACCATTTGTTATAAAAATCTTCATAAGCTTTTTGTAGATACTCTCCCATTTCCCAAGTTGCATCTCCCTCATCATGATGATCCCACTGTATCTTGTATGTTTTCACCACACTATTCCAAGTAGCACGTTCCTTAGTGTCTAAAACACGGACTGGTTGCTCACGATACACCAAATCTGATTTGAGTTGGATGCCTCGAGGTTCTATTCTTTCCTCCGGAACACGCAAACATTTCTTGAGATGTGATACATGGAAAACTGGGAAAATGGTACTCATTGTCTCAGGTAACTCTAACTTGTAGGCTACCGGACCTCTTTGTTCCAAGATCTTGTATGGTCCTACGAATCTAGCGGCGAGCTTTCTTCGGACTCCGAACCGTTTCTTCTTCATTGGCGTGACCTTCAGATAAACATAGTCACCAACTTCAAACATAAGGGGTCTCCTTCTTCTGTCTGCATAACTTTTCTGACGTGATTAGGCCGCCTTCATATTCTGCTGAATAATATGAACTTTCTTCTCGGCTTCTCCTACAAAGTCAATGCCATAATACCTTCTATCTCCAGGCTCGACCCAATTCAATGGTGTTCTACATTTTCTGCCATATAAAGCTTCGAAGGGAGCCATCTTGATGCTTTCTTGATAACTATTATTATAAGAAAACTCAGCTAATGGTCACCATGACTCCCATGATCCCTTAGAAGACAATACGCAGGCTCTTAACATATCCTCCAAAACAGCATTCACTCGTTCAGTCTGACCATCTGTCTGAGGATGATAAGCGGTACTACGAATCAAACTAGTTCCTAAGCCTTTGTGTAAATGTTCCCAAAAGTGAGCCGTGGTTTCCACCACAACCACCGGTCCCCGCACCATTAGCACCGGTCTCAGCGGCCTCATACGTGGTTCGACGAGTGTTTGTCATCTGCATATTTCAGCAACAAGTAATGATTGAGTGAA
Organism: Miscanthus floridulus; assembly: GCF_019320115.1. Classification (NCBI taxonomy): domain Eukaryota; kingdom Viridiplantae; phylum Streptophyta; class Magnoliopsida; order Poales; family Poaceae; genus Miscanthus; species Miscanthus floridulus. Next base: position 12,056,557 of record NC_089586.1, read on the forward strand.
GCTGTAATAATTACGAGTGAAGGAAAAATTATGCCGTACTGAATTTACTGGGGAGAATAAATTCATACAATAAAACAGAGGCACAACAATCGCATCCCAATTAAAACAACATCACTTAATCAAATTACTTCAACAGCAAACATCACGTCCATACAACCAAATTGCCAGCATACATACACTGGACTTTTATACGTTCAGATATCGCATTCTTAATCAAGTTCCAACCACATGCCAAGTCTCATACGTTCAAAGCAACATACATTAGGTTACATGCCAACAAAAGAAAGGTCATCGCGACATGACCTAGATACTAGCACAAGGCAACTAGCCTACTCCTTAGGGCCATCGTCGGGATCAGAGACATCACCATCGCCCCCAGGTGAAACTACAGGCTCGTCCTCGTTGTCGTCGTCGATGTCCATGCCAGCGGCGTCTGGTGGAGCATATGGGCCAACCCCATTGTAGAGCGCGTGAAACTCCTCGTGCATGTTGTCATTGTATTCCTCTAGCTCATCGACCCTCTGCAGCAGAAGGTCCCTCTCGTCCTAGGCTTCATTCCTTTCCTGAACCAACTATCCCATCATGTGGTCTGCATTGTTGTTGGCTTGAGTCAACGTATGCACCCGCTGTATAGCTCTATCACCTCTCTCAACCGCCTAGTCTCGCTGTAAGTTCATATCAGCCAACTGCTCGTGCAAACTAGCTATAGCACATGCCTGTCTCTTCTTCTGCTTTCTCCCCTTGAGCTTATCCTGACCACGTAAGCCAGTCAAAGTCCAGTAGGTACTCTCGAGACCCTCATACGCTCTGATGGCGGCGAACATAGCACTCATAGAATGGTTGTCGCTAGCCTGTCCCTCAGCTAGACCTCTGACCAAGGCGCTTCCCGGAGGCTGAACCCAAATGGCATCATGAGGATCATCCCTAGGAATGGTGCCAGCTAGAGCTGCTGCAAGCTCACTGGGAAATCTGCTCATGATATCCCTGATGACATGGAAAGCTGCTCCCTCTGCACCCTCAGTAGGAGTGCGACCCTCAAACTCCAAGTGCCAACCATCCCAATCTAGAGCATCACCAAGAGCAGGAACCGTGATCTCTACCACTGCGAGTCCATCCTCTGCTAACTGGCTCTCATTCCAGGAGTACACTGGCTCTTGACCCTCTAGGTACCCCACATCATGGAGCACTCTCCAAAGCAAGGTCGGCATGCCAAACTCGCTCAAGAAGGTGTCCATGGTGCGGTGCTCCCTCAGGGCCAATGGACATCGAGGTGCTCTTCCTCCGGTGGACTTACGGGCGGTCTGCTTCGTGCGGGCCATCTGTAGCAAAAGTTCTTTTATTACCCCGGGGAAAACATATTTTAGGTGATACAACTTTTATCAAAATGAGATAATCAATTTATAAGGGGAGGAATGCATGACATGAATGAAATGCACAAGTAATATGATGTATGTACGTGCCGTACGTTCTCACAAACTTATGAAATGAATAATTTCTAACGACGAATTCGGTGGCATACAAACAATCTCTCAAATACGTAGCTAATACGTTCTACACGATAACGTTGTTATGTACCTGCAGAAGATTCATTTCAGCCCAATTCCCAATGAGTGCATAAAAGCAGTAAATTTTTATCTACACGCTCTACACAAATCCCCAGATACGTGTACAACGGTAGTAACTACCCGAACCATCGTCCTATTGACGTCATCGCCTCAACAGACGGAATACCCACACATGAGATACCTTTGTAAAACATGCGTAGAACATGTAATTACTCCAGCATCATATAAGCATTCACCCTAGATCAGCGGTGTATCCGATCATGCTCTCACAACTCACACTTACCGAGGCGTAGAGGCAATTGATCCATACATTACCACTCAAACAAGTGGCACTCATACAATAGCATGCCGTATGAGCGACGAAAGAGAAATATGATGCAAGAACCCCAAGTCAGTACTTAATTAAGCCATCTAAAGTCCTTAACTGGGCATAAAGGATATGACCAATGGCACACTTTATAGTTTGGAAATCACGTTTTTCAAATACCTTTTTGTTTTAAATACACTTGTGAACAGTAACATGCTAAACCATGCTCTGATGCCAGATGTAACAGAACCGACCAATTATACGAAATTAAGTAAGAAAATCATCCACCAGAGCAGACGATTTAGCAAACTTAAGCCCATATAACCCGGTAGTCCGTGAAATCACGAAGGATTTCAAACCAACTTCCATTCCAGCCAAGATCGTAATAAGTTTAGCGGTCACCATCACATATTACATAAAAGTTTGCATCTCAGATACATCAGAGTTTAAACATAGTTATTACAAAACAAGTTCAAATAAAAGTAGCAGAAGCCATTTATTCAAACCACACACACTCACACGGAGTTCAAATATAGTGCCAGCAAATGATCATCTCCAACAAAAGCATCAGACGAGACATAAGGAATGACCATGCCCATGGTCCTAAGCATCACCCATCGCAGGATAAAGGCAGTTGATACAGTAGCCGTAATACATCTACCCATCTACAACTAGTGGGAATAAAACCCTGAGTACGAGAAGGTACTCAGCTAGACTTACCCGACATAACCAAAAATAAGTGACACCAAGGATTATGAAGGCTTTATAGTAGGGTAGCTGACTCATTTGCAAAGAAAGCATTTTTAGCATTTCACCAAGTTAATTAATTATAACCTGTCGACTAGATTTACACCTATACTAGAGCAAACATGTGATTAAGCAGATAATGATAACCAATGATCAATAAACAACTTCCATAATGTCATATTCATTATAACTGTCCAAGTGTTCCATCAACATTACTACGATGAAGTCACTCAAGTCAACTGCTCACTATCCAGGAGCGATGGCGATTCGAATCGATTCCTAACCAGCTCATGATTTATTCCTTACACAAACCTCACTCACCCGCTAAAGTGAGATATTGATCACCGAGTCAACTTTCCAGGAATCTCGAGTTTGCCAGGAACCACATGTACCCGGGTGCCGACCTACTGTACTTTGGTCTTATCATCTCGCCCCCGTGTCCTACCACACCTGCTCCGGCACAGTGCGCTGCGGGCAATCTACTCGGCCCGAATAATCTCCCAGCTTCGTGGTCGGAAGGTACTTTATCCGGCCAGCTAAATGTAAGGCATGCGTTCAACATGACTCGAGGCCCAACAACGGTCGGTCCTTAATCGACACAGACGGAAAGCACTACAGTCCAAAACTTTGCAAGTCTCCGTCCGGTCTCAACTTCATTTAACACTTATTTATACCATGACTTCATAGTCATCCAAGCAGATCCAGGTAACCACCTATAGCTCGTAGGTGATAGGAAATCACCCGACTTCTACCGGTCTAAGCTAGCTAAGCATTGACTCGACTACGGATACCGGGGTAACAAGGATATAGTATAACAAAGGTAGACAAGGTATAATGTAGCAACGGTTGCAAACAACTCCTGAACGTAATGCATCAATTAAAGTAAAGCATTTAATTAATAATTGCAAACCGAGAGAAAATGCTCCGGGGCTTGCCTCTCTCGAAGGAGCTCAGGCGATGATCGAGGCACTCTAGAAGTTCCTCAACGTCCTCCTCGTCGGCTTCGGGCACTTCATGTGGCTGCACCTCGAGCTGCTCCTCGGGTATGATGACTGGGTTCTCAGTTTGCGATCCTGTATGATGCAATGTGCGTAAGTGCTTATGCAATCGGTGCATCGAATGAGATAAATACAATGGATATGTTTGAATGCAAGGTAGTCAACATCATCCAAGAACATATACTACAAGCACATGTCATCTACTGCATTCTCTTCTACTACTAATATGCTAAATCAACACGTCTTATTAAATGCTTCAAAGATACACCAAAGCTTCACTAATTTCTTAATCACACTTAAAGCAACACTTGATTAAACCCTAATTAATAATAGGTTTGAATAGCGACATCTATTTTTATTGCTTAGAAAAATCTTAGAAAATTACTATAGCACAGTACTACCCTAAATAGTCTACCATCAGATTTTCATGGTATTTGAATGAGTGGATTAGCCTACACAAAAATAACAAGCTATGGCATGATTATGAACATGAAAATACTTTATACTGTGAAAAGTGTCAAACAATAGAATTAGTATTTTTCCTATGTTCTTCATAGCATACAATCACTGTACAAAAATTATCACATGCATGTTTTATACAAAGTTTGCTCTCTAGCTAAAATAACAAAAATCAGCCATTAAAGGTACTTGAACTACACCTCAAAATTTTTCTACAGCACAAGCATAACACATATTTTTCCTAGGAAGTACATTACATAAGAAGATTAACAAACTTGGAATCATATTTTTCTGAAGCCTATAGGTTTTTCTACACATTTTTCAAGTTATTGGCAATATAAATGATTAAATAAAGTTCTACAGAAAAGTATCTCAAAAATGACATGCAATAATTTTCCCAAGTAGATCTGGTGATAAGGAACACAACAAAATTTGTTTCAACAAATTTGGAGCCAAAAGGAGTACACAAGCATTTTCCAAAGCATTTAAATAGAAATCTGAAAAATCATTTTTGAAATCCTTTTAAACTTCATTCTCAAATCTGCTAGATCCACCTGGTTCTTCACCCAAAACCCACACCAGAGAGACAGACAGGCGGGACCCAGCGGGTCAACCGGCCCACTGGCCAGCCACCCGGGGCCTTTGCCAGCCACTACGGCTGGGCCCTGTGGGTCAGCGACCTGGGGGCAGGGGAGGTGCTCCGCCGGCCGGTGCGCACCGGCGGTGAGCCCCTTTCGTGGCGCGGGTGGGGCCAGCGTGCTCAACACGCGGATCCGCACTGACTGGCAGAACAGAGCTAGCCCGACGGCGTGGGGGTCTGCGCGGCCACAGCGGCATGCTCGCCGGAGAGGAAGGAGGCGCCAAGTTCGGCCCTCACCTCGACGACGGCAGCCGCGAGAGAGCGCAAACAACGGAGGTTGACAATGCAGAACTGCTGGCGGCGTGAATCGAGGGATGGTGCGGTGGTGCGGGAGCTCGACGCCGGCAGAGCGCGTCGGCGGGCTTGGCAGTTCGGGCGCGGCTGCTGCTGCAGAGTGAGAGGTAGGGAGGGTGGCGAAGTGAAGTGGTGGAGTGGGGTGGCGTGCGCGTGCTCGGACCACTTTGAAGGCGGGGCGCGGCCGGTCGGAGCAGGCACCGCCCCTCGCCACCGGTGTACGGGCGCCGCGTGGCGGTCGGGCAGGCGGGGAAGGCGGGCGCGTCTGCACATGGGAGCGGCCGCGGCGTGGGCCTAGGCCAGCGAAGCGCTGCTGGCCAGGGAGAAACGCGCGCCAGGCGGGGACGCGGGCCAGGCCGACTTCGGCCGTGGGCCGGGAAGCGGAGCGGCGGCCTGTTAAGCAAAAATGAAAATTGTTTCTTTTTATTTCTCAAATAAACAGAATTTAATTCCCATTTTTGAGCCATTTAAAAGCATTTTCACAAATTGGTGTAAAAATGAAATTTGTTCCATTTTTCAATATCTACAACTTTGATTTTATGACCAAAGCCAAATTCTTGATAGGTTTTGAATTATAAAATTAAAGTAAATTTTAACTCAAAACCCTAATTTTGGAGAATTATTTTTAAAAGCAAAATTTGGCAATAATTTGAATACAAACTTTGCTCCAAAAATTAGACTAAACAATTATAGATGATTTACAAGCATAGCCAAACATGTTTTACTAACCTAGCAAGCATAATTTGGGCAAAACAACTCTTAAACAGGTGTATGCAACATTTGCGTTTCACGAACATGTTTCGTATGTTTCGAAGCAGTGTTTCAGTTGTTATTTACATGATTAGGCATACATGATTAGGATGCTTGATGATGCATGATATGCATGATTTGCAGTGCCTAAATGCTGGCATAACACCGGGGTGTTACAAGGATTTCCCGTGACCTCAGGCCGGCGAGGTTGTCTCCTTCCTCACCTTCCATGAACGCGGGTTAGGATACCCTACACACTGGTTTCTATGCGGGCTCCTCAATGAGTGGGGCCTGGAGCTACAGCACCTCAATCTGACTAGGGTGCTGCACATTGCCGGATTCATCACCATGTGTGAGGCCTTCCTCAAGATGGAGCCACACATGGACTTCTTCTAGCAAATCTTCACTGAGCGAGCTTTGTCAGAGGGGAAGCCAGCCAGGACTGCGTCGGTTGGTGGCTTCGCCCTACAGAAGAAGCTAAGCTCGTTGGGTTCGTACACCGTGTACACCCCCTATGATTCCAAGCGGGGGTGGCATGGGGAATAGTTTTACATCAGGAACCCGGTGGAGGCACCATTCCCACCTTTCACCGGTAGGAGTCTAGAGAGGCAGGAGAGCTAGTCATGGGGCCCCGCCAGCCTATAGAACAAGAAGCTAGAGATTATCAGGGCGGAGCTCCAGAAGCTAATGCGGCATGGCCTTGATGGGGTACGAGTGTTCCATACCTTCTTCTACCGTTGGGTCACCCTGTTGGCGGAGAGGATGCGACCGATGTGGCTGTACACCGGCCCGATGGACCCCGACTATGCGTCGCTGGAGGAGTTGGCGAATAACGAGGTCTGGAGTCATCTCGACCGGGTGCTGCAGCTGAGGGCCAAAGAGACCCTTGATGGAAAGCTCGGACCTCTTCACACCGTGAAGTTGTCCAATCGGTATGCTCCCCTCTCCTTACTCCATGCTTTTCCCCTTTACTCTCCTGTATCTTTGAGCTCGAGTCATCCATTTCATAGGGACTCAAAGTTTACAAGTCCCAGCCACATCTTCCGAAGGGGCCGGAGGGCGTGGCTCGGCAAGTCACCCAGAAGGAGGCGGTGGTCGAGAAGAAGAAGAAGAGAGCTGAGAAGGCTTGATGGAAGCATGGGAAGGATATAGAGATCGCCCAGTGTGTGCGGGCTGGGGAAAACAGGAGCGACATCGAGGTAGAGCTTGAGTCAGAGGATCCCACGAAGATGGGTGACGACATGATCTCCTCCGAGGATGAGGGAGGCTGGGAGGTCATCGCGACCTTGGTGGAACGCCATGAGCCTACGACTATGTCCGTCCGTGGTGGGCGGGAGGCAGAGAGGCGTGACATTGTCCCCATGCCAAGGAAGTGTGCCGTGAGCTCGGACACCGTTGGCGAGCGGGAGCCAAAGCGGATGCGGTCGCTGTGCTCTTCGGAGGCATCACCGGCCTTATCCCCACCTACTCCGAGCACGGTGGGATAGCCTAGGCGGTCAGAGGAGTGGGCTCGCACCCACGCATCTTCAGGCTAGCACCGGCGCATGACCTGCAATGGGGGGACACCTCCCTACTGCCCCGGTCGGCGTGCCTTGAGCCAACGGCCGTGGTGACTTATGGGCTGATCGGGAGCCAGTTGGGTCGACTCCCCCCCGGTTGAGGTAAGGGGGCATGGCTCACGACCTACGAGCGGCCCTCGTCTAGTGGGCCTGTTGCCGGCGGGTCAGGGCTTCAGAGCCCTACCGCTTACATCCCGGTATGCTTTCTTCATTTCTTTTTGATCTTGTAGTTGAGTTTTTGGAGTGCGACTGACCTGTACTTTTTTGATAGTGGCCAGATACTGCCAGGGTTGAGCATTGCCCCACCTCCTATGTGGGAAGAGTGGAGGCCCACCTTGTAGCGTGTCACAATGAGCGGCTGGGTGAGCAGGGTGGCAGCGGTGCGACCTTCCCTTCCGAGGACTGCGCCCCCCTGGTCGGTCATGAGTACAGCGGTAGCTGCAGCGATGGTGCTAGCGGCAATCCTAGTGGCAACAGCGAAGGCTAGGTCGGAGGTGCCCCCCTCGGTCCCTCCTACACTGGCTATGGTAGAAGAGGGGAGAGAGACTAGGCTCCCTGCCCCACTGGTCAGAGGGAGACTGCACGGCTCGCCCTCCCGGTCAGAGCTGGAGGCATCAAGAGGAGACGCAGCCAGGCTGGAGGCAGAACGTCCATCGGCAGGCCATGAAATCGAGATAGTGGAGGTCTCCTCCAATGGTGAAGCAGGTGACAGGGTGAAGCCGACGACACCGTCGTAGGAGCTGGCGGTGGTTCGATCGTCGACTGGGCCTTCCAGTGGGCTAAGGGCTATCGACTTGGTGTTGCCCTAACCCGAGGACCCGAGGAAGGTTCGGTTCATCCTTTGGGACATTCTTGGCGGGAGAGGACTCGCCATGGAGTCCGATCTAGCCCAAACTAGGGTGAAGCTCGAGGAGGCCCTGGAGCGGGTCAAGTCCATCCAGCAGGTGGTTACTATCAACCTACCCCGCTTCGTAGAGGTAGTTTTTCTACTCTCATCCTTAGCTCCTTGGTCTTCCACTGGTTATCTCAGCATGTTTACCTCTTGTGTTGTAGGGCTTGGAGGAGATGTTGACCCACAAGTCTCGCTTCCTCTAGCAGGAGCATGCCTGGGAGACCGCGATGTTGTGGTGGGTCACCGAGCTTGAACGCGAGCTGGAGTCCGCCTGCCATGAGTCTCAAGGTCGGGCGGCCGAGGCGATGGAGGCGCGGGTGGTGGAGCTGCTCACTGCAGAGTGGGCGACCGCCGCTGAGCGGGGGCTTGAGGCAGCGAAGGTCCATCAGGCGGAGACTAAGGCGGTGCTACAGAAGTCACTGGGGGAGATCAAGGTGGCACTCTAGGGTTCCCTAGAGGCCCTGGAGTCGAAGCAAAAGGCACGGTCAGAGGTCGTCCAGGAAGTGCTCATGCTTCAGGGCCGGGTGCTCGGGATAGAGGAGGCGAACGCTCGACTGTGCAAGCAGGTGACTCGGCAGGAGGAAGTGATGAGGACATGACCTCCATACATATGACCATGTTTGGAGAACCATATGGAGAACAAGGAGATCAGAGAGGGTGTCCTAACTGAGAAGGAGGCCTGAAGCTCATCCGGTTCGAGTCCCCAAGGTGGAGACCCAAATCAAGTTCGAGTCCGGCTCAGGCTCCAGGACCAGTCTGCCTTAAACTGGACACCCAGGACGCATCTGAACTCCGTTTTTGATGATCCACATATGGATGGAAAGCTAATTCCAAGTGGTCTCATGTCAAAATCTCTTTAGAATCAACGGGAATCGTCGAAACAATTCAGCATCCAGAATCTGCCAGGGTGCTACAACACCGTCCTTTGATTCGTTGGACCGTGTATTGTGTTTGGGCCCATTAGAGGGCGCATCTAGGTGGGGTGACGCCCAAGACTCTATAAATAGCAGCTGTTGCTCTCCTTAGGGTTTGGGTTTTGTTTAGTTCTTAATTTCCTCGTGAAACAGACGTCGTTTTGCTACAACTGTCGCCGCCAAGGCCGCTTGCTGTGAACCAGGGCCCCAGTTCTTGATCTTGTTCGCCTGTGGCGATTAGTCCTTTAGAATAAAGACTTGAACTCTTTCTCATTATCATAAGCCTCATATTTATTTGTAATTTTAGATTGCGTTTATTTTATTCTTGCTTGTGTTCTCGATTCGCTTGCAGGAAACCCTTCTCGACGAGGTCAATGCGTTCGCGTGGTTGATAACCAACGGAGCAGTGGTATAACGGTTGCGGGGGTCTGAATTAGTCTTGGTTCGAAGCCTAGATCATGAACGTCGAGTCTCCACCAATCGACGCTATCATACCTTTCGGAAGATCGGGCCTAGTCTACATCAAGTGGTATCAGAGACCTTGTTGCCCGTTAGGTATAACTTTGTTTTCCCCTTTAGATTGTTACTGTTTTTGCATTACCTATAGTCCACAAAAGCCAAAAAAATATACATCATCACGTATTCCCTGTCCTATAGCCTCATTGTGCCATGCAATTTCGTCTCTGTTTCGCGTTGTTGAGTTTGTGCCCTAGGTCAAGTTCTGGTTGCTGGTTTTAGATCGTTTTTGAGTCCAGTTTGTGTTTTCCCCTTTGTTTTTCATCATAATCCATGAACAACTCCAAGTCTTGTTGAGTTTCCTTTGTATCCATCAAACCCTAGTCCACGCCATCTAATTTCCTACACTTATCTTCACTGTTTCCATCAAATCATTGCTGCCATGACCAATTTTGGGCGCATTGTTCCCGTTTTGTCCTCTAATTCGGAGTCCGTTCTTAAAACTAGTCTAGTTTTCGCATATGAACTCTGATTTCGACGTTCCATATATCAAAATCAATCAGAAAAAAAATTCAGATCTATCCATCCCCCGCTTTATTGGGTCAGAGATTTTTATTTTGGTCAAAAACTGGTCATAAGATCCTCTTTCCGTGGTCACAAGCTTTTTGTCGATTTTGAGCACGTCTTCTGAAATTTCCACAGGCCATGACTTTCACTTGTTTAAGCTCATATTTTCTATGGTTACTTCTTTTGTGCTCCTAAGTGAAAAAGTCAAAATTTCAAAAAAAAACAACGATAGCCCAAAAATAGAGAAAAAAGAGGGGCAAAAGTGGAACAATATCTAGAGGAGCACATAGAGAGCGCCATTTGAGCTGTGTTTGCGTGTGCTGATTTCTGCCTTGTTCCTAATCATATTCTTGTTGTTCACATCACTTGATACATCTGGTACCTGGAACGCGAGTAGGCCAGCAACTAAGACAAGTACTTGGGATACTTATTCAGCTTTGCAATTCAGTTGCGAATTTTGCTATTCCTTGCTACTATATTGTGCCTGTCCAAGCTCCACTTTCTTCTAACTAAGTATAGGTTCACCTTGCAACTATTACACTCAAGCTACAACAGTACCATAGTCACCGACCGATTGCACCGCTTGTTGCTTTGGTAAGAACACTTGTAAGACCGTGGTAAGACGCTTGAGAGTGTGTGACTTTACTCCTTGACCACATCCTATAGTAGTTCATAGGAAAATACATACTTGTGTGTTTTCTTGTTTGATTCTAACAATGATAGGTTGTTCATATCCACCAACTTATGATGGTATAGGTGCTGATAAGTACATGGAGTGGGAAATTATCATAGATAACATATTTGCTACTCGCTTTATGTGTTCAAGGAGGAAGGTAAAAAATGCATCTAGTGTTTTGTGACATTCTGCTTTATCTTGGTGGGAGTCTTTAGATCCTTCTGATAAACCTCAAACTTGGAATGATATGAAAGATCTTATGAGAGAAAATTTTGTTAATCTATCTCTTGTAATTAATTCAAATGATGAGGTGCATCAACTAGATCAATCTCTTGTTATTCCTCCTGATATGCCTAACCTTTTGTAGGACAATGTACAAAAGAGCGAGGATGACGTGACAGAAAATGAGATGCTCACAGTCTCATATGACAATTCAGAATCATCAACTATTACTCCTGCTGACCATGAGAGCAAAGGTAACGTCCACGATGCTAAACTCACGGAATGTGAGAGTTCTCTTGATGTGCTGAATTTTTCCACTAATCATGCTATGATAGAGCAAATTTTAGTGGAGCCTTCGCTTGATTTACCTTTGTCACAAGATGATTTGCTTGATGTTTTTTGTGATGAAGATGACTTGCATGATGATATTTATGTTATACCCATGCAATCATTGAAGAATGATCATGCTATATGTGTGCTGAAATCGAGCACTTGTGCTGAAAATAGACTTGTTATTCATAATGCTAGTGAAGTTGACGAGCCGAAATTGTTGTCTTCTTTAAATACTTTGGGTTACATTGAATTTCATGTTCTGTGTCATCTTAGTTCTTTAGAGGAGAAACTTTATGCATATGTTGATTTACCATGGTTCTCTAGACATACATATCATGTTTTTGGTAAATATAACAACCAAGGGCAATATTTGATACAACAAGTTTACATTTGTACAAATCCGAATTCTCCTTTTGTTATGCAAAGTAATGATCAACTAGAGAATAGTAAAATCAATACTGTTGTTATGCCATATTCCTCTAGTTTTACTTTTTGAACACAAGTGTAATCCAAAGAAAGGACGCATATGTTTCTTGTTAGTACTAATCTTTTGCAGGATAGTATTGGCAAAGATCGTGTGTATTTCAATCAAGCAGACTACATGTCTGTAGGACAATACATGATACAAACTTGGACATGTGGTCATATTCTTTCTCACAACATTGTCTATTTTCATTATTTTGGAAACCTCGATTGTCCTCATGTTGTGCAGGATCGACTTCAAACAAAATCGACGCCGAGGACGGCTTTTCGTCAAGAAAAGGAGGATGATGAGGACATGACCTCCATACATATGACCATGCTTGGAGAACCATATGGAGACCAAAGAGATCAGCGAGGGTGTCCTAACCGAGAAGGAGACCCAAATCAAGTTCGAGTCCGACTCGGGCTCTAGGACTAGTCTGCCTTAAACTAGTCACCCAGGTCGTAGCCGGACTCCGTTTTCGATGATCCACATATGGATCGAAAGATAATTTGATAAGGAAGCCAATCCAAGTGGTCTCACATCAAAATCTCTTCAGAATCAATGGGAATCGTCGAAACAAGTCAGCATCCAGAATCTGCCAGGGTGCTGCGACACCGTCTTTTGGTTCGTTGGACCATGTATCGTGTTTGGGCCCATTAGAGGGCACGTCCAGGTGAGGTGACGCCCAAGACTCTATAAATAGCAGTCGTCGCTCTCCTTAGGGTTTGGGTTTTGTTTAGTTCTTGATTTCCTCATGAAACAGACGTCGTTTTGCTACAACTGTCGCCGCCAAGGTCGCTTGCTGTGAACCAGGGCCCCAGTTCTTGATCTTGTTCGCCTGTGGCGATTAGTCCTTTCGAATAAAGACTTGAACTCTTTCTCATTATCATAAGCCTCATATTTATTTGCAATTTCAGATTGTGTTTATCTCGTTCTTGCTTGTGTTTTCGAGTCGCTTGCAGGAAAGCCTTCTTGGTGAGGTCAATCGCGTTCGCGTGGTTGATAACCAACGGAGCAGTGGTGTAACGGTTGTGGGGGTCCGAATCAGTCTTGGTTCAAAGCCTGGATCATGAACGTCGAGTCTCCACCAATCGACGCTATCATACCTTTCGGAAGATCGAGCCTAGTCTACATCAGGAAGGGCTCTCCATCCTCGAGAGCACCCGCCTCGGTACGTACCTTTTCTAATTTTGGTTGATGTCTTGGTTTTTACTTTAACTTGCTTCTGAGCTCGTCATCCTTCTTCTAGAACTAGGCAGAAAGGTTGGGTCGCTGGAGCAGGACCTAGAGACGGCCAGGGCAATGATTGGACAGAATGCAGAGGCACTGGCCAAGTCCCTTAAAGAGCGACGTGCTCTCAAGGGGGAGCTCGACCAGCTTCGCAACATCACCCAGGTCGTCGTCTCAGAGGTCTTTGGGTCGGTGCTAGGCACCAGCACGCCCACCATCCGACTAGCGGAGGTCCCAGACAAAGTGCGAGTGCTCATCACCGATGGGATGTTCTATAGGACGTCGAGGGTGCTGACTTCGGTGGCGACGCACCACCTAGACCTGGACTTCGCTGCCATCTGCAGTGGGTATGCCGACTTCTGGAGCCCGGAGGCCATCCGTAGCGGGAAAGCTTGCTGCCACACGCACAGTTGGTGGACAAGCAAGTCTTCATGCAATGGGTGATGGATGCCCGCCGTGCGAACGTAGCCGAAGGCGCGCGTGAAGAAGACGCCGTCTAGCCCGTGGATGGAGCGGAGCCCGGGTTAGAAGCAAACGTCGCCCCACCTCCGACCAAGCCAAGTGTCATCTAGCCAAAGAGCGAGCAGCCCCTACCTTCGCGAGTCACGCTGTTAGTCGAAGCCGCCAGGCAGCCACAATAGGAATTAGAGTAAAAGTAGTTTAGTAGATGTAAAAGTTAAGTTTGTGGGGGAGCCCCCATGTGAATAGTTTATATTCATGAATACATCCATTTCGTTTTTGTGATGAATCACTTTGTTCGGAGAAGCTTGTCCCATCCATTCCTTATTTTTACCTTAGCATAACTTTGTTTTTTATTCTTTCTTTTTTGTATCTGCCCGTTTGAACCGTAGGCTGCAACCTTAAGAACCTGGGCATGGCCTATAAGGCTTAGCTACTCATAACTGTAGGTCGTGGTGGGGTGTGATCGGTCGGAATGTTTAAAGTAAAGTTACGTAAGGCAATTAAAGGAATGGACTACCCTTTTGTTCGGGTAGAAAAGTATTTACCATAAGATAGTAAAAAAGATAGGTGGTATCGCACCCTCCTGGAGCCCCCAAGCGACCCGGGCTAAGAGTGTTTGGGCCAGGGCGCTTGTAGGAGCAAACGTTAAGTGAAAGAAAGCGGTAAGACCAAATTTTTAGGGGAAGAAACGACGTAACTATTCGATGTTCCAAGTGTTGGTGAGAACGTTGCCGTTGTCGTCCTTCAATCGATAGGCGCCCGGTCGGATTACTTCAGTCACCGTATAGGGTCCTTCCCATGGCGGAGAGAGTTTGTGCTTCTCCTTGGTCGATTGGGTCCTTCCAAGCACAAGGTCTCTGACCTCGAGGGTCCTTCCTCTAATTTTCCTCTCATGGTACCTATGGAGAGTCTGCTGGTAGCGAGCGGAGCGGATGACCATCGTCTCACGGGCCTCCTTGAGTAGGTCGACCGCGTCTTGCTGAGCCTTCATGGCTTGGTCGCGGTCGAAGGCCTTCACTCTTGGGGTGCCGTGGTCGAGGTCGGAGGGCAGGACTGCTTCAGCTCCGTAGGCTAGGAAGAAGGGTGTGAAACCTATGGATCAGTTTAGGGTCATTCTTAGGCTCTAGAGGAACGATAGGACCTCTACAATCCAACGCCCGGCGTACTTGTTGATTAGGTTGAAAATGCGTGGCTTGAGTATATTCAATGATCTACCTAATGTAAATATTAATATTTTGTTAAATATATTTGGTCAAAGTTAAAAGTTGCTGACTTTTTGAGAAGCGAGAATGACTCTCTTTTTTTTAATCGAGCGAGTAGATAGATAGAAGAGGACATCAAACTACACAAAGCGAGATCGAAAACATGATTTAGATGGAAGGAACAAATAAAGGGTGGTTACCGCTGAAGAATCTCGGTGTCCTCGAAATCCAGTATCTGATTGGGGTGGAAGCGGATGGCGTTGGGATGTATTCAGATGAGGAACTGGCGCCACAGCCACGCGAGGCGCGGGAACCACCGCTTGGGTGGTGGATGGTAGGGTAAAGGCTGGTCATCGTCTCGGTGTACTTGAGCATGTTGCGGTGGCAGGCGGTGGCGAGGGAGTCCTTGGCATCATCCGGTGAGAGGACCGGTCTCCTCTGTCTCGCTGGACGACGAGGCCATGGCTGCTTCCATCTGACTAGATCGTGGTTGCACCTGATCATGGACCAAGACGGAGACAAGGAAGTCAGGGAAGGAGGAGCACGATTGCACGAACACGTACACGTTGCGAGAAAATAGGATATTTGTGACTTGAGCGAGAAAATAGGATATTTGTGACTTGATTATGTTTGAGTCCCAATTATCCAAATTTCTCATGGGTTGCTCGGCCCGGACTCTCGCACGTTAAAACCCTCCTTCCTTCGTCCCCTACGCACGAGAAAATTACCCCTTTTCAAAAAAATGACGTTTTTACTTTTATCATAACTCAAACTATGTAAAATTTAACCAAATTCATATACTATATATAAAATATAAAATGTTAATGTTTATATTACCAAACAAAAATCATTATAGATTTATCATACATCATCTTTTCATAGTATATTTATCTGTTGTTGTAAATGTAGTTGTTGTCCAGATGCTATCAAATTTGTAAGTTTCGTCCAATTATCCTTACGTAGTATTGGACTCCTGCTAAAATGTTATTAGGTGATTTTAGGTCTCATTTAATCTTTTCTAGCCAAATATCGTATCTAAATGACTGTTTTTCCTATATATGTTGCGTCACCTTATCTATCTCCTTCGTTCTCACATGTTCGGTGTCTTTGCTCCCTTAGACAGTTGGCACACCGCCATCACCCACACCGTCGGCCGCCCCAAGCCCCACCACACACAGCTCTACCTCCCCATGTGCCGCACCTTGCCCGAAGCCCAAGTGCCACCCCCTGTTCGAAAGCCCTAGCGCTGATCTGACCATAGCCTAGCCATCTCTATCATGCTCGCATCTATCCTTTGCTCTTCTTTGTCATGCCTAGAGATAGAGCTTGCGCCCGAGTTGATGCTCCCTCATGGGAGATACATTTTCATCCGCTCCTCTCGTGGGACTCCTTGTCCTCATTAGCCTCCTTGGTGGACTCTGGCAAGAACACGTGTCACCCGTCAACGCTGTCGTGTCCCCTGCTATGGATGCCAAAGAGAACGCTACAACGACTGTATGAGTGCATGCGTGTGGGACTATCGACGGATTTGGGTGGCACTAGAGAGTAGGTGTAGGCTAGGCAAAGTGATAGTGTCTTAGGTTGGTGAGGGGAAGCAGGGGCGAGGCAACGACGGGTTTGTGGACAGCAACAACACTTGGTGACGACTGTGCTAGGGACGCTCGGCGCTGGGCTAGGGTGGGGTGAGGTGGCACTCCAATCCACGCTAGAGAGAGAGAGTAGACAATGACTATGGTGCTAGGGTGAAAGCTCTAGTTTGGTTTTGGTTAATTGATGAACTCTAAGTGCTAACCTAGTTTATCAAAGTGATTATGAGATAGGTAGCACTATTCAAAGTAGTGAAGCAAATAAAGATCATGACATGATGATGGTGATTCCATGGTGATGATCAAGTGCTCGGACTTGGAAAAGGAGAAAGGAAAACAAAAGGCTCAAGGCAAAGGTATAAGTGGTAGAAGCCTTTTCATTTCGGTGATCAAGACACTTAGCGAGTGTGATCACATTTAGGTTCGATAGCCGTACTATTAAGAGGATGAAACTCGTATCGAAATGCGGTTATCAAAGTGCCACTAGATGCTCTAACTCATTGCATATGCATTTAGGATCTAGTGGAGTGCTAACACCCTTAAAAATATTTGTGAAAATATGCTAACACACATGCACGAAGATGATACACATTGTGTTTAGCACTTGGGAGCAAGGGTTCGAAACTCCACTGGTGGAGTGTCTGCCCGTAGAGTGCGGACAGTCCGACGGTGCCACCGACGCCCTGTACAGAAAAGACAGGATTTCACAGAGTGACCGGACGCTGGTCACGCAGTGACCGGACGCTGGGGTCCTACGTCCGGTCAGTGGCACAGTGAAGGCCACCCTCGGTCTCTTGACCGAACGCATGCTGAACACTATTCAATGTCCGATCGTGCTGATGTGGGGCGCATAGTGTAGACAGTGAGTGAACGGACGCTGGGTGAGTCCAGTCAGGCATGACCGATGCGTCCGATCGTGAACCTTACTGGAAACGACTAGACGCTGGGGTCCTACGTTCGGTCACTTCGTAGCACCGCGTCCGGTCACAACTTAAATGTACTGATGACCGTTGAGATTGGACGATCAGTGTTTGAAGCAGGGGCCACGTGGCATGCATCGCGTGACCGGATGCTAGGGTCCAGCGTCTGGTCGATATGACCGGCGCATCTGGTCGCCCCGATTTTCAGTAGACTGAGGATCCAACAGCTCTATTTCGTGGGGACTTCTATTTAAGCCCCATGGTCGGCTCAAGGTCACTCTCTTGGCCATTTGCATTGACATAGCAACCTTATGAGCTTAGCCAAAGCCCTCCCACTCATCTTCATCATTGATTCATCATCTTTGTGAGATTGGGAGAGAATCCAAGTGCATTGCTTGAGTGATTGCATCTAGAGGCACTTGGTGAAAGGTCCTTGTGTGGTTTTGGTAATTGAGTAACAACCTAGGTGGACTAATTGTGTTTATGTGAGATACACATGTGATTAGTCCACAGGTATATGTGTGTGAGCAACATATGCCATGAAGGTGAAAATAGCTTAGAGATGTTGCAAAGCTCACACATGTGATGATGAAGGAGCTCATTGCAAATGAGACATGACATTGAGTCATGTGATCAAGGTGGAGAAGATCAAGACATGACTTGACTTGATGGACCGGTTGCAAGCGTGAAGGGCAAGTTGAAGGCTTTGGAGCAATGGACCGCGTGGCGGTGAAGCTTGAGCAAGACTTGGCGCCGATGGACGAAGGCAACGGTGAAAAGCAAGTGAAGTCAAGATCGATGAACTAATATGATCACGTGATGATATGAAGTGGATCATATCATTGTTGATCACGTTGGTGCATGTGTTGCATCGACATTGGAGGAGATGGAATGGAATGCATAAGGCAAAGGTATAACCTAGGGCATTTCATTTCACCAGTCATAGGTGTGTAGAGAAGTTGATGACCGGATTTAGGATAGATGGCCGTACTATCAAGAGGGGCAAACTTGTTTGCATATCGGTCATCTAGTGCCACTCGAGTGATCTAACTTTGCATCGTCACTAGGATTGAGTGGCGTGGTAAGTTGAGTGGCTAATCCTTTGGAAAATGATTATGAAAATACTAACACACATACACATGGTGGTGTACACTTGGTGGTGTTGGCACATTTATAAAGGAGATAAAGTTGAAGTTGATGTGGATCAACTCGGCGATGGAACGGAGGCGAGAAAGGTTCGAAGCTCCACCGACGGAGTGTCCGCCCATAGATCACGAAAAGTCTGACGGTGCCACTGGTGCCCTATATAGAAAAGATAGGGTCTCACAGGGTGGACTAAATGCTGGTCACGTGGTGACCAGACGCTGGAGTCCTACGTCCGCTCAGTGGTAGCAGTGAGTGCGTGGTTTCGGTCTTTGACCGGATGTTGGCGCTGAAAGTGATCGGACGCTGGTAGAGTGCATCTAATCAGGCTGACGTACGATGACGTAGGCGACGTAGAGAAGTTGGAGAAGGACCAGACGCTGATGCTGCGTCCAATCGTGACCGACCGGACGTGTCCGGTCACGAGTGGAACCTTACTGGAAGTGACCGGACGCTGGGGTCCTACGTCTGGTCATACATTGTGCCGTGTTCGGTCGCAACTTAACCGTTGAGATCGGGTGTTCTATATTTGAAGCCAGGGATGATGTGGTAGCCATCCGTTGATCAGACGCTGAGGTCCTGCATCCGGTCGATCTGACCAGCGCGTCCGGTCAATCCGATATTTGCCCAGTGAAGGGGTAACGGCTAGTTTAGCCTGTGGGGCTATAAATAGAAGGTGTTCTCGGCCATGGCTGGAGCTGAGCACCTCAAGGGACTTTGTGTCCATGCTTGAGAGTGCTTGGGAGCCCTCTAACTCACTCTAGATTGATAGTGTTCATCTGATTGAGTGAGTGGGTGATTCTAGTGCGATTGCATCGTGAGGTTGCATCGAGTGGCACTAGGTGATCGAGTTGTAAGCCGATGGTGCTTGTTACTCTTGGAGGTTGCCACCTCCTAGATGGCTTGGTGGTGGTCTCCGTCGAAGCCCGCAAGAAGCTTGTGCGGTGCTCCGGAGAAGAGTTTTGTGAGGGGCATTGTGCTCGCCCCGCGGGAGCCGTGAAGAGCAACTCTAGTAAAGCGTGTTATTGAGCTACCCTCACTTTCAAGGTAGGTTCTTGCGGTGCCCGATGTGCGGGCTTGGCGGGTGATGCCAATTAGCCGCCGAACCACCAAGTGAGCGGTTGACACAATGGGGACTAGCGTGTTGGCAAGCACATGAACCTCGGAAGAAAAATCACCGTGTCAACCTTGTTCTTTCCGTTGGTTTGCAATCCCTTTAAACAAGCTTGTGATTATTTTTATATACATTGTGCTTGTGTAGATGCTCTTGTAATTAGTTAGCTTGTGTAGCTCACTAGCTACCTTTTTGCTTGTGTAGCATAGAAGTAGCTCCCTTGCGTGACTAATTTAGTTTGTATAACCTTGTTAGTCACATTGCTTAGTTTATGTAGCTAAGTATTTGCGCTCTCTAATTAGGCATTGGTTGCCTTGTTATTGAGATTTGCTAGTGAGCTTAGTTGGCTTTGTGCTTTTACTTACTAGCATGTGTAGGAGCTCCCTTATTGCTTGAAGTACTAGTGGCATAGGTTTGTGTGACCTTGCTCCTAGAATTAGTTAGATGAGCTCTAGCTAGCCCGGCACCTTTGTTGCTTAATTAGTTTCTTTGGAAGGTGCTAGAGAACATAGATAGATGGGTGTAGTCTTGGCTAGACCGATAGTCTTAATTCCGCACTTGTTTCAGTTAGCCGATGTGATTATTTTTAGAAAGGACAATTCACCCCCCTCTAGTCCGCCATCTCGACCTTACACTTGGTGTTCGTGTTTTTCTACGGAATTCGCTTGTTGCTCTTGGTAGCTGCCACCACCTAGATGGCTTGGAGCAGCAGAGGAGGATTGGCACGAGTTGGTGATTGTTCGTGGCCATCTCCGATGATTGTGAGGAGACTTGTACCTTCCCCGGTGAAGCGTTGAAAGGTAACCCTAGTGGATTGCTCGTGTCATTGAGTTACCTCACTTGTGGGTAGGTTTTTGCGGTGTCTAATTATGTACACGAGGTTCGTGAAACACCTCTTAGCCGCTGAACCACAAGTGTTGGTCGACACAACGGGGATGTAGTGTGTTGGCAAGCACGTGAACCTCAGGAGAAAATTGGTTGTCTCTTGCCCTTTGGTTTTCTTCCGGTGATTGATTTAGTTTTTATCTTGTGATTGGTTTACTCCTCTACACGGCGGTATAATCACCCTACTCACTCATTTATATTCTTGCAAATTAGTTGTAGCAAGCTCTTTAGTGTAGCTAGAATTGAGAGTTTGCTTTATAGTTTAAGTTCATCTAGTGGAGCTCTTTAGTGTAGCAAGTGTGAGAGCTCTTAGTGAGTAGTGACATAGCAAATTGTGTGTTTAGTGATCATAGCAACTAGAGTTGTTGGATAGGTGGCTTGTAACCCTGTAGAGCTAGAGCAAATTTACATTTCGCTATTTGTTATACTAATCAAATTGCTCTAATTGGTTTGTAGATTTTTAAATAGGCTATTCAACCCCCCTCTAGCCATAGGATCTTTTATAGGTGCAATTTTGGAAGATCGAAAAAATTTTGGCAGGAATTGATTAATGGATAACAATAACGTGAAATGTCATTTTATCAGGTGGCACGCCTTGATATGTCGAAGTCCACAAATTGGATGATGTTTGGATAAAATCCACAAATTTAATAGTATTCCAGTGAAAAGCCCACTCAAATATCCAAATTTCTCCTCACCTAGTCCCTTGTTCTCTCTTCTACCCCTGCCCCGTTTCCACTGCAAGTGAACCGCAGCGCCGTGGTCGTCGGGCGGCGGAGGTCAGGTCACCAACTGTATCAGACACTCTAACGTGCACGCCTCCGCTCTCCTCTGTTCGTATTGTTGTACACATGTGCTATACTACATGCCGCTGGAATCTACTTGTATTTTGACAAAGTCATCCCTAGTTGTATGCTTCATAAGTCTCCTTTGATTTTGCTTTTTGTCAAGATTGGTTTAGTTTGCATCATATTGGTCCACGGGTTATTGTTGTTGTATTAAATTAACTTTTGACCATTGCAATGCATGGATATAAACCTAATTAAATAAATAATGAACACTACTTGGAACAATAAAACATTTGGAACATAAATAAATAAATAAATTATAGTAACTCAAGATTGATCACCAACGATAGATGCCATTTAAAAAAAATTGTGTTGGTTTCATTATTTTAATTTATTTAAAATAAATTAGTTATGTTAAGATTAGAAAAGTTCGTGGTTGAAAAAATGTACTTAAAACCTAAACCCTAAATAAGTGACCGCTAATGTGTACTCACACTCCTCGGTCTCGCTATAGGATTTGTGCTTGTCAAGTTATTTTAGTTTGACTAGGTTTATAAAGAATACAACAACATTTGTATCTTCAAGTAAATTTGTTATGAAAATAAAAATATATTCAACGATTTATCATCTAGTGATATCAATTGTGTAGCATAAATATTAAATATTAATATATACTCTTATATATACTTGGTTATAAGATAAAAATATTTGTCAGTTTATGGGACTGGGGGGGAGTTTACACTAACACTACACGACCTAGTACGAGTGTGGCAGGTCCTGTGCATAATCTCACCCATCGCTCACAATCTCGCCGCCTCCGCCGGCAATGGAGGGCGTCCACAGCCTCCTGGCCCGGCCCAACTCCGCGCCGCTCGCCTTCTCCCAGCCGCCCCTCCGCAGGCGCCACAGGCCGCCACCGCCTGGCCCCTCCGCCTGCCGCGCCGCCAGCCGCTGGGCCGACCGCCTCTTCGCCGACTTCCACCTCCTCCCCGCCGCCACCGCCGCCGCCGACCCGCCGGCCGCGGCCCCCTCCTCGTCCCCGTTCGTCCCGCTCTTCCCCGACGCCGCCGACCGCGCCTTGCCTCTCCCGGTCGACTTCTACAAGGTCAGGCCGTGAGTCCACTCGTGGGTAATCGTTCGATTGATACTTTGATAGTGGGGACAAAATGGAGGAGCCTTGTTAGCAGTAGCAGGGGGGAATACTGCTCTGTAGAAACGCTGCATTTCAGCATCCGCGGCTTGATTATCCCGTGTCCAGGTTCGTTTTGTAGGTTATAAGCTTTTTAGCCGGGTATGATACCGTGTTCCAAAGTTCTAGTCTTCTAGACAAGCTGAACCTTAGAATTTGGTTTCGTTATTCCGTTTTCAAGGTTTTTTGCTAGGCTTTCGAGCACACGAGTCTCGTGAAAAATTGCATTCTTCACTGCTTTCTGTATGTCTGGTGGAGGTGGACTAGTATCAATGTTAGGGGCCGTTTGGTATGGATTCTGAGGCAGCTCCTGGAGCAGTTTTTCGGCTCCCTCTGCCAAACGGCCAGAAACCGACCAGCTCCGACGGAGGATCTCCGTATTTCGCGCTCTCACATGCCAGCGCCGTCGGTTGGAGCCAAAAAAATCGAGCTTTGCCCGGCTCCTCCCAGATGTGTGGGTCCTGGGCGGATTTGCCCCGGGTGTAGGCGTGGGCGCACCTGAAGACGACGGGCGCGGACGAAGACGGCCACCGGGCGCAGAGAAGACGGCCGCGGCCACCGGTCGCGGAGGAGACGGGCGTGGAGAAGACGGCCGCCAGGGGTCGCGCGGGGACGTGGCCACCGCTGCCGGCGCATGCGCGGAGGCGCAGGAGAGGGCCGGCAAGGACGGTGCGGAGGTGCGGCCACGACCTGTGGCCGAGACGACACCCGAGGCTGCAGAGCTTGCGGATTTTGGCCAGCGAACAGTGATGGAAGAGAACCAGCGACGCGTGGTTGGGATGAGGAGAGAGAAATAGTAAGAGATAAGGGAGGAGAAAATAAAATAAAGGAAAGAGAGAGCAAAATAAAATAAAGGGAAATAGAAAAGAAAAAAAGAAAAGGGTATCATCGTCATTTCATCCTTTTATCTGTCAAGAGAAGCTGTTTAACCAAACGGTTCACAAAAAGTGCTTCAGCTCCTGAAGCTGTTTTGACCGGAGCCGGAGCTCTACCAAACAGGCCCTTAGTTATTTGGGTTTCAAATCCATCCTATCTGGCAACCTACATTGCACCCTATTTAATACAGAATAGACAGTCTTCTGTAGAGAGTTGCATTGTTGTCTTCCAATGGACGGAATAAACATAACCTGCAACCTGCATGTTTGATTTTGCGAAAATAATCTGCTGGTGTCGCTATGCTCAGATTCTTGGGGCGGAGCCACATTTCCTATGCGATGGCATTCGGAGGGCGTTCGAGTCGCGGATAGCCAAGCCACCTCAGTACGGCTACAGCACAGAAGCTCTCGTTGGGCGTCGCCAAATGCTGCAGATTGCCCATGATACTCTCACAAACCAGAGTTCCCGTACCGAGTACGATCGTGCGCTTTCCGAGGACCGTGATGCGGCACTCACCATGGATGTTGCCTGGGATAAGGTGAGGCTATAGGACAGCAAACGTGCAAACAATGCTCTCTGTTTCCTCTAGAATTTTTAAACGCTGGCATGTAACTGGTTGCTGCTTCTCTTCGGTAACTTGCCAAGCAGGTTTCAGGTGTTCTGTGTGTGCTTCAGGAGGCTGGGGAGGCACAACTGGTGCTAGCAACTGGAGAGCAGTTGCTTCAGGACCGTCCACCTAAGCGGTTCAAGCAGGATGTGGTGCTAGCAATGGCATTGGCTTATGTGGACCTATCAAGGGATGCTATGGCAGCAAGCCCTCCAGATGTAATCTGCTGTTGTGAGGTGCTCGAGAGGGCGCTCAAGCTCCTGCAGGTGAACTGATTTGTTTTAAGGTTGCAGATCCAATGTCTTAAGGTGGCTGTGTACACACAGTTGTCTATTAATCTCAATGTGACATGTTCACTGTTAGGGATGAAATATGTCTTCTGTTACCACTGTATATACCATATGTTGTAGATCAGCGTGCTCCAGGTTTTATCTAACTGCTTGCTGTTGATACTGATTACCACTTGTTTTCTTTGGTAAACAAAGTCCCTTTTGGGGTTAAGCATCAGTTGCAACAGTACGTCTTACTGTACTTTAGAGCCTATACTCCTATAGGCCTTGCATCAATGTCAGTTTTCAAAAGCTTGAAACCATTAGCTACATCATGGCACAGCCCTTATCCCATTACACTGTAAAACTAATCTGGCATCAAGCTGTTAGCCACTGCTGCATTCTTAGCTATCAGTTTCTTTTCACTTGTTATTAGATCAGTGTGTGAAGATCAGTTTGTAGGTTCTTTCTTGATTAGAGAGATATCTTGGGAAGCAATACTAACGGAAACATTTTACTTTAGGAGGATGGTGCAAGCAATCTTGCACCTGAACTGCTTGAACAGATTGATGAAACTTTGGAGGAGATTACACCTCGCTGTGTATTGGAGCTTCTTGCTCTTCCTACTGATGAAAAACATAAAAATAAACGCCAAGAAGGTCTGCAAGGTGCAAGAAACATATTGTGGAGTGTTGGCCGAGGTGGTATTGCTACTGTTGGAGGAGGATTTTCTCGTGAGGCCTTCATGAATGAGGCTTTTTTGCAGATGACATCAGCCGAGCAGGTTTGTGTCTATCAAGTTTAATGAGCAGCAGCATGCTGTAGTCTGTCCATTTTACTTGAACACAATGTTTAGAACTCCTCGCTCATTTTATGTTATATATCTCAGATGGATTTCTTCTCTAAAACACCGAATAGCATACCACCTGAATGGTTTGAAATCTATAGTGTGGCACTTGCCCATATTGCTCAAGCAATTGCAAGTAAAAGGCCACAATTCATTATGATGGCAGATGACCTCTTCGAACAACTTCAGAAGTTCAATATAGGTTCTCAATATCCTTATGAAAATGAGATGAACCTTGCATTAGAACGGGCACTCTGCTCCTTACTGGTGGGAGATATCAGCAATTGCAGAATGTGGCTTGGAATTGATAATGAGCCCTCACCATATAGGGACCCCAAAATTATTGAGTTTGTGGTGAATAACTCTAGCATCGATGAAGAGAATGATCTTCTTCCAGGGCTTTGCAAGCTTTTGGAGACTTGGCTTCTCTCCGAGGTTTTCCCAAGGAGCAGAGATACTCGAGGGATGCAGTTCAGACTGGGAGACTATTATGACGACCCAAAAGTTTTAAGCTACTTAGAAAGGATGGAAGGTGGTGGGGCTTCTCATTTGGCCGCAGCTGCTGCTATAGCAAAACTTGGTGCTCAAGCTACTGCTGCGCTTGGTACGGTAAAATCAAGTGCTCTTCAAGCTTTCAGCAAGGTTTTCCCATTGATAGAGCAGCTAGACAGATCAGGCAAGGATACCCCAAGTGATGATCTTGAGAAATCTCTTGAAAAACTTGCCCAAGAAAGTGTTGCTGGAGACGCTATCCACGATTCCAGAAATGCTGCTTTGAAGATTATCTCTGCTGGTGCACTGTTTGCACTATTTGCAGTAATAGGTCTGAAATGCTTGCCTCGTAAGAAGTCACTTCCTGCTCTTAGGAGCGAGTATGCGACTGTGGCAGTTGCTGACTCCGTTGATGGTGAGTAAACTTGTAGTATCAAATAGCATTACTTTCTTCAAGTCACTGGGTTTTGGTTGATGTTTCTGGTAAAGCTGCGTACCAAATATTCCACATAAATTGTGTCCAGGACCATAATACTTCCTATTTCTATATGTTATGTACATAGAAGCGCATGCATCAAAGGCTTATAGAAACTATATTATTTATCAACTGTCTAAACGTCTGGCAGGAAAATTAATCCTTCCATCATTGTTTGTTGAAGGTCCAGCAGCAGATGAAGAGCCACTAGACATTCCTAGAATGGATGCAAAGTTGGCTGAAGATATTGTTCGCAAGTGGCAAAGTATCAAGTCCAAGGCTTTGGGGCCAGAACACACTGTCACGGCATTGCAGGAGGTGAGGTCCAAAAATTTGATCTTCATAGCTAGCTAGTAATTTGTTGGTCTGTCCCAAACAATCCCCTACATATGTTGCTAGAGACACGTTGGATGTAGTCTTAGAAGTTATGCTATTACATTCAAGAATTCTAGTCATACGAGAATATGAGATAAATGCAGCAACCACTTTGCTATTTTGGCTTTGAACATTCAAATGGTGAAGCCTTCTTATTTAACCTGTCCTTGTATTAATCCAGTGCCACTGTATAGTTCTTTGCGAGTGCCAATGATATTGTTTCCAATTCATCCTCCAACAGATCCTCGATGGCAACATGCTAAACGTATGGACGGACCGAGCGGCAGAGATTGAGCGTCACGGTTGGTTCTGGGAATACACACTCTCCGATGTGACAATCGACAGCATCACCGTCTCCATGGACGGTCAACGGGCAACCGTGGAGGCGACGATCGAGGAGGTGGGCCAACTTACCGACGTAGCAGACCCTAAGAATAACGACGCCTATGACACGAAGTACACTGCTCGGTACGAGATGACCTACTCGAAGTCCGGAGGGTGGAGGATCACCGAAGGAGCAGTCCTCAAGTCGTAGAACGGTTGTGCAGCAGAGCAGGAGTAGCGGTAGATCATTCCCATTCGTTCTTTTCTTTCCCTTTCTTTTTGCAATGTATATGTAAATAAACAGTGTGAGCACAGGCTCTTTTCTCTCCTAGGGAGAGCTTGGTTAGGTTGATTAGTGATGAGTTCCGAGAATTTGTCATCTAGTTTGTATTATTGATAGATAATTTGGTATTTACTATTGCTAGGTCAGATCCTCTGAAACAATAGATCCTAATGAAGGCTGCAGTGCATCACTGCTTACCACATCACTGCATCAGACAAGAGCCTGTTCGTTTGCTCATATACGATCGGATTATAATCTAGAATAGTATTTTTCTCTCACATTAAACCAGCTAGCAGTAAATAATCTATGATCGTTTACGACGAAACGAACAGGCCTTTGAATAAGGTCACTGCTACATCAGACCATTTAAAAGACCGCTTAGGCCTTGTTTGGATGTATATGTATCCACCTCAGTCCACTTTAATACACATAGATTGAAATGAATACATGCGCATCTAGACATAACAAAAGAAATGTCCGCTTACCACATCAGCTGTCGTGACTTTTAGACAAAAAGGTCACTGCTTACCGCATCTCAACTTTTGCGAAAAGTTCGCTTATGGGTCGTGTATGCTCATTGTATTGGTACGAAAATGAGATATCTGCCTCGAAGTTTTTTTTTTCTAAGATAAGTCTGCAATATTTTTTATTTTTATCTTGTAATAGGCTCCGTTTCGACTTCGTCTCGGATTTTATTTTTTATTTTTTTAAAAAAAAAGAAGGGAAAAAATGGGGGTTCGTTTCCGCCTCGCCTTCGTGTGCGAAGGCCTATATCATGGGAGATCGTGGCCGTCCAATGGGCGATCAGAATTCTCAGAAGGGAAACGCTCCAGGCTCCACCAGGCCGCGTGACAGAGCAAAGCCAAAGCGGCAGCCAGCACAGAGCACAGCAGAGCGCGACTCGGCTCGACTCATCTGTTCGGTTCCCCTTCCCGTTCCACAACCCTCGAGAAGCTTCCGCCCTCCCCTCCCGTGCTGCCGCCGCCGCCGCCGCCAGGGCCGCGGAAACCCTAGCCACCGCCGGCCCTCCGCGCGCCGGGCGCCCCGCAGCCGCCGTCGTTGCCGCCGACACTGACGAAGCGATCGGATCTCGAGACCGTCAGGAGCCACGATGGAGGACTGGGGTGAGCGCCTCCTTCTCCCTCTCCCTCTCTTTGGACTCCCCGATCTGTGCGCCGGTGCTTCCCCGACGCGAGTAGTTCGGTGTTCTGATGCGCCGTTCGTGATGGGGCCCTCGCTTCGCACCGTCCCACTACGGGTTCCGAATCTAGAGTAGGGAGTCCACGGACCCAAGGCACGCACGATATTTCGTCAGGCTTATGCCGTTTAGGTCTGGTTGCTTGGGCTTAGTTTTTGGGATTATGGTTTCTAGGATTTGTTTGTGAGCTGCGGTAATATCCGTTCCGTTTTAGGCAAATGGTCATGGGTTTGGGATGTTTTGTGTGTAGTACTGACATAGTGACATGGATATATCTAGTCATATGCATCTCTTGTATAGGTCTAATTTAGCTTTTCAACTAAGAATAGCGTCATGGAATAACAGTTGTTTTGATGTTCCGTGTCCAATGCTAAAGATTCTGGCATCTGTTCCTGCTAGTTAAAGTGATCTCCATTGTGAATCAGTAATCCTTTTCCCAAAGTCTTTGCCTGTATTTTTGACAAGTGCTCTGATTGGATTAACATGATATCTAAAGTAATTACCGCTTATAGGCTCCTGCTGACTGCTGTGTTAGGCGCCTTTTCATGCCTGATTAATTTTGCAATGTCCTTATTCAACCTTGCTTTTAGAGGAAGCGAGTATACAGTGACAAACTCCCCAGGGTTGCTTTGTGCAATTATGTTAGTTTATTAAATTTAGGTATCATGTTCTAATGTTGGTTTATTATGGCACTTTCATACGCATTGTTAGTGTGTTATGGAAACTAATCGACACTGCATTTCAGATTCTGAAGATTTCCAGCCAGTTGCTCCTGTTGTGAAAGTCGAGCCACTTAAAAAGCAGTGGGCTGATGAAGATGTTGAAGAAGATGATGTAAAAGAATCATGGGAAGAAGAGGAGGAGGAGGAGGAGGAGGAGGAGGAGGAGGTAAATGAAAATATATGATTTGTTAATAGATGCATCACACAAATCCTTTTATTTAACTTTGGTTCTTTGTTAATGTAGGCAATAGTAAATTCACTCTTCTTTATTTACATCACAATTCTATTTTTATGTAGTTGCGACAGTTATAAGCACGATTGCCTGCATGCTGATAACATTAGTCAATAATTATTATTTTTCCACTGCTTAGTTGTTGGAAATAATTGTTTGGAGATATTTGATGCATATGCTCGGTTCTATATGCTTTCATCTTTGCAGTGTAGGTGTGATTTCTTGTTCACTACCATTCTGTTTGCATACTAACATTCAATTAGCTGATTATATGAGCAGTTGAATAGCTCAAACAGTTATCCTCAAGGGCTTGAATTATGCAATGTAATTTCCCAGTAAAATGTTGTTTCTCATTAAAAAATAAACATCCAAAGAAATGTTATTCAGTGATTGTAAGCCATTGTGATTATTTCTGGTGTTGATTTGCAAAATAATGAGCATCATACTATCAGTAGCATGATTGTTTGTGGATGCCAACCACTTATATAAGTTAATAATATTGAATTGTCACTGATTGAACGCTGTCTGTCATTTTGTTTTACTGCATCCTGTAGAAACCAAAGCCAGCGCCTGTGGAAAAGGCCGCGGCGAAACCTAGCACTAAGGCTCCTGCTAAAAAGGGAAAACAGCAAGCATCAACAAGTGCTGAAGAACCAGATGAGCCCCCTCTTAGTCCCACTTCAGAGAAAATTCACCAACAAAGGTATATGGAGCTTTTATGGCCTGTTATTTTTGGTACTTTGCATCCAAATTTAACCATGTGATGCTGCTGGTGGAAGAAGCTCTGGTTTTTGCATGGTTACAATGTTTATTTGCTACAGGCTTGTGGAAGAAGCTGACTTCAAGTCAACCACAGAACTTTTTGCAAAGAAAGGCGGTGAACAAAAGTCACTAGATACTTTTATCCCGAAGTCTGAGAGTGACTTTGCGGAATACGCGGAGCTTATTGCAAATAAACTACGCCCCTATGACGTATGTTAATAGCATTGTCAACACTGCATGTCTCGGGTTTTGCACCCTTTTTCGGCAGGATATATCTGACCTTGTTGGTTTCATGTTTGCATTTGCAGAAAAGCTTTCACTACATGTCTCTCCTTAAGAATGTAATGAGACTTTCCATGACATCGCTGAAAGGTGCGGACGCGAAAGAAATATCTTCCTCCGTGACAGCAATTGCTAACGAGAAGATCAAGGCTGAGAAAGAGGCTGCAGCAGGCAAAAAGAAACAAGGTAACGAGCTTCAACTGTCAAGGAACCTCTAGGTGTTCATGTTTTGTAGCCAGATCTAGTAACCATCATGATCACTGGTGTTGATACTGAATGGAATTCTTTGGCAGGAGCGAAAAAGAAGCAACTCCACATCGAGAAAGGAGACGATGACTTCATCCCCGGACGGGGTGGTGGCTATGATGATCCGGACGAGTACGACTTCATGTGATTTGGCTGGGAGGGAGAGTAGGTTTCCATCATGTATACCTTTGGCAAGCAGAGATTATATATCACTAGAGTTTGCGGCATAGCTGGCATTCCATAGACTCCTGGACACAGGAAACTATTGCATGGAGCATGCACTATCTATTTGAGGATGATTTTTGACTCTGCAGGATAATAAGAGCACTTGTGGTCTGGATCCACAGGTGTTTTCTTATCCTTCAACCTTTTGTTTTCTCTTTTAAGTTTGCATATTTATTTTTTGCCAACTGTACTATAGTACCTTGTACTCTCAGGTTACTGCGTGAGTCATGCAAGTAATCCCTGGAGGGTGTCTCGCTTGTGTTTGTTTCGAGTTGTATGACTGTCCGTTGTTTTTGGAGATTGTGTCTAACCACTCCAACTGCCCCAGTTATTGTGAATTTGTAACCACTCCAGCTGCCCCAGTTTGTGAATTTCGAATTGCTTGGCTGCATCTGATTGTTGCTGGCTGCCTGGCTGGACGCTCGAACTCACTAATGGAAGGTAAGACAAATTTGGAAACAAAGGGAGAAGAAAAGAGGGGAGAGAGAGACTCCAGGAGGGCCTAGCAGATTTAGCTAGGGGTTTGGCCCCAATAGAGAATTAGATATCTGGAAGGTTTTGAATCAGATGTTGTGAAGCATATCAAAGATAGAAATTACAGTCCACCCTCAAGGAAAATACCAAATTGTCGGCTCTTGCAGCCATCCCCATCAACAAGGAGCTCTACAGCTTCAGCAATGTCCGTTTTATAGGCGATGCAGCAGGAATAGTTCTCATTTTCTACATATTGGTATAGATTATGTTTCCATATAGCCATACAACTTATTCAATTCCGTGTCACAGGAAAATCTCGAATAAAAGTTATACCGTCCATTCTTTGGCGAACTAAACCAAATTGAAGATCTTGGAGTGGGTAGGCCTGAAAATTCTCAGTACAATTGCACTCTTTCTTGCTGCCTAATTCCAGCACTAAATCTCATTGCAATTTTTTTCCCTTTTCTGTGCAGGAAGGAAAAAAACTTGGCGCATAAGGACAATGACATACCAGGAGATTCGAATATTGGAATTGTGCTTTGTTTAGGATCAAGTGTCTACTATCAGCATTCAATATTTTATTTAAGACCATTTTATCTAATAGTTGAATATAATTTATTTTACACATTGGGTTGAATGTAACTAAGGCCTTGTTTAGTTCCTTCCCCTAAAGTTTACTCTCTATCACATCGGATGTTTGGACACATGCATTAAGTATTAAATATATACTAAAAAATAACTAATTGCACAGATTGCGACTAATTTGCGAGACGAATTTTTTAAACCTAATTAGTCCATGATTTGACAATGCGGTGCTACTGTAACGTGTGCTACTGTCGGATTAATTAAGCTTAATAAATTCGTCTCGCGGATTACTGATGACTTCTGTAATTTGTTTTATTATTACTATCCGAACACTCTCACGTAACACCCCGATGTGACACCGACGTCCCTAACCTTTGCTCCCTGGATTTAAACACTACTTGAATAAGAAATGGTACAATCTGTTTATTCGAGTTTAAGGGCAAACCATGCTGCAGAATCCCCTTCATGTGAAATACAGTTATGGCATTCAACTACTGCATTAGTCGAAATGGACACAAAAGGAATCTCTGACTGAAACTGAACAAGTATTTGTAGTGCAGATGAATTGAAGGAGACAGACACAGAAGTACATGCATGATGCAGGGTTGTAGACGTTGAGCTGAGCCACAGTGCCAGCTTCTGGTCCTGATTCGGAGGCCGCAAGTCCACATGCTGCAGTGCTCAGCTTGGTTAGCAGGGTCGAGGCTGAGAAGCCTGTGAGGCTGTGAGGTCAAAGGAGTTGGAGGTGAACCTGACGAGGCTCTTGTAAGGGCCGATGTCTCTGACACTGGCGTCCTGGCCGTAGTGGTCCTGCTGCCCCCTCTCCTCCTTGGCCGTAGTGATAGCGCATCTGTCATAGTCACAGTGCTTGAATCTCGCCGCCCTAGCCATACCGCTTCAGAAGTCGCTCGTGTTGCCGCCAGTTCTCCTTCACTTTGACCTCTATCTGTACAAGGAAGGAGTGTCACGCATTACTGTTAGTGTTAGACAGAAACTTCTCCACGATAGTCGCAGTGCAGCAGGAGATGGCAAAGTCCACAGCAACCACATAACAAGTGAAGAAGATGTAACCTCAAGGTAGACTTTCTTTTGTAGGAAATCCTCAATGTCAAGCCTTGATGCGGTTGCCAACATCTTTATGGCTTTGCCATCCTGCATCGATCAGACATGTTAAGGGAATATTTTGCTATTAGACAACACAGACCGGGGACCGGGGGGAATTCATGGCCTATTTCCTTTTTTATAATAGATTTAATCTTAGATTGAAAAAAATTCTAATTTCTATCTCATGTATGTATTTTTAAATTTCCAGCCCACATCATGTATAATTATGGTATTCTAAACTTTTTTACCTTTCCTAGTATAATGCTTCTTTGTGATTCTTTCTCAACAAGTATCTCAACTTGAATGAAGTCCTTGGCACTAGGCCTACTTTTGTAACTGACAACATTAACCTGTCACAAAAAAAAATGACATATTAGAAATAAAGAATATCAAGATGGAGAATATGTTGCATCAAGCTGTTAGGGAAAACACCAGAAGATATACCTGGCATGAATAAGGAATTTCCTGCCTGTATTGAACAAAAATCTTTTCCCTCACTATTTCACCAACAAAAAATCTCTCTGGGTGTTCACTAGCTAATATCCTGAAACATGGTGAACCACGTGCTCTGTTAATCTCAAATCATCTCATGTGGTACAGCATCTAACAAAAAAAAAAGGGTCCAACTGAGGAATCATATTACATAGCATATGCTCGTTTAAGAGAGAAATCACAGAGCAACAAAGCGGGTGATAACAATGTACTAAAAGGGTGTAAACATATTATTTAGCATCATATAGACGAAGTAAAAATATGTCGGGAAAGTTCCTAATCTCTGGCTTTCGAGAAAATATTTCTTCGCAACTGATTTGTAGCAGCCTAGCAGGAAAATAGTAATCATTTCGTGCTAGTTCATACATTAGCGGTTTCAAGTTCACGCTGTTCAGTTCACCAATACTGGAAAAAGACAAACTACTATGCTATCTGCAAAAAGATGATTTGCCAATGCCTCCATCCATCAAACTAAGATTTACACAAGATTTGTCGGATTCAACATTGGAATGGGCACATCAAGTTCAACTATAATGATATTCAGGAGCACACTCTTTACCACACAGACAAAAATATTTACTAAAATGTTCTGAGCGTCTGAGCCTGACTATCTCTGTTTATAATATACGAGGACAGACAATGACATTTAAAGGTAAACAAAGCACAGGGGAGATGTGTAACGCCTCAGCTCGGGAAGACGGCTAAGATCCACTCTACACGTTGAATAAACCACACCTGCTAATTAACTCTCTTGCGCTTTCGTTCTCGCTTCGTGCAAAAAGTTCGAACCGGAGTTAATTCTCTCCCAGGCTCAGGCTTTTAAGTTAGTTCGGTTTCCCCTCAGGTTCCGGTATGGGACTAAAGTCCCGTAGCTACAGAGTTACTTAAAAGCCTGAGCCTTGGAGGTTGTTAACTCCAGTTCAAACCTTTTGCGCGAAGCGAGGATGAAAGCGCAAGAGAGTTAATTAGCAGGTGTGGTCCATTCAACGTGTAGAGTGGATCTTAGCCGTCTTCCCGGGCTGGGGGTTACAAGATGCCATTAGAAAAATATGAATGATCTTTGCTGATACCTTGGGTAGTAAGCAGGACCCAGAGGGAGCTTTGACAATATCCACTCCTTGATATCATCCACCCCATTACCAAATTTGGCACTTATTGGTATAATGTCATCAACATTAGTAAATTTTTGGTACCACTGTCAAAAGGATCGTCCAGAAATCAAAACCAATAAAACAGGGAAACATCTTTCAACAATTGTATCAGGTTCGTACCTCAAGTTTCTTTGCAATTTCTCCTGGTTTTATGAGATCTTTCTTGTTCAATACCAGCAGT
This sequence comes from Miscanthus floridulus, assembly GCF_019320115.1. Taxonomy (NCBI): domain Eukaryota; kingdom Viridiplantae; phylum Streptophyta; class Magnoliopsida; order Poales; family Poaceae; genus Miscanthus; species Miscanthus floridulus. The sequence goes on from NC_089586.1 coordinate 12,091,123, forward strand.
ACAGGAAGTCCAACCTCTTTGTTTCCCACACCTTCTTCAAGCATTTCATCAATCTAAAAGCTCTGCAAGATGTAAGGTAAATTGGTTGAATGTCAGGATGGATTTATACTTTCTTTCATACTGCTGGCAATACCTTACCTTTTCAGGTGCTTTGCAAGCATCAGCAACAACAAGCACACAGTCAGCACTGCCAATAGCGCTCCTAACATTCTTCATCATCATACTGTCCAGCTTATGCATCTCCTTTTTAATAACACCAGGAGTGTCATAAAGTATAATCTGCAAACTAAATGATAACTCAGATTAAGCAGCATGATCCCCTTGATGATAAATGGGACCAGAAACTTGCGAGGACCTTCGTTTGCATTGAACTGAACTAAATTCTGATACCTGGTACTCTGGTTCAGAACATATACCAAGAATGCGATGTCTTGTCGTTTGCAGTTTATCTGTTACGATCGAAAGTTTCTGACCAACCATTTGGTTTATAATGGTGCTCTTGCCAACATTTGGCTTCCCCAGTACAGCAACATACCCTGAGGAGACACCGTATCAGTACGCCAATCATTCAATGAGGATGAATTTCCTTCCTGGCATTTTGACAAAAAATGCTCTGCGCATTGCAACTTTGCAAGCTCCGTGGTTTTACTTTATTTACGAACTAGGACGAAATTTTGTTAATAAAGTTTAGAACTAAGCGCACGACCTCAATTCCTAAGCTTAATCAATACACTAAACCCGACTAATTTCAAACGCAGAAAGCAAGCACAGAAGTGAGAAGCAAACCTAACCGCTGCGGTGATTGGCGCAAAGAGAGGTGCCCAATTCCTCCGACTCGTACTCATCCAGCAGCGCCAGGCTCCGGTCCGGCTTCTCGATGAGCTCCAGGCGCGGCCTTGTGCTCACCGCCGGTCCAACCTCCTCCTCCTCCACTTGTTCTTCCACCATCTCCTGTTCCACTCCGGAATATGTGATTTTTTTTATTTTTAACACTTTTTTTTAAACTATTCGTAATTCTAACACTCTTTTTTCTACGAAAGTAACACTTTTGACCGCGCCTATTTCAAGGGCGCGACGAAACAACTCTGACGTGCCATGCATGGCAGTGTGGCAGAGGTGTATACGTGGCAACGTCCCGCCCCGCTGGTCGCTGACGTGGTAGGCCTTGCCACGCCACCCGTCAGGACGTGGCTGAGCCAAATAGAGGCCCACGGCCCAGTCCCTTTCCTCGCTCTTTGTTTCACTCCGCGCTGCACAGCAGCCGCCTCTGTGTCGCCCAGCCCCCGCCGCCGCGCCTCCCAGCCCGCACCGCCACGCCATTGCCTCCCGGCTCCCCCACGGTCGGCCGCCGAAATTCCCTCCCTTGTCGGCCCTCTCTCTACCTTCCCCGAAGCTCCTCCTCAGCCTTCACGGTGGATCGAAGAATTTGAATGAGCAGTTAGGGTATGGAGAAAAATATGAGTTCGTTCGAACGTTGGATTGAAGGATTAGGATTATTATTGTCAATGTTAATGTTAATTGGTTAGTTAGAATTATGATTACCATGTATTCTAAGGTCAATTTTTATATGAATTTTGCTTGTTTAAGTTTGCATCTCAACTTTTATACGTGAATAAATATATGGACACACTGTTGATGTACCAAATTTTATTTTTTACTGACCAAAATATAGTTTTTATATAGTTTTCATGTTTGCATCTAAGATAGAGTTTGCACTAAAGTGTAGGTTATATTTTATTTGTTGTAATGCAAATGGTTCTCATTGACATTAATTTGTAATGTTTTTATTTTTGTTTGTTAAATTACAACCGTTTTGTTAGATGCAAGAAATGTATCGGGAGAAGTTTTGACGAAAACGGGGTCGTCCTCGAGAATTATACCCCGACGCGTCTAGCAAAGATACCCCCATCTCTCCTAACCTCTATGTCCCTAACTGTACTTACTATACTAAATAACTTTATTAACTATATATATCTAGCTCACTGCAAAACTATACATAACTTATATTTACTAACTTCACTAAATATCTTTGCTAACTAATTATATAAATCTCTATCCAGTCAAACTAAATTTGAATCCTAACCCTAGCAAAAAAAATGACAGAGATGCAGAAGAGCATTACATCGACAAAGATTATGGATCACCACAATCCACCAATGCAAAGGAGAAGGCCGCTGGCGGCAAAGGCCGGCCGGTAGCGGCCTACTTCTGGAGGGCGGCGGCAATCCCCTTTCTGGAGGACGACGATGGGCAGCGCAGCAATGTCCTTCATGGCTCGAGACAGTGCGGAGAGATGGAGGGGCGGCGCACGACAGTGGGGAGATGGAGGGGTAGCGACGACAGTAAGGGAGGCAACGAGACTGGGGAAGATGGAGATGGAGTCAGGGAGGACTGGCACACGGCGAGGGGCGCGGCGGTTGGGGTCGCGGCGGGCGTGGCGGACGGGCGTGGCGTGGTGTGGTGGCACGGCGTGGCGGGAGGGCACGCGTGGCACGGTGGAGCTGTGGCGGGCGTAGGGCGGCTCAGGGCGCGGCTCCTCTCTCCAACCGGTTCAAATGGGCCGAGTGAGACAGAGAAAGGGAAGCGAGACCGGGTACAAGGGGTAGCCCCACCGCGCCGTGACAGGTGGCGCGTCAGACCTGCCACGTCAGCGGTCGCCGCAGCCGTTGACTGCCCCTGCCATGCCTCCATGCATAGCACGGCAGCGGGAATTAGCCACGCCGTGCAAACAGACGCGTCCAAAAGTGTTAGTTTTGAAAAAAAACACATAAATAGTATTAGTTTTAAAAAAATATTTTAAAAATGTGTTAAAAATAAAAAAAAATCAAATATGTCATAACCGCATTGCACATAGCCCCAACTCCATGCTTCTTCAGTCTCGTGGCGCGGATGCGTCTTCGTCGAAGCACACACGGGGAAATGAAATCCGATGGAAGGGCAACAGCTCTACGGGAGAGACACGGCGGCACGACGAGCTGGAGCATGAGGCCAAGCTCCATCCCGCGAGTGCAGAGTTTGGAGTGCGTGGCTGTGTGGCATAGGCGCACAGCCTCCGCTACCATGGCTTCTCTATCGGGCTCGTTAAGAGGAGATTTATATTTTTACCATTATAAAGAGCGTCGTCCAAATATCATTCTTAAATGTCACTTTCAAATTTAACCGATTTAATTTAAGAGAAGAAATCTTACAAATTTACCAAAACGGATTTTTTTTACCTACCTAGCGTGCCAGGTCAAGATGCCAATGTGGATGCGCATCGCAAAAAGACAAAGCTAACCCTGCCCTGCTCCTCTCTCTCCCTCTCCGACAGCTGGGTCCCGCAGCTCCTCTTGTTAGATTGATCTCTAATCCCAAATTGGGCCCAACGGCCCAGTTGGGCCTTTGATCCGTGCCCTGATCGGGGGCGCCTAGCCCACTATGGCTGGAGGGCCCCTGTCACACTGCGCAATAAATAGAGATGAGGGCCGGTGGCTCTGGACACGAGGTTCGCCTGAGCCGGGCTCCCCACCGAAACCCAAAACCCTAACCCGGTCTAGTGAGGGGCGCAACCAATGATGGGAAGCACCTCCACCACTGCACTACGCCGCCATCGGTCTTCACCACTGGTCGCCACCGCCCATCACCGTCACCATCTTCACCGACCATTGCTGCCCTAGCGCAGACACCGACGCAACGACTATGGTCGACGCCGCTGGATCGAAGCCCTACAATGGTCGGTAACCTAGCACTACTCCTCCATGTAATCTCTGTCTAGTTCATGTACTAGAACATGCTATCCATTTACAAGTTGTACCCAGCTAGATCTATGACCATGTGATCATAATAGATATTAACAATGGTACTAGAGCCTCGTTTGGGTATAGATCTAGCCTATCAGATTAGATCCATTCGGATCTGAGAAAAGAACAGAGGATTCGATCCGTTTTCGGATTGAAACCCTAACCCTAATCGGGAAAGGAACCGAGATGTAGAGAGTTCAACCGAACCCTAACCCATCGGGGAAGAAGAACAGTGACTCAACCGTACACTAACCCGTCGAGGAAGATGAACAGTAACCCTAACCCTAACCCCAAATCGGTTCAACTCTGAGAAGAAAAGAGAAAAAGATCCAAAAATAGATGAAGAAAAGGAGAAAGGGGAAGGGGCCTACCTCGCCATTCTCCACGCTGCCGCCTCGCTGGCGCACGGGAAGACGGTTGAGCCGTGCGAGCTCCGGCAAAGGGCACTGTCGCTAGTCTGCTCAATGGCGGCGCGCTCACCCGCGTGAGGGAGTACGTGTGCCGACGAAGGGGCCGGCGACGATGCCATGCTTCACTGCGTCTCGCGTCTCACGTCTCGCTCTCGGTCGCTCGCTATTGCTACGCTGAGAAGGAAGAAGGAGCACGACGAAAAGAAAGGAAGAGGAGGAAGGGGAGCTGCTAGACTTGCTCCGGTGGCTGCTTTCCTCACCGACGCCGGCGGCCACCATGGTTGTCGCCACTGACGCCGACACGGCGTGAGAGAGAGAAAAGAGAGGAGGAAATGAGGTTCTAGGGTTTTGGGGAGGCTGGTCGGGCGGGGGTGGAGTTTTTGTTCTCCCTATCCGCGCGCGTGACCATCCGATCAGAATGGACGAGTGACGATGCACGGGCCGAAGACCAGCCCAGGCGGGCACGAGCGGGCAAACCTCTTTCCCGGCCTAGGCCTAGGTTGTGGCCTGGGAGGAAGCCGCGCGCGCGCACAAGGTAGGCCGGGCCGATTTCGTGGTTGGGCCAAAGGAACAGTGTTGATTTGAGTCCATGTTTCCTTTTCTTTTTCTAGTAAATCGTTATTTCCTGGAAAATGATTAATGGCTCAAAGAAAATTAGTAAAAACAAATTTTTCTGTGGGTAAAATTCATTAAATTGAATTACGCTTTCCCCTGCGTATTTAAAGTTGTTATTTTCATTATTAAATTCGAACCATATGGATAATTTAATTTTGAAAAAAAATAGATATGTTTTTAGTTTATTATAATATTATTATTATTCTGACCAACGTTGATTAATGGCAATATTATGATGTTATGAGTTTTGTCATGCATTAATTCTATTTCTGCCCAACAATGATGTAGAATTAGTGTAGAGGACAATTGTATGTTTTAATTTTAACCAACGTTGGAACTAAGACATGCAATTGTTATTATTATGTTTATGTTCTCACTCCATATGAATTATGTTTTTAGGCGGATACAACTTGATGGGTTGTATCAAAGAGATCCCCACTCTCAAAGGTGACAACTACACGGAGTGAAAGAAAACGATTGACCTGGCCTTTATCTTGGCTGAGGTGGACTGGGTAGTCACCTCACCGTGTCCCATTGAGCCTGTGGCACCGGTGAGGGAGACAAACGAGCCTGATGCCGCTTGGGCAACTAGAGAGAGGGATTTTGAATCCCAAAAGATGTCCTATCACCTTGAGCATAGGAAGTGGGTCACTGCCAACAAGAAATGTATGGCTGTGATAAAGAACTCGATTAAACCTACAATTGTGGGCTCAATCCCAGAGTGTGACACCGTCACCGAGTACCTCGATAGAATAGAGTCAGTTCACTGGCTCTTCAAAGACATATGCTAACCCATCTGATAAAGCAGCTGGTGACAGAGATGTACTCTGGAAATGGTGGCATAAGAGAGCACATACTAAGGATGAGCAATTTGGCATCCAAGTTAAAACCAATGGATCTGGCTCTCAAGAAAAAGTTTCTTATCCATCTGATTTTTGCTTCCTTGCCTAAGGAATTTGACACTTTTGTTGTCAACTACAACATACAGCCCAAGAAGTGGGACTTAGAGAGGCTCATAGCTATGTGTGTGCAAGAGAAGGAGAGAATGAAAGCTACCAATGGTGGCACTATCAATTATGTGAAAGACAACAAGAAAAAGAATAATAATGCTAACTCCTCCTCAAAGCCAAAGGGAAAGGGTCCCATGCTGCATTAGCCTCAGTAGAACAAGTTTACAGTAGAGAAAGACTAGTGTCTCTATTGCAAGAAGACAGGACATTATAAGAAAGATTATCCCAATTACTTAAAGATGATCATGGCAAAGAAAGGTGAGAACATTATTATGTTCATAAATGAATCCTTGTATGTACAGTATTCAAAATCTACTTAGTGGATTGACTCAGGTGCAACTGTTCATGTTACTAATTTTTTACAGGGATTCCGTTCGATGAGGACTACGCAAAGAAGAGAAAAACACGTTAAGGTTGCAAATAGAGTCCGAGCAGATGTTGAAGCCGTTGGTGATCTTTCTCTAGAGCTTGCTGATGGCTTCACACTTTTACTTAGAGATGTACTTTGTGTTCCCGCTTTACAGAGAAACTTGATTAATGTTTCATGCTTGGACAATGATGGATATGATTGCCATTTTAGAAATGGCAAATGTAAGATAACATTTAATAATGCATGTGTTGGTCTTGCTATCTTAAAAAATGAGCTTTATTTGTTATCACTACATGATGATGTGAATGTTGTATGCGATGATGGGAACGTTGCGTGCGACAATGAGAATGTATTCTCGTCTATGGATGTAAACAGAAAATGAAAGAGCTCATGATGCGTCGTCAAAATTATGGCATTGTTGTTTAGGCTATATTTCAAGGGGGAGAATAGAAAGTCTAGTTAAGAATAATATTCTTTCTCCATTAGAGCTCTCAGATTTAGAACAATGCAGAGAATGCATAAAAGAAAAGTATGTAAAGAAAATTAAGAAAGATGTCAAACGAAGCGCATGAATTTTATAGATTATTCACACAGACATCTGTGGTCCATTTCCTATAAAGAGTGTGGATGGTTATGATTCATTCATAACATTCACAGATGATTACTCCCGTTATGGCTACATTTATCTAATCAAAGAAAGAACAGAAGCATTGGATAAATTTAAGACATTTAAAGATTAAGATAGTTAGGTCCGACCATGGGGGGGTACTACGGTCGACATACCCCATATGGCCAAGTTCTTAGACCTTTTGCAAGGTTCTTATAGGAGAATGACATAATAGCCCAGTATTCTACACCGGGCGAACCTCAGCAGAATGGAGTAACTAAAAGATGCAATCGTACCCTGATAGATATGGTGCACAGTATGATAAGTTACTCCACCTTACCGTTGAGCCTATGGATGGAGGTGTTAAAAACCACCACTCATATTCTCAATAGAGTACCAAGTAAGTCGTTGCCCAAAACACCGTATGAGTTGTGGACAGGAAGAGTACCCTCACTAAACCACTTACGTGTGTGGGGAAGTCCTGCTAAGGCTAAAGTATTTAACCCAAACATTGGGAAGCTAGATCCCAAAACAGTAGGTTGCTATTTCATTAGCTACCCAGAAAAGTCAAAAGGTTTTCGTTTCTATTGTCTAGATAGACATACAAAGTTTATGGAAACAAGACACGTTGTCTTCCTAGAGGATGAAATGATGCGGGGGAGCATGATAGCTCGAGAAATTGACCTTGAAGAGAAGCGGGTGTATGCGCCCACTCCGATGATTCATGAGCCATTTTTCTCACTACCTGCTGTCGTTGCACCGACAGTGCAAGACACTATGGTGTCAGCACCTATTGTTATTCTGCCTGTGGCAACAATGAATGACGATGAGGAACCTGTTCTTCAGGATCCTATAGAACCTATTGCCACAAATGAGGGGGAGCAACAACAACCTCAAATAGAAGATGTGCCAAATAGGGAGGCCCCTAGAAGGTCTTAAAGAGTTAAAAAATTAGCTATTCCTATTGACTATGAAGTATACAACACTGAAGAATTTCAAATGAAGGATGATCCCACCTCATTTGAAGAAGCCATGAGAAGTGATCATTCATCAAAGTGGCTTGAGGCCATGGAAGATGAAATAAAATCTATGAATGTCAATAAAGTTTGGGACTTAGAAATAATTCCTAAAAGAGCCAAAACAGTAGGCTATAAATGGGTCTACAAAACAAAACTTGACTCTCAAGGGAATATAGAGAGATATAAAGCGCGACTTGTGGCAAAAGGCTTTACGCAAAGAGAAGGGATTGATTACAATGAGACCTTTTCTCCAGTCTCATGTAAAGATTCCTTCAGAATCATAATGGCATTAGTGGCACATTACGATTTAGAATTACATCAGATGGATGTAAAGACGACATTTCTCAATGGGGACTTGGAGGAAAATGTTTACATGGAACAACCGAAAGGTTTTGTCATGGAAGGAAAAAGAACGAATGTGATGCCACCTAAAGAAATCCATTTATGGATTAAAATAAGCTTCAAGACAGTGGTACTTGAAGTTTGATCAGACAATAAGGAATTTTGGGTTTAAAGAGAATGTCGAGGACAATTGAGTCTATGCAAAGTTTAAGAATGGGAAGTTTATCTTCCTTGTCCTATATGTGGACAATATCTTACTTGCTAGTAGTGATGTCAGTCTACTACTGGAGACAAAGAAGTTTTTATCCTCAAAATTTGATATGAAAGATCTTGGTGAAGCCTCGTTCGTTCTAAGGATCGAGATTCACTAAGATAGAAGTAAAGGGGTATTAGGACTATCATAAAAGGCATACATAGAAAGGATCTTAAAGAAATTCAGTATGCACAAATATAGTCCCTCACCTGCTCCTATAGTCAAGGGCGCCAGATATGGGAATTTTTAATGTCCCAGGAACCAATATGATATCGATCAAATGAAAGCGGTTCCATATGCTTCAGCTGTTGAAAGCTTCAATATGCTCAAGTATGTACACGCCCTGATTTAGCATTTATTATCGGGTTACTTGGCAGATTTCAGAGTAATCTTGGAATAGAACACTAAAAATTAGTAAAGAAAGTCTTGCGTTATTTGCAAGGAATGAAAAGCCTCATGATGACATATAGAAGATCTGATTCACTCCATATAGTGGTGTCGATGTTTGACCACCGATAGCCTGCCACGGGGGTCCCCGGGGCAGTATTGCTCGGGCTTCAGCATATGCAGAACTCGACGGTAAACGTAAGAGACAGTTGATTTATCCTGGTTCGGACCCTCGATCTTTGATCGAGTAATAGCCCTACGTCCAGTCGGCGTTAGCCTTTGCGTTGGATTGATCGTAAAGTGTTGTGTTGTACAATTGTCCTTTGAACTCCCCATCCCTAGGAACCCTGCCCTCCCTTATATAGTCAGGAGGTCAGAATCCTAGTCGGTTTATAATGAGAGTTCCTAGTAGGATTATAGAATAATACTACTACTAAGATTACAGGGGAAGAATCCTAGTTAGACTAGATCTTCTCCCTTCCTTATGGGGTATCCCATTGGTCCCGTACCGACAAGCCCCCGAGCACTTCATGGTTGAGTTCTGGAAGCCTCGTCTTGTTCCTTCAAGTCTTGTCGAGCAGGAACAAGCGTCGTCCAAGTGTTTTCTTGAGCGAAACCGTGTAGCGCTTTGTGAGATCTTCGAGTGGTGTGTACCTTTTGAAGAAAAAAGCACTCCTATTTGGGTGTAGCCCTCGAGCCTCTTGCTGTTTGGCACAAGGAGCTGGAGGGTCTTCTCTTGAAATCGCTCTGATTCTTCGTCAAAGAGCTCCTGAGCATATACCCGGGTTCTTTGTTAAAAAGATCTCGGATATAGCCATGTCTGGGTTCTTTTTGTTGTGTGGTCTTAAAGTGGTTTGTCTTGAAGAAGTCTTCTGAGTGATGTGCGCTTTTTGAAGGAAAAAGTGCACTCACTGAGTGTAGCCCCTGAGCCTCTTGCTATTTGGAACAAAAAGTTGGAGGGTCTTGAATCTTATGTTGTTTGAAAAACTGCTGTCTTGATGAAGTCTTCTGAGTGATGTGCGCTTTTTTGAAGGAAAAAGTGCAGTCACTGAGCGTAGCCCCCGAGCCTCTTGCTGGGTTCTTTTTATCCAAAAAGAACTTGGATACAGGTTCTTAACATGTTCTCTGGTAGTCTGCTGTTGTCAGATGTAGTTGTATGGTGGTGGTTGATAGTAAATGTTGTTTGTTCACGAGTTGTATAGTGTTGGTATATTCTTCCGAATATGCTCGTTCTCGAGTACTGCTCCTTCACGCCTGACTCCTCTTTCATTGAATTCTGTCTTTTCACTGTGTTCTTTGTTAGGTTTGTTCCGTTGGTGCTCCCGGACCATGTGTACCGCTTCTTTGGTCTATAAATACCCTCCTGGTGTGATGTTTTGATTCATCAAGCATTTTGTTGCGTGGTTTGAAATCTCTGTAGTCATGAATATGATAGTTTCTGAAGTAGAGCAGCCCCCGGGCGTATTTTGTAGTTCTTGTATATCTTGAATGTACCAGAAATGTTCTTGCCTAGGTCCATGTTCTTGCTCCGGAGGTCCCTTTGTCCAAGATTGCGGAGGAAGCCGAGAGTCAAGAATATCTGGATGCCGTTGAAAAGGTGGAGCCTGAGGTCAAAGATTTAGCCAGGAGGATTGTGGATAATCTTTATATTGATATTTCTTCTCCTGATGATGATGCTTGATGTAATTAACCTTTGTACGCCAGCCTCTGTGATAGGATATTATACTCCTTTTTGAATGAAGATTCTTTATTTTTCATTGATGTCTTCTTTGCATGGATGTCTTCGCCTTGTTTATTCTTCAAATGAGTTGTCCAAGTGATCAGAATTTTTTCTGAGTAGTAGTTTCTTGGGCATGGCGCGCATCCGTAGTTTAGAGTGGTCGTGTTCTTTCATCCGTTGTAGGACAATTCCTTGATAGGTCGAGCGTTTGTATGGCTTTTATCTGAGCCTTGACTTGTCGAGTGCTTGTTTGGCTTTCATCTGCGCCATGTAAACAACTCGGGGTCTATAGATTGTTGGCTTGACAAAGTTTCTTGATTTGTCGATTGCTTGTCTGGCTTTCATATGCGCCATGTAAACAACTCGGGGTATGTAGATCTTTGCCTTTTTGTTCTTGTTAGTATTGAAAAGACTTAGGACCGGCGATCTCAAGCATCTTCAATTTCTTTGCTTTCGTCCAATGAGCTCAAGCATGTTTTTAGCTTTTTGCTTAACTCGGGGTGTGGCCAGCATCTGACTCTTTCCCTGGTTGTGAAAACAACTCATGATCGGTTCAGGTGTTAGCTTATTAGCTACCCTCATTGGTGGGCTCAAGCATCTTTTCAGCTCTTTTGCTCTTTGGCTAGTATGCTCAGGCATATTTTCAGCCATTTTGCTTTTTGGTTCGGGTGTTAGCTTATTAGCTACCCTCATCGGCGGGCTCAAGCATCTTTTTCAGCTCTTTTGCTCTCGGCCGGTATGCTCAGGCGTCTTTTCAGCTATTTTGCTTTTTGGTTCGGGTGTTAGCTTATTGGCTACCCTCATCGACGGGCTCAAGCATCTTTTCAGCTCTTTTGCTCTCGGCCGGTATGCTTAGGTGTCTTTTTAGCCATTTTGCTTTTTGGTTTGGGTGTTAGCTTATTAGCTACCCTCATCGGCGGGCTCGAGCATCATTTCAGCTCTTTTGCTCTCGGCGGGTATGCTCAGGCGTCTTTTCAGCCATTTTGCTTTTTGGTTCGGGTGTTAGCTTATTGGCTACCCTCATCGATGGGCTCAAGCATCTTTTCAGCTCTTTTGCTCTCGGTCGGTATGCTCAGGCGTCTTTTCAGCCATTTTGCTTTTTGGTTTGGGTGTTAGCTTATTAGCTACCCTCATCGGCAGGCTCAAGCATCTTTTCAGCTCTTTTGCTCTCGGCCGGTATGCTCAGGCGTCTTTTCAGCCATTTTGCTTTTTGGTTCGGGTGTTAGCTTATTAGCTACCCTCATCGGCGGGCTCAAGCATCTTTTCAACTCTTTTGCTCTCGGCCGGTCTGTTTAGTGAAAACAACTCGGGAAAAGTCATAATAAGACATATATTGTCGAGGAACACCATCTTTATTGATCATGAACGTTGATCTCTTGTGGCTTGTATATATATTCTCCCTTGAGTTGTTTTCATGCGTAGAATCTTCTTAGTTGGCTGATGTGCCATGTACTGTTGACTTCTTTTCCGTCTTTAGTTATCAACTTGTATGCGCCAACTGTCGATGTTTCGATGATTTTGCTTGTCCGGGTTGTCTCGGTTGTTTCTATCCGGAAACCTATCTCGTGTCTTCTCCTCTGTAGTAATCATCTTTTCTACTGTGCGTCTGAATTCTTTATTGCTTCTTGGGTTTTCTTTACAGAAGTCTTGAAATTGCCACCTAGCCATAATTCCGTGAGAGAAAGCTTCGATTACTTCTCGTTCGGTGATGTCATGTACTTGGGTACGTAGTTCGCCAAATCATCGATAGTAATTTCTGAGAGTTTCACCTCCTTTCTGCTTGAGTCCTTTTAATTCTGCGTGGATGATGGGGTGCGTAATGATACCCGCAAAATTTTCGCAGAAAGCTCTTTGCATGTCCTCCTAATTTCTGATTGATCCTGGATTTAATTTGTCAAACCATTGAAGTGGCATGGTTTCTAGGGCCATGGGAAAAGAACAAGGTCTTGATGTCATCGTCTCCTCTGGCCAATTCAATCGATTGCGAGTAAATCCTGAGCCATTGCTTTGGTTTGGTCCTGCCATCATACTTGGAGTGGCTGGACGGCTTGAACTTGTGAGGCAGTCGTATTGAAGCAAGTCTGTTTGTAAAATAGGGGAATCTATCATGCGTTCTGGCTTCTGTGTATTCTGATTCAGCGCCCCCTTCTTGTCAACTATTGTCTTGGTGAGAGTAGTTTTGCGTGGCTATCCGAGTAGGTGCTTTACTTCTGGCCTTTCTTGGTTGTTTGACTCGGTCGTTTTGACTATGGTTTCTTTTGCTTTTTCTGTTGTCACTTCCACTTGGTCCAAGTCTCTCGAAAGCAGACTTCCTTTGATTTTGATCTTCCTGCTCATGAGATATTGACCTGTCAGGTAGTCTTGAGCGGGCCCTTCTATCGTGCGTTCTTAGAACTATTGATCGGAGGAAGTCCCAGAGCTGTTCTTGTTTTTCACTGGGATGTGAAGTCGCCCTGAGTTCTTCTAGTGCCTCTCGGATCTTATCGTAGGGTGTATTCGCCGCTCGTCCTTCTTCGACCTTCCGCTCTGATTTTCTTCTATTGTACTCGGCTAGGTCTGACTCATATCTGATCCAAGCTTCCTTGCACTGCTTAGCACGGCGTTGACGTCCTTGTTTCAATTTGTTCTTTCTCTCCCTGGCTTGCCTCTGACTCTCGGTCTCACCATCGTGCCCCTGGGTAAATGGTGATATGTTGGACTCAGATTCATCTAAAGACCTGACATCGGGTGCTTCTGGGGGACCAATATTGATCGAGGACGGTGAATCATGAATACTTCTCGAGCATGAGTTGTTCTGTCATCGGTGTTGGTTTCCGTACTATCAGAGTTGTTGATAACTTTAGTAGAGGCTTCTAGGTCACAGATCGAGTCTCCTTCTTGGTAGGGTAGAATTGTTGTTGTCGCATTATTGACTAGTTGGGTGTCGCTATCCTCGAGAATAGAACCTGGCCAGTGGACGATGCAGTCTTGAGATGTTATAGTTAAGACAAGACCTTCCTGGGCTCCTTTTAGTGGCATTCTAAGCACCGGATTGGTGGATCCTTCGGGACGTGTCTGATAAGATGTTGCCATATTGTGGAGTCCGAACGAAAGATGACCCGACTTCTTTAAAGCACTCTAAGTGTACTCTGAGTTGTATTCTTGATAGGTTGATGTCGTATTCCGGAGCCTTGTCGGAAAAGAACTCGGTTTTCCGAAAGAACTCGGATAAGACTCTATCTCAGAAGCGGAAACTGAGTTTGAATCAGATGCGTGAAGCCAGAAATCTAAGTTGGATCGGACATCACGAGCTGCGTGAATCTTCTAGCAAGTTGATCTGTCGTAGTTATCGAAATAGAATGGTCTTCATGGTGATCCGAATTTTTGAGAAGACGGCTTTGGAGCCTGCCATTGTCGTCCGCCTCATAGATCCATGAGCCAAAGATGAAGGTTGATCCCGTCGAGAAGATCATATTATCGAGGTCCATCGAGCTCTTGGATGCAAAGTCACCGAAAGCCCCTACCTGACGCGCCAGCTGTCGATGTTTGACCACTGATAGCCTACCACGGGGGTCCCTGAGGCAGTATTATTCGGGCTTCAGCGTATGCAGAACTCGACGGTAAACGCAAAAGACAGTCGATTTATCCTAGTTCGGACCCTCGATCTTTGATCGAGTAATAGCCCTACGTTCAGTCGGCGTTAGCCTTTACGTTGGATTGATTGTAAAGTATTGTGTTGTACAATTGTCCTTTGAACTCCTCGTCCCTAGGAACCCTGCCCTCCCTTATATAGTCAGGAGGTCAGAATCCTAGTCGGTTTACAATGAGAGTTTCTAGTAGGATTATAGAATAATACTACTACTAAGATTACAGGGGAAGAATCCTAGTTAGACTAGATCTTCTCCCTTCCTTGTGGGGTATCCCATTGGTCCCGTATCGACAAGTGGGATATTTAGATTCTGATTATGCAGGAGATGATAGAAAATCCACGTCTGGATATGTATTCACTCTCGCAAGGGAGCTATTTCATGAAAAAGCTCAAAACAAACCATCACTACAACGTCCACAATGCATGCCAAGTTTGTAGCGTGTTAAGAGGCAATGGGGCAGGTGAACTGGCTGAAGAAGTTCATACCCGGTTTGAAGGTGGTTGACGACATCTCTAGACCACTTAAGTTATACTACGATAATAATCTAGTAGTATAGTATGCTCACAATAACAAGTCAAGTGGTGCTGCTAAACATATTGACATAAAGTATTATGTTGTGAAAGATAAAGTCCGGGATCATGTCATAAGTCTTGAGCATATAAGTACCGAAAAGATGCTCGCGGATCCGCTTACAAAAGGCTTACCACCCAATGTGTTCAGAGAACATATAGCCGGCATGGGTTTAAGGGAAAGCCTATAATTTCTAAACAAAAGAAGACCCAAAGTTAAGTATCTATTTCAGAACAGAGTGGTGTATTGTAGATATTAAATCTATCAGCAATTGACCGTGACGATGAAACATGCTCTATGCGCTAATTTGTAATGGAATGAACAAAAGTAAATGATATGAAATTGAAAGATGGTAGGAGATCAAGGGAGAGATTGTTAGATTGATCTCTAATTCCAAATTGGGCCCAACGGCCCAGTTGGGCCTTTGATCCGCGCCCTGATCGGGAATGTCTAGCCCACTATGGCTGGAGGGCCCCTATCATACTGCGCAATAAATAGAGGTGGGGGCCAGCGGCTCTGGACACAAGGTTCGCCTGAGCTGAGCTCCCCACTAAAACCCAAAACCCTAACCCGATCTAGTGAGGGGCGCAGTCAGTGACGGGAAGTACCTCCACCACTGCACTACGCCGCCATCAGTCTTCACCGCCGGTCACCACTGCCCATCACCGTCACCGTCTTCACCGACCGTCACTGCCCTAACGCAGACACCGACGCAACGACCATGGCCGACGCCACTGGATCAAAGCCCTATGATGGTCGGTAATCTAGCACTACTCCTCCCTCTAATCTCTGTCTAGTTAATGTACTAGTACATGCTATCCATTTATAAGTTGTACCTAGCTAGATCTATGACCATGTGATCATAATAGATGTTAACACCTCTCACCAGGAGGTGGGACCCACTCGTCATCTTCGTCTCCCACCTCCAGCACCTAGATGGGAGCCAGGCACCTCCATCCATGGCTGTCGAGCGACAGAGAAAGTAGAACGGCGACGTGCTCTGGTGGTGACGATGGAGAAAGGTCGGGACGACAGTATCTCCGGTGGCGGCGGGTCAGAGCGCGAGCGTTCTTCAGCATGGCGCCGACAGTGTTGGGCTCTAGTGGGGTGGGCGGTGATCCTGGGTCTTGGCGCGGTGGTCTTGGAGCTGTGGAGCAAGGCACCAACGACATACGCCTTCAGCAAGAGTAGAGGCGAGCTTAGAGCAAGCACGCGGCGTCCTATGTTGTGGAGGAGACCGCCGTCGCTGCCATTGCCGACCCGAGGTCGAGCTCGTCGATCTCTACATACATAGCACCTCTTGCCTCCCCATCTCCTCCGTTGGCGCCGCAAGGACCCATCGCGGCTGCCTATCGGCTCAGATTCACGAGCAAGAGCTCCCTGCTCGGCCATGGCATTCGAATGGTGCGGGACAAGCAGCAGTGCGGGAGCTCCCTGCTCGGCCATGGCATTTGTGGCCGCACTCATGGACAAAGGGCGAGGGAGCGGGCTGAGGCCTAAGGGCGCCGCTGGGGCTGAGCTGATGGAGCCGGAGCTCGCTCGCGCCATGGCCGGAGCTATCCACATCGAGGTCAGGCACAACCACCAACACAGCCACCACCGAGCCGCCTGCTCTCATGGGCGGGCTGCCACGGATAGCCATCGGCCAAGCCGAGCCCCACCTCTAGTGCGCGTGGGCCTAAGCTTGCTCCTCCACTGCCACTAGCCGCTGGCTGAATCGGCCTAGCCTTGACCGTGGTGTGTTGGAGGTGGAAGACGAAGATGACGAGTCAGGCCAATCTGGCAGTGAGAGGAGCTGTGTGACCTAACTGTGGGAGAGAGAAATCCAGTGTCGAGGGCAGGAGCAACTTTGTCTCTTTGCAAGGCGTCTACACGCTGGCATCATGACCTGACATGCCATGCACTCAGAAACGCCCGTTTTTGATAAACTTGTAAGATTTCTTCTCTCTCGTCTGGTAAATTTGTAGGTGACATTTATTCGGATGAGTGGCGTTTTTTATAACGGTAAAAATGTAAATCTCCCCTAGTCAAGTCACTCGCCATGGCTTTGGCTGAGAGGAGAGAGGGAGCAAGGAAAAAGAGAGCTAGGACCTAGGAGACGAGGATGACCGGATGAGAACCAGCAAGGAATACCCATACACTACGGGCGTGATTGGTTGCTCCGACATTGGTGATCCGGGATGGGGGCCCTGCGCAGGCTCTTCCCAGCCATGATGGAAGCATGCAAGTAGGTGTGTTTGGTTGCATCTAAGTACAGGATACCGAATGACCTACATCGTGTTTGGTTCCCCGTTTGCACCATTTCGGTGTATGAATTGGTGATTCCAGGTCTTGTTTGGTTGGCCGCATTGCCCTAGGTGTGAGTACCCATATATGAGTTTGGTGTTGTTACCACCAGTTATTGCAGAATGAAGAAGAATAGGAGGAAACAGAGATAACTTTGCCTCAGTTCAACAAGCTTGGCATTGACAATGACCTTGGAGCTTCTAATGACATAAACATGACAATAGTACTCCCAGCAAATCATGAACAACAAAAGTCACAGTTCCTCACAAGGTCATTGTCTTTACATGTGTTCATGGCATTTTAAAACCATCACATGCAATATGAAACAATTAGAAGCACCTAGAACAATGCTTAGCAATGAAAAAGTCCAGCATCATCAAAATAAATGACCGAACCAAAGCAATAGCCAGTAACCAATGTATTTTAGGGGTTTATTGGTTGCCTGAAGCACTGCAAGGAGGCATTTTAGGGCATAGACCCTAGGCTCCTTTCCCTGATAGGCAACATACCAAGCCACGGCATTTTGAGAATCACATATAGTTGTAGCAACGAGCAAGAACGAACCACAGGAGCACCAGCAATAAAAAAGACTGCACCATAGCCACAACAAATAACACCGGTTTGTTCCTGAGCACCTTTGGTGGAGGATTGACAAAAACTTTGTCATCTTCACAACCCATGAACTCTAAGTACGATGCTTCTGCCTCTTCTTTGTTAGGGAAGCTCTAGTAGCTATTGTTTTTAAAACCAGTTACCTAGGCATTGCATCTAGCCCAGGTTGCATATACCCCAGGAACTCTGTCATGGTACACAACATACCAAGCCATTTGCCTCTTAAAACACATAAAAGCAAGTATAAGATGTTGATAAGATGAGGGGTAGTTCAATCGATTTGCCTTAGATTTAATTGCCTTTTTATTTGACCTTGAACTTGGAGCTTAAGAAACATAGATAGCAACAAACCTCAAATAGATAGTAGAAAACCAAGATCATGATAGGTATGAAACCATGAGAGACATCCAGCCCAGCCATCAGATCATCAGAACCGCCTAGCTGTTGCTTGGGCATGGATGTCTCACATGGTTTGATGACAGCCATGAGAAGCATAAGTAGAAGATAGAAGAAACAATGCTCTAGTACCTCACAAGTCCAAGGTCATCAATATGCATAATCCATTACTTAAATTGGCACTGTTATCTTCATAGGCATGAAAAGGATGTCACAATTGTATTAGCCTCAGTCAAAAAATGGTTGACATCATAAGCACAAATAAACGTATGCCTCAGCTAATGTAAACTGTAATCATCCCAGGTGGCAAATAAGAACACAAATTGCTAAGGCAAGTTCATGACTCCTATGGAAGCGTGGGACACGTCCATCCTAGCCATCCGGTAGGCATGCCTAGTGGCACTCTAAGGCCATCAGCTCTTTCAAGAGCATCAAACAAGATAAAGAGCATCATGTGCAGATCCCTCCCAACCAGCAAGCACATAGGTGAATCTGAGGTCAAAGTCCATAGCTACCAACACATTTTGTGTGATGGTGTGCTTCCTGCCTCTAAAGGCAGCTTTCATCTTCACAGGCACTCTAGCTAATATATGTCAATTGCTCCTATGCAGTCCTAATTCAACAAAACATAAGTGCAACTGAACATTGACACTAAACTGATAATGCACGAGACCTATATATGACAAGTTATGGATACCAACCTTGAAATAGGGGTACCACCTTCTGCTCCCAAGGATCCTAGGATGGACATTGGTAGCAGGAGGGACAATCAATTCATTCCTCAGCTCTCCTACCACATATAACACCTTCTGGAAGAACCTACTAATTGTCTCTGCGGACCTCCTGAAGGTGAGGTCAACCACCCTAAACCTCTCATTGTGACCAACAATATGCAAGAACATGGCTACTTGTTCTTCAACAGATGCATGTATGCTGTCAGTGACAAGCTCTCTACTACGGAAAATGTCACAAAGTTGGAAAAAGGGGCCCTCTTCATTCTAAGAAGGTTGACACAATGCACATCATCAGATTCATAGATGTATCTAAGGTTGTTCATTCTCTGTTTGTCCCTCTCAGTCGAGGGACCATAGGTGACTGAGCGCGAATTTTCAACTCTCCTAAACCACATGAAAAACCAAGCAGCCACTGCAACAACCACAGCAGCAGCAGCCCTTCGCCTAGCTTCAAATGCCATGTCTACCAATAGGATAGAGGGCAACATTAGAAAGGGAGCATGCAACATGGGTGTGTACTGCTTAGCAAGCAAAAAATCAGACAAAATGAACTATAAAAGACGCGACTGCCACACCAAAGGGTACTCCTCCAGCGTATACTGTTACACAATCAACATCACTGACCTCTAGGCACTTTGCTCAGTATGTACAATAAAATAGGCATCAACATGTACAAGATCTAAACAAACACATGAGGTATAAACCAAATACAAAGCATCATATATAGATCTGAGCTAGGAACAGATAAATCAGGTATAGCATCGTACAGATCTGAGGATGTCAAACCAAGAACCCTGATTTCTTGGCATTTCAAGCAAAATCCACCAACAAATCAACAAAATCGACACTGAAGAAAGAGGAGGGAAAGAGCGCAGGTGGCATATATATCGTCCAAGCATCGGAGGACCGAGAGAAATCCACCGGCGAGGGTCGCCTCGGTAGGGCTACCGAGGTCGAGAGGGAACAAGACGGGAGTTCGCACCGGAGCTATGGCGGAAGGAGATGCAAAAAGTGAGGGCGGTAACCTTAGCCGAGACTTGCACGCACTTTTATGGCCCGGACGATCTCATCTCCCGCGCTCGGCGCGAAGGTTTCCGTCAAGCACCGAGCGAGCCTGCACCGAGAGGGAAGTGAGAATCAAGAAGACGGTGCCGTCCGAGATGGAGGAGCGAATCTGCATGAGGAAGCAGAACAAAAATACGAGTAGGACAACCAAATATAAACGAATACATCAAAAGATATAGAGACGAGGCTTTGAGCTACCTGTCGCACTGACAGAGCACTCCACCCCTAGTCCCATTCCCTTCCACACGATCCGGAGGGAGCAGAGCAGCACGTGCACGTCAAACCTTACCAGTTACCGCCGCCGCCGTCGCGCCCGCCCGTGGGCCGTGGCGTCCCACACCATTTCGGCGGCTACCTTGCCTTGAGACGCCCGCCGCCGCAGCAGCACAAGGGGAACAAGGGGCGGGCGCTCCGCTCGAGCGAACCACCACTACACTACTCCGACTCCGAGTCTCCTCCCTCCCCTACGAGGCTACGATACGATGGGCGCGTAAGGCGGCCGGCGGCGCGCGCACGCAGCCATGTCCGCGCACCTCCGCCTACTCTCGTCCGCCCACTGCCCGCCCGCGCCCGCGTTCACCTCCCTCCACCGCCTCCGCCTCCCTGGCCCTCCTCCTCCTTGTCCTCCCCCCGCGGCCCGCCTCCGGCTGCTGCTGCTGCGGCCGCCGCGGCTCGGGGGCAGCCAGGCGCGCTTCGCCCGCGCCGTCCGCTGCACCGGCGAGGCCTCGGCGGTCGCGCGGGCCGGCGAGGACGGCGACGACGCGGCGGCGGGAGCGGGGATATGGGAGCAGGTGCGGGACATCGTCGTGTTCGCCGGCCCCGCGCTGGGGCTCTGGATCTGCGGCCCGCTCATGAGCCTCATCGACACCATGGTCATCGGCCAGACCTCCGCGCTCCAGCTCGCCGCGCTAGGTTCGCCCTCCTCCCTTCCTATGCTCTGTCGTCCATCTTCTCCTTACAAGCTCGCCCTTCAAAACTGTGAGTTGTGACAGACTGCCCAGCGGCTCTTCGTCATCCAACCCCGAACACAAACGTTTCTCTAGCTGAATTCTGCACATTACTTTCTGTGTTTTTTTTCTCGTAGCGAGCTAATCGCCGAGACGCAGTGATTACGCGCCTCATACATATCTTAATTTATATATGATGCCCATAGCTTTGCAAAATAGCTCCATCTGTAAATTCGCAAAATAGCTCTGTCTCACAGGACGGGCAGCTCAAGTGCTCAATGTATTCTTCTTATTTTAGTTTGGTTTTGCTCTCCTTCCTTTTCAGGGCCCGGGACAGTGCTCTGCGACTACCTAAGCTATATATTCATGTTCCTTTCTGTCGCAACATCGAACATGGTGGCCACCTCCTTAGCCAAAAAGGTGCATCCCCTATCTAATTCTATCTGATATAGTGATATGTACTGCTCTTCTGTGTTAGCAACTTAGCTTGTTTGAAGAACAGTTTGTGGTCCACTCTGTCAGCCGAAGAGGATATCACCTTAGCTACGACCAATACTTCTGTTTGTCGTTTTTTACTCACTTAAAGTTCTTGCCAAAGTAGAGTTACATGGCTACCTATTTTGATATAAGTTTGCCCCTCTCCACATGAGCATCTGACTGTACATTTGGTTTACTATGAAGAATATTGAACTTCACACCACGGCATACATAGGATACTACCTGGCAGTGAATGCTTGTTTCATGGCAAGAATTTTGTTACTTGGTAACATTGTTATGCTCCTACTTTGTGTGCTCAGTGCTTGTGAGTAGTCTTTAACAGTGTGTCGAATGCCAATCGCCTTCTTGGATTTTGCATTCTTGCTGTATCGGTTATCTAATCTGCTTGCAGTTACCTTACACAGGATGAAGAACTTGCACAACATCAAGTGTCTATGTTACTGTTTCTTGCTCTTGCTTGTGGCATAGGAATGTTTTTGTTCACCAAGGTGTTTGGTACTCAAGTATTGACTGGTAAGACTACAGAAAAGTATTCTGTGAACCTACAACTATCATCTTGTTTTTCATACTTCCTTGGAAGTGCTGATCGTTTCTGTATTTTCTAATGAAAAAAAAAAAACTGATGGCTTATTTTTCACACTGTGTTATCTCATTTTCTGCTTTGCTGCCTTGTCCTAGACTCAACCAACTAAGCATGCGAATAGGGATTATGTGCTTCTTTTATCTTTACTACTGATCTTATTTTAAATCGATTGTCAGATTAGGACATTTTGTTAGAATCTAGAAAGTACAAGACACATTTGAATTTGTCCTGTCAGTTTATTCTTTGGCATATAGTTTCTTGCTCCTCATGATACATTGCTTTATTAACTATATAAATATTATAACTTCTTTCCTTTTTTCCCCTCTGCAGCTTTTACTGGATCTGGGAATTATGAACTTATTTCTTCGGCCAATACATATGCACAGGTAACTATAGTTCAACATTTCTCTCTGCAATATTATCACGGTATCGCCTCAATTTAATTGATAGGAAAGGAAATATTCCTGGGTAAAGCTAGCATCTTGTGGTTTTGAGTTTTCTTTTATTGAGCATTAGCAGTAAAAGGGATCAATAGTACAAGTGGATATGGTTCAAAGTTCAGTTTTATGTTGTATGTCGAATAAAACCTCAGAGGCTTGTGCATGAGAGTGGGAAGCAGACAAAAAAGGAAGGCATGCTACACAAAAAATCCTGCATATGAAGTCGACATGATATTATAGGGTATAGAGTTAACCTTTCCTTTTTGTGTGCAGTAACATATATCAATATGTATATTTTGCTTTCAGATAAGAGGCTTTGCATGGCCTGCAGTTCTTGTTGGCTTAGTTGCTCAAAGTGCTAGGTACTTGTTGTGCCCATTCTCTTTCTCTTATTTATTGGATATAATTTAGTAGTTCTTCTATTTTGTACCAGCTAGATTTGTCCCATGTTTCTTCCTTTGTCAAACTATAGCTAGTGTTATTCGGATTTGAAAAGTAAATTTACTACAAAAGAAAATATGCTAAAAGTTAATCCAAGTCATGATGCGGAATTTTGAATGAGACCTAAAAGTTATATCTCCAGTCGAGATCCCTACTTGCCTTTTAATGTTATTATTGCGGATTTGCGGTAGAGCATTGAAAACCTCAATATAAGTCTCAAGAGCTCCAGTGAGGTGAGAACTAGTTGAACACTGGTTGGCATCTCTTTGAGTTTGACACTTGTACTTTCAAGAATAGTCATCACTTGTAATCACCTATTCTTCGTATTGCCACGAATAGACAGACATGGGCTACACTGCTACACGCTTACATGAATACAATGGTTCAGATAGTAATAAACACATAGGTTGTGTTTGGTTTTAGGAATGATTCCTCACTTTTTTTGTTTGGTTTTTGGAATGGAATATGGTGATGCATCATCACCTCATTCCTCACAGGCTAATAATTAGTACTAGTATGAGGAATGGGAAGGGCGGGCCTGGTGCAAGCGGTAGAGTCTTACCGCCTGTGACCGGAAGGTCCCGGGTTCGAGTCGCGGTCTCCTCGCATTGCACAGGCGAGGGTAAGGCTTGCCACTAACACCCTTCCTCAGACCGCGCACAGAGCGGGAGCTCTCTGCACTGGGTACGCCCTTTTAGTATGAGGAATGGAGTCGTTCCACCTAATTTAAGGAACGGATTCATGATGGACCTCCTCATCTGGGATGCAATGATTCCTCAAACCAAACACACCATTAGTCTTTTATGCTACAACTATTCTTGATTCGATGCTTCTCTTATTATATAGTGTGTTTGTTATAACTCAGTCTGGGCATGAAGGATTCTTGGGGTCCTTTGAAGGCGTTGGCAGCTGCTAGTGTTATAAATGGTGTTGGAGATATATTTCTTTGCTCTGTTTGTGGCTATGGAATTGCTGGTGCTGCCTGGGCAACTATGGTTTCACAGGTACAGACACACTTGACACTTTCCTAATCACCATGTGACTTCTCCTTGATGTCACTTTTAACTTGTTATATGGCACTCCTCTCTATTTTTAAGGAAGGCATGTTTGAGAATGTTTTTTAAGGTAGAAGGACTTGTTATGCCATCTTGCACATTATGCTAGAAATTGAGAGATAATGAAGTTTTTGATTAGTTTAGTTGAAAAAGAATGGTTTGTACCTATGGAAGGATACTCATCTCAATTTAAGGGAAAGGATATAATCAATGAGGGGCACACAAGAACTTGAAAAGAATGGTTTGTATCTATGGAAGGATGCTCCTCTCAATTTAAGGGAAATGAGATAATCAATGAGGGGCAAGCAAGAATTAGAAAGATGATTTTTTCTTCTTGCTATGCCATAGGCTTGGCCCAGGCGGGCCACATCCCAACAAGAATGTAACAACTTGAGCATGACAAAGTTGTTGATCATCCATTGTGTAGCTTAATAAGCAGTGAGCAAGTGAGAATGATTCCACAGAGCTGTTGATCACCCACTATTTAGCTTAATAAGCACATCATCCGACTTGCTCATAAGTGGAACACACATTAGTAAAAGTTTTTTCTTTTTCACTCCATTTCAGAAGCCTATGTGGTTCATATTGATATCGGAAACTACATTGCTTATCAGCAAGTTTTTTCCTCTTTCTTCATGATTGACTATTCAATTGTTTTCTAGAGTGGCTATTTTTTTGACACACTATCAGGTTGTTGCAGCTTTCATGATGATGCAAAATCTAAGCAATAAGGGTTTTCGAGCTTTCTCATTTACGATTCCATCAGTAAGAGAGCTATTGCAGATATTTGAAATTGCAGCTCCTGTTTTTGTGACAATGACGTCCAAGGTAACATTTTCTGGTCTGGCAATCTTGCATCATTTCCTTGTGTCACTGTAATGAATTATTTCAAAATTTTCTGTAGGTGGCGTTTTATGCATTGCTAACATATTCTGCGACTTCTATGGGACCAATAACTCTTGCAGCCCATCAGGTTTGTACTTTGTAACTCATGAAATGATTGCTCACGACGGAATATTTATAAAAAGGGATTTTGACAAATGTGCCATTTACTTAATTCTTTTGAAGGTTATGATCAATGTCTTGTGCATGTGTACTGTTTGGGGCGAGCCTCTGTCTCAAACTGCACAGTCATTCATGCCTGAGCTGATATATGGTGCTAATCAGAATTTGACCAAGGTACCTATTGATTACTGTGTTCGAATTTATGCAGATAACAAAATTTTCACCCTTACTGGCATTGATAGCAATGTGTCATTTCATGATCGTGTGTCCATGTGCAACTATGAATCTTTTTTCATATGGTTCAGCTAAATGGAACTCATTACACCCAGTGAATCAATGATACAGTTAGCCTCTCCTAAGCAGTTAGTTTATCAGCAAACGTACTATGCTTTGTATGGAAGTGTATTTTCACAGGTCTTCCTTTTCCCTGTAGTAAAACCGTATGAACATTTTGTTCATTACTTTGAAAGATCCTAAAGCAAACTTTTTAATATAGGCAAGGATGCTATTGAAGTCACTTGTGATCATTGGAGCGATAACTGGGTTGACTTTGGGGGCAGTAGGGACACTTGTTCCATGGCTTTTCCCCAGTGTCTTTACCAATGACCAAATGGTCGTCAAGCAGGTCTGATACATTGCTTTAGATTTTTTTATATATTATTCTTGCTTCACCACTAGGCACTAGTTTCTATCATTGGATTATATTGTCAACAGATGCACCGAGTGCTGGCTCCGTATTTCAGTGTATTGCTAGTGACTCCTTCAATACATTCCCTCGAGGGAACGCTATTGGTAAGCTGATAATCTTTTTTATTTCATTTATCTGACACACCGATTCTCATGTAAATTACACTGGTTGACTAAACTTGTTTGATTTGTACCCAAATTAGCCCTGCCAAACTTTAGCAATAATTTTATTCGAGCTTTTGGTTTGACATGCATTTGGCCAAGCGTTTGCAGGAAAATGCATGGGATATGAACCATAAGCCATGGATTTTTGCTAAATTTTGGCAATCATCCAAACTCCTGGGGCTACCTAAATTTTTCAGTGGTTGTTCTGGGCACAGACCAAATACACCATGCCACATTAATCTGCATGCTTGGATTGCTTTTGCAATAAGCAACAGACCAATAGAGCTCTCTGTACTATTTCCAGACAAAAACACATAGCAGTTGCAGTATAGTAAGGGGAACAATCTTCAACATTTATGACATGGTAGTATATCTGTAAGGCAAGCATATGCTTGCCTACCATTTGATGGACAATGTACTGACATCTATTTATTTTTTTCGTCCTATTTTAGGCTGGAAGGGATTTGAGATATTTGAGTCAATCAATGGGTGTCTGCTTTTCCATTGGAACCCTTCTCTTGATGGTATGACTATTTCTTCTCCTCTTCTGTTCTTCATTCAACTCATTGCTGGGAGACCACATGAATTTGTTCTACAATTAAAGAGAGGACCAGGCCTTTAATGAATTTGAGATCTAAACTGTCAATGATAAGAATGCAGTTTACTGTCGACCCTCACTTTTTGAATGATGCCACTTGTCAAAGGCTGAGATTGGCTACCCAGCAAGTAAACTAGGGAGAGTCCGAAGTCCTTAGGCTTTCTGACAATGATGAATTTTCTTTTCTTGTTTCATCTTGAAAGCTTCTCCGCAACAAAGGTAGCTTGCCAGGATGCTGGTGGATTCTTGTCTTGTTTCAGTGGGTATGGCCATTTCTAAATGTTGAATACGAATACCTTACATTTAGCACGTACTGTCATAATAACTAGCCCTAACCTGAACAATGTTGTCATTCCAGAGTCGGCTCGGAAGTGCTTTGCTACGACTTATTTCTCCAACGGGCATGCTGTTCAACAAAAACTTTAACCAGGCTGAGTACATCGAGGCAAAAGCGACGTGAAGATGTACCATCAGAAGAGGTGGGATGATGAAGATGTAAAAAATGAGCCACAAAAACCTGGAAATATGAAGATGCAAAAGGAGTCACAAAACCGTGGAAAGGTCATTTGTGCACTCTTTCGTACAGAAAGTTGGTCAGCCGGCCTAAGCTCTATGCCTCTGTTAGGGGGATGTGCAGGAGCGGATACTAGCCAGGGGATCAAGGCTATACAAGATCATTTGGCTACATAGGTCGTCGTAGCCTCAGGGTGTTAACTTCCCCTTGTCCTAGGAATTATACCTCACAGATTCCTGGAAGCGAGAATGGTAGTAGTGGCCACGCTTTCCAACACTTCGCACCCGTAGAATGGAGTTAAGTGAGCGCTTGCAGAGTGCTCAATTTCTTTCTTGTTAACTGTCAAGAATTACGAGAAGGTTAATGCTATTATTGAAGTTGTCTAGAAAACATGGAAAGTGGGATCGCAAAAATGTAGTAGATCCTTTCCAATTATAACTCGGTACAGTACAACTGTACAAGGCAGCCTCGAGGTCTTGCTGCTTCTTTTTTTTTTTTTCCAAAGTGTTCAAAGAATACAACGTGCAACTGCAGAAGTGATGGCGACAGTGAACTGTTGCTGCCCGCACAATTCTTGTTGCAACTAAATGCACTTGATACAATTTCTACTTTCCTAACTGCGACGAGATATCATTTCAGTTCTCTTCACAATTCATCACTATCATCTGAAGTCTTATTTATGTGCAGTTCAGACGACTGTCATCTAAGGTCTTGTTTAGTTTCTCCCTCTAAAATTTACTTCCTATCCCATCGAATGTTTGGACATATACATAGAGTATTAAATATAGACTAAAAAATAACTAATTGCACAGTTTGTGACTAATTTGCGAGCCAAATCTTTTAAGCCTAATCAGTCCATGATTTGACAACACATGTGCTAATGTCGGATTAATTATGTTTAATAAATTCGTCTCGCGGATTACTGACGGATTCTGTAATTTGTTTTTTTATTAGTATCCGAACACCCTATGTAACACTCGATGTGACCTTAAAACTTTACGCCCTGGATTTAAAAAGGCGTAAAACATCAAACATTTTTTCTGCACTCCTACAACTGTCTAAGCAGCAGCAACCGGGGGTTCTCAGTTCCCATGCCGATCAATCAATCAATCAGTTTTTATCACCGTAGGGCTCGAACAGAGTGACGCAGGGGTCGTCGTCGTACTGCAGCACGGCGGCAGCTTGCTCCATCTCCTCCCTGAGGATCCTGATCGTTTGCCGGTCGACCACACGGCCCAGATCATGGCCGACCTCGAACGGATCCTCGATGCACATCTGATGGCGGTCGTTCCCAAAGCGAGTCGTCCAGCTCTTCTCCTGCTTGCTGGCATTCCACAACAAATCACAAGCTAAGATTTATATAAACGAGCCTATAATATAAGTAAAATTATCTGAAACCTAAAAGTTGCATAAAATTCAGCGGAATCGAATGCTTGCTCAAAGTTTGTGGTTTGGAAAAGACAATCGAGTCTTGATATCATCATCATTACCTGATCGTCTTCCCCAAGCGGACGGAGATGACGTCGCGCTTGTAGTGGTGCTGGGATGCCCAATAGTGGAAGAACCCCCACAGCAATTCAGCAATGCTGGCCTTGTTGTCAGCGCCAAAGCCTTGGAGTTGGTCAACTTTGTCGAAGTAGGCGCATTCAGTGCCGTCAACGGTCAAGGTGTATGTTGGTTCCATGGCCTGCAGAAATTGTTTGGTTGCATTACGTCATGACAAAATTCTCCATCACGCAAAAGGTTTGCGCATCTTTGTATTAAGGTAGAGAAAAAGTTTAACACAACACGCCTTAACGGCGCCCTAAGGGATCAGAAGTGTTGTACATGGACGCTCAAACCCACCCTAGTTGTACAAAATTGACAAACAAGTGCAAAGCATGAGGCTTATAACATGACATGTGTTTTGGGGATGAAATTTGGTGAGCCATTTTATTTTAATCCTAAATAAATGAACTCCACAGTTATAGTTGAATCGCATGTACAACTGAAAAAAAAACATAAATCCAATGGAACTACATTGCCAAAAAAAAGGAAGGGAAAAGATGAAAAAGAAAAAAAAAGAGAAAACAACCAACCATAGTGGAAGGGTGAGCTAGCCATCCAAAAAGAAGCAATCATATGGAGTGTGAAACTGTGCAAATGCCGGACCATCGCACTCCACTATCAAATGAAAAAAAAAATCAAAGGGCTTGAAATTAAAAAAAAATGGTTGCTTTACCTACATTAGCACCATGAACCAAATGCAGGGAAAATTGAGGAGTGATCTTAATTGGAGTATTCTAAAATATAGGAGTACATGCAAAATAATGGATTCCATAAAGTTGGGTAGAAAAAACCTGCAGGCATGGTAGAATCTTTGGTTCGCATTGCTGCAAGAAGTTGATGCACATAAGAACATACCTGTAGGTTCATGTAAAAAAAAAGATTAGAACCCAAATTTGTAAAGAAAGAAAACTGCATGGCGGCGACAAGAAAAGGGAAATACGAGTGTATATCATTTTTTACTCACGCATAGCTAGAGAGCGTTCCACGGTATGTTTCGTTCACGCCTCTCTGTTTGGCCCAATGCTTCACAAGAAAGGCCAGCTGAAGCAACCTATGGTCTATCTGAGCGTAATCCTTTAGAAGCTTTGTGTTGGCAACAGCGAGGAGATTGTTGATGCATGTCACAAGATAAACCACTTCCTGGATCCGACATCCTTACAATCGGAACTCTAGCACTTGTAATTGCCTACATGAATTTCAAAGTATGTATTATCAGAGACCAAGAGGAACAACATACACTCAATCAGGCAGCAGGAGCAGAGAAGGCGAGTCTTGAGATTTAATTTCAAAGATGATAATATGCAGTAAGCATTGAACTGAAGGCAAGAGATAGACAAACAATGCACAAAACCACTCAGGTGTAAAACTCTGATGATACTTTAGAAATATAGACAAACAATGCATAATTCAGTTGCAAAACTTTAGAAAGGATTTACCTCCACGTTCTCGAAACCGTCGGTCCTCAACACATGTGCCAATCTCAGAAGAACCTCAACCGCGTCTTCGGTGCCGATTTCCATCTCGAGACAGACATCGACGTCCCTGTGCGACATTCCAAACGAATTGGCACATGATCCGTAGAGATGCATCTGAGCATTGGGCCACTCCTTGCTGACAGACTTGGCGATGGAGTCGACAAGCTGTTTCTCCTTGGACATGTGCTCTTCCGATGGCTTCAGAGACTCGTAGAGCGCGAGCAAGCCAGGCGTGAAGGCGTCGATGTCGTGGCAGCATTCCGCCGGTGGCCTGCGAGTTCTACCCTGCAGGCCTGGAACTTGATTCGGCCGAGGCGTGACCTGAGAAGAGATGAACAGAAGCAAATGCCAGCGTTTCAGAAAATGTGATTGCTCCGATGAATGGATTGCATTTCAACTGCCATTGTCGAAAGTTTGTTGATTTCTCGTACCTCGCTTGGCCGATCACCGCCGCCGGAGCGGGGGGAACAGTCCTGAATACCATCCGTGGGCAGAGGACGCTTCACGTCGTCGTCTTTCTGGTCACTGAGAAGCAGGCGACGGTTACCGTCGTCCTCCTGCTGCTGCTCGCCATCGCCCTCCGGTTGGAGTACGTCCTCGGCTTCAGCGCCCCCCTCGTCCCCGCCGGAGTAGCCTTCGCTGAGCGCCGCGCGATCCTCGTCACCGGCACCACCCTCGGCCTTCCTCTGCACGGCGACCCACGCCTTCTTCTCCTTCTCCTTGTGCGGCGCCGCCGTCGCCTTGGGCCTCTGGAAACCAACGTCGTGCGGGAGTGGGACGGGGAGGAAGCGGGCTCCGCCGTCGTGCGGGAGCGGGACGGGGCTCCTCCTGTCCCTCGCGCCGTTCACATGCACACCAGCGAACTGAGCGAAGCGGCCCGCATTGCGCGCCCTGGGGTCGTTGGGCGGCGGGAAGGGCGGCCACGGCCGCGGGCGCACCGCCGCGCCCGGCGAGGCGGAAGAAGAATGGTAACGGCGGGAAGAAGAAGGCGGCGGTGGGACGGGCGGCCGCGGGGAGCGCACCACCACCGCGCCCGGCCCCGGCGAGGAGGAGGGAGAATGGTAACTGCGGGGAGGAGGCGGGAGCCAGTCGGGGCGCGTGGGCGGGACGATGAAGAGGCGCTCCTCGGGGCGCAGCAGCAGCGCCGGCGGGACCGGGGCCGGCGGCGCGATGAGGCGGTGCGGCAGCTGGAGAAGCGCGGCGGGCGCGGCCCGGCGCGGCTTGGGGGCCGGGATGAGGAAGCGGAGGAAGGGGTCCGGGGCGCGTTGCGGCGGGGTCTCGGCGGCGTGGTCCTGGGCGTCGTCGCCGCCGGCCATGGGGTGCTGTGTTGTAATGTGTTTCTGATCTGAACACAAAATGTAGACTGATTGAACTAGTGTATTTTGTACATTTGCATTTGTAACGACTTTTAAAAAAATTTGTAATTACACACGAACCATTAAAAAAGTTGACCGCAGACAGGTGTCACTGCTCTAAACTTCTTTGCCTTACAAGTCATTCCGTCCGTGTTCTATTGGGGTTTCGCCGTTTGGTAGCCTTACAGGTGGGACCCGCCAATAAAATTGTCCATATTGCTCTTAGGACTTACAATCGTTCACTCGGCAGACCCCGTCCCACTCCCGATGAAAAACTACCCGGCGGCACACCACTCCTCCCCCGAAAAGAGTCCTCCCGCCCGTGGAATTAGAAATCGCCCACAGCCGCCGGCTCCAGCGACAACGCCGGACGCGCCGTCGCCTCCACGACGTCGCTGCTTCGCGCCAGAGCACCCATCGGACGCCGCAACGACGGAGCGGGGGTGCGATCTGGCGTGGAAGGTGTGGCCAGGGCTCCGGAGCTCCGGCCGGCTGGGACGGCGGCGCAGCACGGCTTCGCGCTCGCGCTCACGAAGACGAGGGAGGGCCTTCGGCCAGGACGGCGGCCGTCTGCGCGGCGGCGGTAACGCACGGCGCAGGAAGGCGGATTGGGCACTCGGGCCAGCGGCGGCGCTTGCCGCGCTCGCGCTCGCGAGGAGGGCGCCAGGGAGGGGCAGGGTAGCCGCGCGGCGAAGCAGGTAGCGGCCGCCGCTGCTGCCCTCTGCATCGATGCCGCATGCAGGGTCAGGTGGGGTCACGGGGCACGGGCGTGTGGGTGTGGGGCCATGGCCCGAGGCAGCGGCGTGACCAAGGGGCGGCAGCCGGGCTGGGTGCCCGCGGGATCTGTGACCGGCGCGCAAAAACTGAAGGAGAAGACGAAGAAGGTTGGCCGGCAATGGAGTGCTCGTCGGAGACAAGGCCACCGTGGTCTGGGGAAGGATGTAAGTCCCGAGGGCAATATGGATAATTTTATTGGCGGGTCCCACATGTAAGGGCTACCAAACGGCGAAAATCCAACAGAACATGGACGGAATGGCTTGTGAGGCAAAGAAGTTTAGAGCAGTAGCACCTGTCTGCGGTCAAGTTTTTTAATGACTTGTGTGTAATTACAAACTTTTTTAATGGCACACATGTAAAAGCCTTCAAATTAAATTCATCACAGCTAGAGTGAACACGCAAGTGCCATAATGTGTTTCTGATCTGAACGCAAAATGTAGACTGATTGAACTAGTGTATTTTTGAGATTGTCAGAAGTGTGAATGAGCGTTAGGTGTGCCGATGGATCATGACCATGATTTCATTGCATATCTGCATTTGCATCAACTTGTTTGAAATTAAATTCATAGCTATAGCCGAGCGTCGTAATATGTTTCTCATCTGAATGCAAATACAAACTGAACTAGTGGTACTTTTGAGATCATCGGTGTGAATGGTCATTGGGTATGCCGATGGATCAAGAATTTCATTGCTTAGTTTGATACAAAATAATATACGTTGTTGTTCAACAACGTAAGCAACGTATTTTTTTTTTATCAAACTATGTTTCGAGACAAATCTAAGCATGTGGAGATAATAAAACTCACCGTTCGAAAGAAGTAAATGCAATCAAAGTTGGTAATGGTGGAATCAAAGGCAATCCTGGAACACACTTTTTCTGTGGTTGGAGGGAGTATAATGATACTTCGATTCAGCCCTACCTATTTAGGTTTATCCAAAATCAATTTTTTTAGCTTTAACATCTTCGTCGATCAAAATCGTCTATCAGCGGTGACACTGGGAAAGGGGAAGGGAAGAGGGATATGCAAGAGGAAGGGGTTGGTGGTGTAGCCTCTCTGTACATGCCCCTTATGTGCCAGAGGGTTTGGTGTTGGTGCCATAGGGTAACTATCACGCGCTACACTGGCATGCTTTATCGGCCCATACGCAATAACACATCAACGTGGTTTTATTGTAGTAGATCTCTGGGCTCCACCAAATCAAATGGTTACTTAAAAAACTAAATAGAGTTATTATTAAAATAAATCATAAATACTCAGTCTATACTGCTGAGAGGCTAACAATATAGCCATATATAATAGTTGGCTCACTTATGAACCTAGTCTCTGTTTCAAATCATAAGTTGTTCTATCTTTTTTAGATACATTAATTTTACTATGTATCTAGATATAAGGTAAAATAGCCGAATCCGTCCCTGAACTATCGTGCTGGGCTCAATTTCGTCCCTCAACTATAAAAATGTCCGATTCAGTCCCTGAACTATCGTACTGGGCTCAATTTCGTCCCTCAACTATAAAAACGTCTGATTCAGTCCCTAAACTATCGTGCTAGGCTCAATTTCGTCCCTCAACTATAAAAACGTCCGATTCAATCCCTGAACTATCGTGCTGGGCTCAATTTCAAATTTAACACAGTTGCTTTTTTTATTTTTAAATCTAACCTGGTTAATATACTGCTAAAACTTGGTTTGTTTTTTTTCTGAGCATCTTAAAGACCTCAAATTAAAAAAACTCAAAACTGAACGTTGTAGATCTCATCAAGAACTACAATTTTCATATATAAAGTATCTCCATTTGACCCCATATATGAGAGATACGATTTTTCCAATGCGATAAGCACTTGTACGCGATTAGTATACTGTTAAAACATTATTTAATTTCTTGAGCATCTTAATGACCTCAAATTAAAAAACTCAAAACTATAAAGTTGTATATCTCGTCGAGAGCTACAATTTTCATATAAAAATTATCTTCATCCAAAATCGTATAAAAAGATATATTTTTTTATACGATCTTGGATGAAGATGATTTTTATATGAAAATTGTAGCTCTCGACGAGATCTACAACTTTATAGTTTTGAGTTTTTTTAATTTGAGGTCATTAAGATGCTCAAAAAAATTAAATAATGTTTTAACAGTATACTAATCGCGTACAAGTGCTTATCGCATTGAAAAAATCGTATCTCTCATATATGGGGTCAAATGGAGATACTTTATATATGAAAATTGTAGTTCTCGATGAGATCTACAACGTTCTAGTTTTGAGTTTTTTTTAATTTGAGGTCTTTAAGATGCTCAGAAAAAAAAACCAAGTTTTAGCAGTATATTAACTAGGTTAGATTTAAAAATAAAAAAGCAACTGTGTTAAATTTAAAATTGAGCCCAGCACGATAGTTCAGGGACTGAATCGGACGTTTTTATAGTTGAGGGACGAAATTGAGCCAAGCACGATAGTTCAGGGAGTGAATCGGACGTTTTTATAGTTGAGGGACGAAATTGAGCCCAGTACGATAGTTCAGGGACTGAATCGGACGTTTTTATAGTTGAGGCACGAAATTGAGCCCAGCACGATACTTTAGGGACGAATTCGGCTATTTTGCCTGGATATAATATATATCTAGGTATATAACAAAAGTTATGTACCTAGAAACGTCAAAATGACTTATAGTTTAAAATTAAAGGAGTACATTTTCTCTCGTAAAGTTTTTTTTTCCTGTGCATTAGGTGTAAACTTATAGTCCACTTCCGCCACCCCCCCCCCCCCCCCCCGCTTTCTTCTCCACCTTAACATAAAAAGTCTACTAACAACCCTCCATTATACTTATACTTGCTCAAAGAAGCCTTCTGGTTAAACACAAGTGACATTTAAGATATAATATCGACACAATCTCCAAGGCACAACATATAAGGATATTTTGCTGAAAAGTTTTTTATAAAATTCAACAAGTGTATAGTGTTTTTATGAAACTACATTTCAAGATAAATCTATTCATATGGTATTTAGATATCCAAACTCACCATTCCGAAAACTACCATGCAATGAAAGTTTAGAATGATTGACTCAAGGCATCCCCTAAAACATCAATTATCTATAGCTAGAGGGACTGTAACGATACTTAAGGTGCGTTTGGCATCATGTATCGTTTCAGATTCGTACGAGAATAGGTAGAATGAGAGCCAAATAGCATAACAGTGAAAAAAAATATGCTCAGAATGATCTGTGATGCGTTGCCTACGAATGTGATGGTGAAAACATGGTTTTCACAATGATTCTAATGCTTCCTTTTAACGCCATATTTTTAGTTAATCCTTTATATGTGCAATAAGCTACTATAGGTTGTATTTAAGTTGTTCTCTGCCACAAAAAGTTCATTTATATGATTCTTTGAAAAAACATTTTCTTTTGAATTAGAATATGGCCTTCTAGCCAAACGGTCTCATAAAGGAATTCTAATTTGTCATCCAAAACGTTTTCTGAGAGAATAATATGTATTCGAAGTGTTTCATGAAAGTTTGGATCCCTACCAAACATACCCTTATCTCTATCACAACTATAAGCCTATCTAGTTTGTTCCAAGTTGATTTTTTTTGCTTTGACCGTCATCACGATATTGAATGATGCATACATTGATAGCACTACACTAACATTATTAGATTTATCATGAATAATGCTTTCAATAAATATACTCATTTTAATTCAAGACAATATACTTTTATAGATATTATTAGCCAAAGTTTGAAAAGGTAGACCTAGAACAAACTAGATGAACTTATATTTATGATGATAGAAGAAAACATCAATCTACTATAAGTACCCGTACCTTATATATCATAAGGGTGTGATGGGCGTATATTCACTCATGTGGAAGTTTCGTGTACTGGTATGCACACCTCAATGCGTTAATCCGATGCGTCGATTGAGCCAAAACACCCCATCATCAAATCAGTCCATCACATAATTTGTAAGCCACGTGAACCTGTATAAAATCATGTAGGACCGTAGACCGTATGTAATCAATCATTTAGATATAAGCTGTACGATATACATGTCGATGAGTAGCGGTGTTTACATGCTGCATAAGCAGTGACAACACTGTTTTCTCAAACAATTTTTGAATTTGAGGGCAAGAATGGTGTGAAAACCGAAAGCCTACTAAACTCGAGTCGTTTAGGGCGCGTTTGCGACCCTGTACCTGGCTGGCCTGGCCAGCCCAACTGGCTCAGGCCTGGGCAAGCCTGCCCCAAGTGGTGCAACAGCTCTTGTTTGCGCCTGTGTACCCAGTGAGTCCGGCTCAGGCGAGGCTATGTTTGTCATCGAAGAGGTAGCCAGGCTGAGAGGCTAACCGCCACCAACTGCCACACCGAGATAGTGTTTGTCATTTGGCTATGGTTGGCCAGGCCCATAACAACAAACAGAAATGGACATGAATGAAAGGAGAATGAGGTTGCTCTTCCATAACCGTTACAACAACAAATTAAAGTTTCAGCATGAAATAGTTGGCCTCAGACATGCTAATTTAACAATTCATGGCATTACTGGCTACATGGGATAATCGAAGTCAGTAAAGAAGAACAGCAGCATCCGCTAGTCAAGTTTTGAAGCCAACAAACAAAAAAGTTCACAGAAATAGATAAGAGGTAGCAAAATGATATGTAGCCAGCTAACGCATCGATCCATTGTGTCATCATTGGCCAAAATACAACATTTAACAGTTTGGCAAGCCGAGAAGGGCAGCAAGTTAACAGAAAACATGTAGCCAGCTAATGCAGTCATCCTATTGTGTCATCATCGGCCTAATTAAAACAACAGCTGTGGCACATGAATAGCTTAAGTGACAGACCAACTACAACCATAAACAAGATCAAGATGACAGCATTTTTGCAACATCCTTGCAGCCCAGGTGAATGAGGATAGATTTCAGAACCTTGAGCTGTCACCAGTTCATGGGATGCTGATGCATCCCCATGAGGGGCATGAATTGGTAATAGCAAGGGTTCTTGAGGTACCCTTGCATTAAAATCTCTAAGAGCATCATCATAGTTGTTGTACTTCTGATAGATAGCCCCTTCTTCCCTAAGCATTTGCTTAGCACACTCATACCATGTAAAATAAATCTCAGGTTTCTTCCCTTCAAAGACCACATAGCAGGGAGGCATTCTCTGAAACCAACCAAACGTAGAACAACAGTTTGATAAAAAAATTAGCCTCAGCTTAGTAGTTTGGTGGTTTTTTTCCTTGTTTAGTCATTGGTGGCTACCAAGAATTATAAGAACCAAATAAAGAGGCAAATAAACAACAGTTACACTCACTGCTGTAACACCCCAGGTCTTTGTCACCAGTTAAGCAATGGGTTTGATCTCAAACATAACATGTCGAGTGGTAATGAAGGTGTCAAGATCAAATCTACATGATGGAGCTCCAACTTAAACTTGGGCCACGCACATTTGCTTACATATGGGCCCTTGTTAAGATTTTGCAAGAGTAATGTTAAACATGCTTATTCCATGTACATTACATCCACATGCATCCATCTAGACCTGTGGAAAAGTTTCATAAAGTTCGGAATCAAGAAGTCGCATGAAATGATGAGTTACATTCTTGCTTGAATTGCGCTAGTAAGTGAAGGGAATTATAGGCCATCAACCAAACCTTGCTACCTTGCCTAAATGACTCTAATTGAACTCTACAACAAAAGTCATGAAGGGTTTGTGTTGAGCACATGTCAAGAAAAGGCCTCAATTGGTCGAAAACTCTAATTCTAGGGTTAATGAGATGCTGCTTTGACCAAAGTAAAAGAATGGTTTATATTCAAGATACAAGGTTTGACCTTGAATAAAAGTTGTAGTATAGTTTGTGTACTACAAACTTTATTGAAGGACCCAAGTCTAAATCTATTTCTAAGCTTGACAAACAAAGGTCACAAGATTGATTCTGCTGCAGTTTTCAGCACTTAGAATTATTCTAAGTCTGGAGTTTCGCTAAGCAACGGCGTTGGCATTCCGCGTTCTCCAAAATTTGTTAAGCAACTTGAGTTGGTCCAAAAATAAAAGTTGAAGGATATATTATGGAGAAGAGCATGAAAAAAGTTGCACTGAGTTTGACCGAGTTTTGACCTCCGAAAGTGAAATTCCGTGACCGTTATCAATGTGTTGACACTATCACTTTGAGGCTTAATTACCCGCTGTTACAAAGCTCAAATGATCAGGCACATTAAATAAGAAACGTAGAGCAGGCCGTGTAGAGCAAACTTCGTTTTTGGCCTAATAGCTGATTCGGCCCAGATCTAGCCCAAAAACGCGCCCCACGTCGGACACTGCGGCGCACGCCACCTGTTCGCTGAATTGCCTCAATGGGCGGCGCGTGGCCGCCATGCACAGAGCGCGCCCGCCATTGCTGCCGCGTGCCCTGCTCGCTACCACGTGCGCCACACATCCTTGCACCGCTGCGCCCTCCAGAGGTGGATGCCGAGCTTGTTCCCTCTCTCACTCGCACCCTCTCTGCCTCTTCCTCGCTCTCTGGCGTCGCACGCAAGCTCCAGGGCGCGACCGCCATTGATGCCGTCGGCCAACTCCTGCTGCTGCTCACATAGGTTGTAGCTGGGCCGCTGCTACCCGCGGCTGGCTGAGCCAGGGACCCGGCGCGACCACAGCTCTCCTTCGCAGCCAGCTGGCCAGGCCCTAGCGAGCAGCGTCGTCGCCGTCCGCCGCCGGTGTGCCCGTCGCTGCTGCCGCAGCCGGTCCTCCAGAGCCTCTGCCGGCCGAGCCCAGGGCCGGGCGTGGCTCCGGCTGGCCACGGCTGGCCCGGCCGCACCACCGGCTGGCCTCCCCCTCGCCTCCCCGGCTGGCCGAAGCCCCTCGCCGGTCGGCCGAACCGGCCACGACGGCGCGTCTTCCGTCTCTGCCCCGTAAAAAGGAAGAAGAAGGGTCTTATCGTAAATAGAAACTTTTTAACGTGTTCACTTTGTAAAATAGCCAGACACAAGAGGTTACATTTACGGGCTTGGTTGATTTGAGTAAAGTCCAGGGTTCCCAATGCAAAAAGCGTTTTCTTTTCGGTTTAATCTTTTAATGACAGATTTTGTGCTAAACTTTGAAAATTCGTAGTAATTTGTAGAAAAATCGTAAAATAGTAAATGAGGACTTTTTGGAATCCTTGTGAAATTCTCTGTGCACTAGATCTATAATATTACATGTTTTAGTTTAAAGGTGTAGCTGTAAAAATAGATTTAGGCAGTTAGGTTCTTAATGCTAGTCATGTCTTGTCTTTTTGATAACTGCAGTTATTTTACTCAAATAAATGTGAAATTTTTATGGAGTGTTACTGATGTGATTAATGATGTCTGGTAAAAATTTCAGTATTTTAGGCTTGATAGTTTAAGATCTATAAAGATAACAAATTACCTGTATTGTCTTACCCCTATTCTGAATAGGTCTGCAAGATTAAATTAATTGGCTTAGTTAGGTTATGAATCATGACTTTATGATAATACATGAGTTGTAGTACTTTTATTAAGCTTTTCAAAAAGCTAAATATCATGATTTTTGGTTAAGTAGATCTTGAGTTATACTTGCTTAAATATCAGTGGCTGTTTCTGCCCAAACTCTGACAAGGTTACCCTGTTGGTATTGTGGGGCCTTCTTAATAGTAGAATTAGCTTTAGGTGTTTACAACAAAGTTGTTTAGAATTTGATAAGATTTCTAAAAAGTCTAGAACCACATTTATTGGACATGTATAACTCCAATTATAGCTGTTTAAAGTGGCATGTCATATTCTGTCTATGTTTTGGACAGAAATGCAATTATAGGATTAATTGACCCTTCTAACTGAAGAATCATCTTAATATGAGAATAAGAAAGTTGTAGGTAACTTCCTAGGCTTTTCAAAAAGTTATGGTTCATGTTTGTTGGAGGTCTAGAACTCCAGTTGTGCTTCTCTGAAGTTCTTATCAGTTTTCTGTACCACTGCTGTTGGGTTGCATTTGCAGTTTTGCTTGTGCAATTATTTTCGTGGTGTAAATGATGTTTGCTATGGTTGTAGTGAATAAAAAAGTTGTAGCAAATTTCATGATCTTGCTTGTGTTCAAATTGTAAGGTCATAGGCCAGATAGTGTAGGAGTTACATGACTTTTAAGTCTTCTGTCAGGTTTTAATTGTATTCTGAGCAGATCTGAAAGATGCTAGTGTTTGATCTAGTTAGGATTTGAATGAGCTTTTGGTGATAATAACAAAGTTGTAGATAATTCATATATATAGCTTCTGTTAAAATTTGGTGGTATTTGGTTTTGTGGTTTGTGAGTTATGCCTGTTTAAAGTTAGATTTCAGAAATGGCTGCTCTCTGTCAATTGTGGACCAGTTTCTATAAAGGTATAATTTCGACCTACTTAACTTGGGAATCATGCTGTGATGGTTATAGATGAAATGTAGATAATTTCATAAGCTTTCCAAAATGTCTTCTTTCAAGTCATTTGGATTTGTGTAACTCTAGTTATAGCTAAATCTTGTAGCTGCTGTTTGCATGTCCAGAAATTGGCAGATTCCAATTATAGTGTTTGCTTGTATATTGCATCTCATCTAGGTACGCTAGATGCACCACGTGAAGGATGCGATGTTGGAGCCAAACCCGAAGATTTGGTTTGGTGGATATATCCCGAAGATGGAAGGACTAAGCAAGTGCTAGGACCGGAGATGTCACCATGACGGTGCAAGCTAACTGAACTGACTTGTGTCGGATCCCAGGCAAGCCCCGGAGCATATTAAGCCTCCTAATTTCCGAAATGCAGTACAGTATTATTGTTATATATATATATATATTGTTGCATTAAGTTTAGGTGTTGGATGCAAACACTTGCTGCATTGGTTACCCAATTCCTTGTCCAGATATTGTTACCCTGAATCCTATGTAGCTCAGGCTCGAGTAGTGCTTAGCCCTGCTTAAATGCGGTAGAAGTCGGGTGATTTCCTGTCACCTGCGAGATATAGGAATATACATGTGGCACGGTTGGCTATATTTGCTATTGTGGAAAAGAACCAGTCTTAATTTGAAATGAAGACCGGACGGAGGCTTGCCGGTTTGCAGTGACTCCGTCTGTGTCGATTAAGGACTGGATCTTGGAGCCTTTCCTGTTCATGTTGAACGCATGCCTCTCTCTTAGTTGGCCGGCCTGAAGACCGACCGCGAAGCCGAGTAGCTCACCTCAGGCCGGGAGTCGATAAGTATAAAGTGCGCCTCGGAAGGGAGCCGTAGGCGTGAGTCCAAGGGCAGGTGATTTAAAAGTCCTGATCGTCCTGGCAGAAGGGTAATCCCTGAGAGTGCTGGCGCTGATCGAACCCGCGAATTTGGTTCCTGAGATTGTCCCAAAGGTGACCCACGGCTACCCTTGCTAAGTATGCCAGGGTGAGAGTTAGGAATACCCCCTCAGCTGAGTTGTAATTCGATTCGAGTCGCCGTCTCTCCCGGTTAGTGAGAACTTGACGGGCTTATCTCCAATGTAGATACACTAAATAACATTAATGGTTCGGAAATGATGATATGATGATGACAGCCGTATTATACCTGCTATGGTTAATATTGTTTGCTCCTAATAAGTGAGTGCTCTAGTATAGGTGCTAATCTAGTGGACAGGTAAATGATGATAAGCTTGATGCTAAGTTTAAATTGGTCACCATATTCATAAGCTCTTTTATGCAACTATGTCAAGCTAGCCCACCTCATAAGCCTTGCATGACTCCTTGGTGTCATTTATTTCTGGTTTATGACGGGTAAGTCTAGCTGAGTACCTTCTCGTACTCAGGGTTTATCCCATCATGTTGCAGGTGGAGTTCTCGACCTGTTGATGATGGTGGCTAACCGCCGATGGGCTCGGTGATTCTATAGTTACTTCTCATCTATATGCTTTTGTCGGATGATGTCACTTATGCTAGCAATGTATTTGGAACATATATTAATGTAACCTTTTGAAAGCTATGTTGTTTTCACTAATTGGTTTTGAAACCCAAACTTGTACTATTATTTGTGAATCCATTTGTAATATTATTTTCCGCTGCAACCCTACGTATGTGATGTGTATTTGCTTAATCACGCGATCTTGGTTGTGATGTTGATTTACCGAGGTCTTTCGGGACACTCGGCGGACTACCGGGTTTATATGAGTGAAAGTATGTGCGTGTCAACGTGTTAGCGGGGACAGCCGTACTTGATCTTGTATAAATTGGGCGGTTCTGTTACAGCTGGTATCAGAGCAAGATTAAGCATAATACTGTCATGTACATTGTTTTAAAAACAAAGTTTTGGTTTTAAAAAGTCTATTTTAACTAAAATTTTAGCTACAGGCAAATTTGTCAAAACTAATTTGCAAAACTATGCTAGCGACATCATCCTTTATGCCCAGTTAAGGACTATTAGGTGGCTATCTAAGTACTAACATGGGTGTTTTTACTTTCGTCGTCCATACGGCGTGCTATTATATGGATGCCATTCGTTTGAATGGTAATGTATGGATCAATTGCCTCTACGCCCAGGTAAGTGTGAGTTGTGAGAGCATGACCGTCCCATTGTCGGTCTAGGGGAGAGTTAGCTTTGGTTACTGGAATATTTACATGTTACACACATGTATATATGAAGGTACTTAATTATGGGTATATCTATTGGGTAACTATGGATACTGAAGTATATATATCTAGGGATGTATATATGGAGAGTATCTTAGTTTACTGCTTTCATTGTGTGCTTATTTATCTCTTATGAGGATGGGCTGCAATGAATTTACCTGCAGGTACGCTAACCACGAATGCGTAGATTGAATATAGCTGACGACTAGCTATATATCGAGAGATTACGTGTTTTGCCACCGACATAGAACGTGATTGCCACCTTAGGCTGGCAATTTCGTGAGGACGAATAGGACGAGCATGCATCATGATTGTGCTTGTGCATAAATATGCTTCCCTCACCTTGTTCTAATACTATGTAACTTGTGATCAATGTAATGTTACTATCTTCCCTGTGTGAAGCTAGACAAAATGCCTTATCCCATGCTGCTTGAATAGCTATGCTTGAAGGTAGTGTGTAATTAGTTTTGTCTTGTATGTTTGCTTCCAAAGGAAATAGACGACAAGTTATTAATTAGCAAAACTTCACCCCTTTGAAAACTAAATTGCTAAATGTAAGTAAAACTTGTTTTGTAGAGATATCCACCTACTCCGTAAAAAAGAAACAAAAGATAATAGTGCCTTACCACCATGTTTTGCCTGATATGTGTAGTGTTGTTGTTGTAGGTGACTGTTTGTTATGTATGAGCTTTGTGCTTCGCAATAGCCATTTAAGCTAATTGGATTGAGTGTTTCGAAATGCTCGCTTAAGACCATGATGTAGGCGTGGATGCTCGTTATCTAGGTAGTGCCGTAGTTGTCACCCTTTTGCCCTCGGTAAGCATATGAGTGTGGAAGAGCGCTATCCTAGAGCAGCGTCCAAGTTTTGGTAATCTCAGGGTTGTCGTCTACAATTAAGTTCTCTCTTAGGAACCTGAGCCTGTACATGTGGTTGCTAGCCTTGAACATTGTGCTACGAAGACTTTATCTATGCATTTGCTTGACCTTAGGCCCAAGCTTAGTTCCGTTGAATGCTTGCATGTTTCGTGGTTGTTCCGCTCCTATGTGGGAGGACCCAGCTCAAAAATCCTTGTTAGATCTTATTGCTCCTTCGTTTACAGATGATCTGGTGCAACGCTAATCGCTATCTATCCTAGCCTTGGAACATTTTCCTCACAGATCATGTCATTGCTTTATCAACTCAATCCCTAGTCAGTGCAATGGCTCTGTCCCTCGAATCTCATTTATTTTGCCTCCAACCCTTTCAAGTCTCTGGATGTTTATTAGTCTTGATCTCCTGTTGCTGCTCGACAGGACAAAATCTCATGTTAATCTTTATCTGGTAATCACTTTGGTGGACACGAGGCATATATGGAAATTAAGCAAAAGTCTCCTGCTTAGTTGCCTTCAACAATTAGGATATGTTCTTTTGCGCTGTGTTTTGACCTTCTGATCGCCTCCTTGTTGATTCCTAACCTTGTGACTATCCTTATTTGCTATCCCTCCTTTGCATAGTGCTTGTTCTTATGACCCAATCTGTGCAACTTGAAAAAAAAAATCACTTTGGGTGTGTGATCAGTAATGGTGTTATGAGTAGCAACTATGGTGCCGCGACGGAACCTAGGGCCTCCTTGTGGCCGGCCGGCACATGGTTGTGCTACTGGGTGCGCGCAGGTATTGAGGTTTCTAGTCATGATCCATTGCAGAACTGCACCAATGTGTTATTTTCACATGAGCTCTTCCTTGGTTATCTCTCTATGTCTTATCAAAGATCCATATATCAGACCAAAAGTAGTAGAGCTTACTTTTGAAGTCACAAAAAGGATACCCTTTGAAGAACTGGTCACTGACATAAACATTAACAGACTACAAGAGGTGGTAGACAAGTGACTCCACTTGGTTGTCCCAGTATTGACGTCCATCACCTAGTGAACAACTTATGTCATCCATGTTGGATCCGAATGGTACCCAACACTTAATGTTGGACAAGTTATCAATCTAATGATAATGTATGGCGATATCATGTGGTGTAACAGGTCATCGGGTGCTCATGAACCTCCCATTCAAGTTCTTGATCTGTAGGTGCATGATGGTCATACAGTTGAAATCAACCATCTCTAGCGTGACTCCTTATCTGCAGACTTCGATGGCGACCATCTGTTTGTGCCTTGATTGCAATTATTGTTGTGGTCAAGAGTAAGAATTTGGAACTTTGAGTGTTGAGAGACAACTGATTGGTTACTAGTCGGAAGCTTAACCTCCAGCTAGGTGACAACTTTTGCTAATTATGAAGGCTATGTCTCGCAGAGCAATGTAAGCAACGAAACAACAAGTCATTTGGCAATGCAACTACTGCTTTGTTTTCCAAAACCTGTGCTATCAAGTCAACTTCATCTTGGACAATCACA
Organism: Miscanthus floridulus; assembly: GCF_019320115.1. Classification (NCBI taxonomy): domain Eukaryota; kingdom Viridiplantae; phylum Streptophyta; class Magnoliopsida; order Poales; family Poaceae; genus Miscanthus; species Miscanthus floridulus. The sequence goes on from NC_089586.1 coordinate 12,136,011, forward strand.
CAGATAGTACAAGACGTTGTGTTGGCTATGTAGGAGCTAGCGAAAGCACGTTCCTAGTTTCAGTCAGTATCTTTGTGCCCCTAGGTGCCACTAACACATGTGTCTGGGCTCTATTGGACGAAGTGCCGAAGGACATATAGGAATGGTTCCTTATCTCTGTAGGACAGTCCCTCTATGTAGAGTATGCTTTGTGTCCCGAAAACATAGTCACAAGTCCAATGCTTGTGCATCGTCAAGTTGGTGTCAAAATCTAAACAATTTAAGTTGTTTCCTGAGAGCCACAGGTGGAAAACCTTAGTCTACATCCTCAAAGAAAAGAGCTGCTGCTGCTATACAAAGAGATCGAGAGTATAGAACACACACCACAACGTATGAAGCAAAGAAAGAGAAGAACGAGAAATCTATCTAGATTTTAAGGTACAGAACCGAACATCTTCGAGCCAACGATTAGTGACTCAAATGAAGTTGGATTGACCTCAAATTTGGTGAGCTCATTCCTTGCTTAGGACCCTTCAATGTCTTAAGTTAGTTTGAGTATTGGTTGAGTAAAACATCAGATTTGAGAGATATCTTGTCGGCTCAGTTTGCTGCCATTTCAGAACAGAGCAGTTTTGGTAGATGAATTGTTTGGATGACCAAACGGTGTCCGGTTGAGTTGAATTTTGGTGAGTAGTTAGAAGACCCATGGATCTACATGCCCACCAAAATTTGTGCATATTGGAGCAGTAGTTTGTGAGATATGAATAGAAAACAAAAGGGTACAGAATCTGCAATTTTGCTGTGACTGCGATCATCCTTGGCATTAGACGGTTGTGTTTGTAATTCATACCAAGAAATTACAACTTGTAGGTGTATTGCTGTTTGACAACCCTCCATACCCTTGAGAAGATTAATTGCACCCCTATGTGCCTTGCATTTGCCCTCTTAGATCAGCAATGCGTGAGCAGTCAAGGTGTTCTAGAAGTCAAATTGTGCCCTTGCAATTCGAAAGTAATTGGAAAAGGTGTCAAACCATAGATTTTTGGATTAGGGTTTTTGAGATATTGATTGGCCTAAGAATGGAAGCCACGACGTCAAATATAGTTTAAGAAAGCTGGTTTTGCTACAATGCAAGTCAACCAACTTGCTGTGCAACTGCATCACGAAGGCAAATTTTACTTAACCTGCTTGGTATTGAACTAGTCCCTAGTTTTGTGATTACTTGCAACTTATGTTGTCCTCCAAGCCTCGCTGACATCCTTCTGCGTCAATGGTTCGCCAATGCTAACATGGCTTTGGTACCTTATATGTGTTTTTACCCAAGAGGTTGCATCAGATACAACTCAGATAACTGTTGCCGTTTGGACACGAGAATTTCCTTAAATAATGGTCGTCGAAAACGCTGAGTCAACAGAGTCAGCTATCACATTCACCGCTCACTCAACAGACCTAGGTAATACAGTGTTGTTATCAGAGAAAGAGCACTGCACACATGGAACATTATGTAGCTTTCCATCAGTTGACATATGAGTGATTGCACCGCTACCACCAGTTTGGATATTGGTTAACTAGCTTCTCATGCCCTCAAAGGATGTTTACCCCGTCTATGATCACATCCTTTATGAGAAGTTGTGCTCAAGCCACTTTAGTAGAGAACTGCTTTTCAAACCTTGGGAACAAATATAGCACCATTGCAAGGAATATCCGTCAACCGACTGCGATCTAGTGCAAAGTCCATAAGTTCTGTGCTATATCCACTAGAGAAGTAGATGTTACAAGTATTTAGTCTACGCTTGTATCACTCTTCATACATCGAGGACGAAGTACGTAGGACAGTGCTGTCTTGGATTCCTTCCAATGTAACAATGCTTTATGGACACCAACGAAGGAAATTCTTTAGACAACAACTTACGACGAAGAGCAAGTATCAGAAAGTGTCGTGAGCAACTTGGTCCCTCTGATACTCTGAAGTTAAGTAGTCTAATGCTATCACTGATGTTGGAAACTGGATGACAAGTTTCTCTTCCCATAAAAGTCTTTCGCACCGAATCTCGGGACGCGATTCCTTTAAGGGGGGAGGGCTATAACACCCCAGGTCTTTGTCACCAGTTAAGCAATGGGTTTGATCTCAAACATAACATGTCGAGTGGTAATGAAGGTGTCAAGATCAAATCTACATGATGGAGCTCCAACTTAAACTTGGGCCACGCACATTTGCTTACATATGGGCCCTTGTTAAGATTTTGCAAGAGTAATGTTAAACATGCTTATTCCATGTACATTACATCCACATGCATCCATCTAGACCTGTGGAAAAGTTTCATAAAGTTCGGAATCAAGAAGTCGCATGAAATGATGAGTTACATTCTTGCTTGAATTGCGCTAGTAAGTGAAGGGAATTATAGGCCATCAACCAAACCTTGCTACCTTGCCTAAATGACTCTAATTGAACTCTACAACAAAAGTCATGAAGGGTTTGTGTTGAGCACATGTCAAGAAAAGGCCTCAATTGGTCGAAAACTCTAATTCTAGGGTTAATGAGATGCTGCTTTGACCAAAGTAAAAGAATGGTTTATATTCAAGATACAAGGTTTGACCTTGAATAAAAGTTGTAGTATAGTTTGTGTACTACAAACTTTATTGAAGGACCCAAGTCTAAATCTATTTCTAAGCTTGACAAACAAAGGTCACAAGATTGATTCTGCTGCAGTTTTCAGCACTTAGAATTATTCTAAGTCTGGAGTTTCGCTAAGCAACGGCGTTGGCATTCCGCGTTCTCCAAAATTTGTTAAGCAACTTGAGTTGGTCCAAAAATAAAAGTTGAAGGATATATTATGGAGAAGAGCATGAAAAAAGTTGCACTGAGTTTGACCGAGTTTTGACCTCCGAAAGTGAAATTCCGTGACCGTTATCAATGTGTTGACACTATCACTTTGAGGCTTAATTACCCGCTGTTACAAAGCTCAAATGATCAGGCACATTAAATAAGAAACGTAGAGCAGGCCGTGTAGAGCAAACTTCGTTTTTGGCCTAATAGCTGATTCGGCCCAGATCTAGCCCAAAAACGCGCCCCACATCGGACACTGCGGCGCACGCCACCTGTTCGCTGAATTGCCTCAATGGGCGGCGCGTGGCCGCCATGCACAGAGCGCGCCCGCCATTGCTGCCGCGTGCCCTACTCGCTACCACGTGCGCCACACATCCTTGCACCGCTGCGCCCTCCAGAGGTGGATGCCGAGCTTGTTCCCTCTCTCACTCGCACCCTCTCTGCCTCTTCCTCGCTCTCTGGCGTCGCACGCAAGCTCCAGGGCGCGACCGCCATTGATGCCGTCGGCCAACTCCTGCTGCTGCTCACATAGGTTGTAGCTGGGCCGCTGCTACCCGCGGCTGGCTGAGCCAGGGACCCGGCGCGACCACAGCTCTCCTTCGCAGCCAGCTGGCCAGGCCCTAGCGAGCAGCGTCGTCGCCGTCCGCCGCCGGTGTGCCCGTCGCTGCTGCCGCAGCCGGTCCTCCAGAGCCTCTGCCGGCCGAGCCCAGGGCCGGGCGTGGCTCCGGCTAGCCACGGCTGGCCCGGCCGCACCACCGGCCGGCCTCCCCCTCGCCTCCCCGGCTGGCCGAAGCCCCTCGCCGGTCGGCCGAACCGGCCACGACGGCGCGTCTTCCGTCTCTGCCCCGTAAAAAGGAAGAAGAAGGGTCTTATCGTAAATAGAAACTTTTTAACGTGTTCACTTTGTAAAATAGCCAGACACAAGAGGTTACATTTACGGGCTTGGTTGATTTGAGTAAAGTCCAGGGTTCCCAATGCAAAAAGCGTTTTCTTTTCGGTTTAATCTTTTAATGACAGATTTTGTGCTAAACTTTGAAAATTCATAGTAATTTGTAGAAAAATCGTAAAATAGTAAATGAGGACTTTTTGGAATCCTTGTGAAATTCTCTGTGCACTAGATCTATAATATTACATGTTTTAGTTTAAAGGTGTAGCTGTAAAAATAGATTTAGGCAGTTAGGTTCTTAATGCTAGTCATGTCTTGTCTTTTTGATAACTGCAGTTATTTTACTCAAATAAATGTGAAATTTTTATGGAGTGTTACTGATGTGATTAATGATGTCTGGTAAAAATTTCAGTATTTTAGGCTTGATAGTTTAAGATCTATAAAGATAACAAATTACCTGTATTGTCTTACCCCTATTCTGAATAGGTCTGCAAGATTAAATTAATTGGCTTAGTTAGGTTATGAATCATGACTTTATGATAATACATGAGTTGTAGTACTTTTATTAAGCTTTTCAAAAAGCTAAATATCATGATTTTTGGTTAAGTAGATCTTGAGTTATACTTGCTTAAATATCAGTGGCTGTTTCTGCCCAAACTCTGACAAGGTTACCCTGTTGGTATTGTGGGGCCTTCTTAATAGTAGAATTAGCTTTAGGTGTTTACAACAAAGTTGTTTAGAATTTGATAAGATTTCTAAAAAGTCTAGAACCACATTTATTGGACATGTATAACTCCAATTATAGCTGTTTAAAGTGGCATGTCATATTCTGTCTATGTTTTGGACAGAAATGCAATTATAGGATTAATTGACCCTTCTAACTGAAGAATCATCTTAATATGAGAATAAGAAAGTTGTAGGTAACTTCCTAGGCTTTTCAAAAAGTTATGGTTCATGTTTGTTGGAGGTCTAGAACTCCAGTTGTGCTTCTCTGAAGTTCTTATCAGTTTTCTGTACCACTGCTGTTGGGTTGCATTTGCAGTTTTGCTTGTGCAATTATTTTCGTGGTGTAAATGATGTTTGCTATGGTTGTAGTGAATACAAAAGTTGTAGCAAATTTCATGATCTTGCTTGTGTTCAAATTGTAAGGTCATAGGCCAGATAGTGTAGGAGTTACATGACTTTTAAGTCTTCTGTCAGGTTTTAATTGTATTCTGAGCAGATCTGAAAGATGCTAGTGTTTGATCTAGTTAGGATTTGAATGAGCTTTTGGTGATAATAACAAAGTTGTAGATAATTCATATATATAGCTTCTGTTAAAATTTGGTGGTATTTGGTTTTGTGGTTTGTGAGTTATGCCTGTTTAAAGTTAGATTTCAGAAATGGCTGCTCTCTGTCAATTGTGGACCAGTTTCTATAAAGGTATAATTTCGACCTACTTAACTTGGGAATCATGCTGTGATGGTTATAGATGAAATGTAGATAATTTCATAAGCTTTCCAAAATGTCTTCTTTCAAGTCATTTGGATTTGTGTAACTCCAGTTATAGCTAAATCTTGTAGCTGCTGTTTGCATGTCCAGAAATTGGCAGATTCCAATTATAGTGTTTGCTTGTATATTGCATCTCATCTAGGTACGCTAGATGCACCACGTGAAGGATGCGATGTTGGAGCCAAACCCGAAGATTTGGTTTGGTGGATATATCCCGAAGATGGAAGGACTAAGCAAGTGCTAGGACCGGAGATGTCACCATGACGGTGCAAGCTAACTGAACTGACTTGTGTCGGATCCCAGGCAAGCCCCGGAGCATATTAAGCCTCCTAATTTCCGAAATGCAGTACAGTATTATTGTTATATATATATATATATATTGTTGCATTAAGTTTAGGTGTTGGATGCAAACACTTGCTGCATTGGTTACCCAATTCCTTGTCCAGATATTGTTACCCTGAATCCTATGTAGCTCAGGCTCGAGTAGTGCTTAGCCCTGCTTAAATGCGGTAGAAGTCGGGTGATTTCCTGTCACCTGCGAGATATAGGAATATACATGTGGCACGGTTGGCTATATTTGCTATCGTGGAAAAGAACCAGTCTTAATTTGAAATGAAGACCGGACGGAGGCTTGCCGGTTTGCAGTGACTCCGTCTGTGTCGATTAAGGACTGGATCTTGGAGCCTTTCCTGTTCATGTTGAACGCATGCCTCTCTCTTAGTTGGCCGGCCTGAAGACCGACCGCGAAGCCGAGTAGCTCACCTCAGGCCGGGAGTCGATAAGTATAAAGTGCGCCTCGGAAGGGAGCCGTAGGCGTGAGTCCAAGGGCAGGTGATTTAAAAGTCCTGATCGTCCTGGCAGAAGGGTAATCCCTGAGAGTGCTGGCGCTGATCGAACCCGCGAATTTGGTTCCTGAGATGTCCCAAAGGTGACCCACGGCTACCCTTGCTAAGTATGCCAGGGTGAGAGTTAGGAATACCCCCTCAGCTGAGTTGTAATTCGATTCGAGTCGCCGTCTCTCCCGGTTAGTGAGAACTTGACGGGCTTATCTCCAATGTAGATACACTAAATAACTTAATGGTTCGGAAATGATGATATGATGATGACAGCCGTATTATACCTGCTATGGTTAATATTGTTTGCTCCTAATAAGTGAGTGCTCTAGTATAGGTGCTAATCTAGTGGACAGGTAAATGATGACAAGCTTGATGCTAAGTTTAAATTGGTCACCATATTCATAAGCTCTTTTATGCAACTATGTCAAGCTAGCCCACCTCATAAGCCTTGCATACTCCTTGGTGTCATTTATTTCTGGTTTATGACGGGTAAGTCTAGCTGAGTACCTTCTCGTACTCAGGGTTTATCCCACCATGTTGCAGGTGGAGTTCTCGACCTGTTGATGATGGTGGCTAACCGCCGATGGGCTCGGTGATTCTATAGTTACTTCTCATCTATATGCTTTTGTCGGATGATGTCACTTATGCTAGCAATGTATTTGGAACATATATTAATGTAACCTTTTGAAAGCTATGTTGTTTTCACTAATTGGTTTTGAAACCCAAACTTGTACTATTATTTGTGAATCCATTTGTAATATTATTTTCCGCTGCAACCCTACGTATGTGATGTGTATTTGCTTAATCACGCGATCTTGGTTGTGATGTTGATTTACCGAGGTCTTTCGGGACACTCGGCGGACTACCGGGTTTATATGAGTGAAAGTATGTGCGTGTCAACGTGTTAGCGGGGACAGCCGTACTTGATCTTGTATAAATTGGGCGGTTCTGTTACAACTGCCATACAGACCTTTTGATCAGTTGCACTCACTGCCATCAGCCATCATAAGAGGATGTTGTTGCTGTGGAGTACAACTGAGCATAAGTGTAGAATGGAAGGATAGGCAAATAAAGAAGAAAGCACAACAACAAAACCATCAAAACAAGAATAAGGTAGCCACCTCAAGTTTGTTTTATGCATCATAGGCCTTTAAATCCCACAGTTACCACCAGAGGCATAAACAATAAAAATAGGCAACTAGTTATCAAATAAAAAGTAGCCAACAGAGGCTACAAATAAGTTTCTTACAATACTAAGTTCAACCCAACAGCCAAGGGCTCAAATGTTCCCAAATCCTTGCCTATTGTTAGCCACCCTCCTAGGCAAACTACACCATCAAGGTCAGGTGTCAAAAGAACAAGCAGACTGCATAAAAGGTCCTGTTGTCAAAAGAAGAGAGAGTGGATGAGGGGGGGGGGTGGAGGAACTATACATCTCTACAGTCAACCCCCTCCTGGCCTTCTAGCCCTTCATGTGTAGTGGAACTACACATAGTAGTTTTTGGCTAGGAAGGTCCGAAGCCAAAGGGCCCTGTGGGCATCACTCATGTTCACAAAGCCCCTGCCTTAGGCCTTGTTATCCAGGAGGAAGATGTAGGTAACAATAAGTGCCTCCTCACTGAAGCCAGGCATCTCCATCACAACAAGGTACAGATTGGCATCAACATGGGTAGGTCCAGTCTCCCTAAGAGCATTGGCCACATTGTTCACAGCATCTGACATGTTAGTCAACATGAGCATCTCCTCCTCAGAGAAGTTCCCTCTCTTCCTCTTTAGGCCAGCAGCTGAGGAGGTAGGAAGCAGTTCAGTGGCCTTGCTATCCCCTCCCTATTCACTAGGAACTATGGTGTGGGTCAAAGGAGGACCATCAGTCTTGGCACCAACACTGTCAGCCTGGTTCTGCCCTAAGGCTTCACCAGACCCAAGTGCAAACTTGCCTATGGCCATGGCATTAGCAAAGATAGCCTCCATCTCAGTGTAGAACCTAATAGGGTAGTTAAGAAACTCTGCATCTTTAGGATGGTCCTGCAGAGTTGGGCAAATGTAGTTTAAGAAAGGCAAATGTAGGTAGTCAAGGCAAAGACGAGATCAAACTGCTACCTTGCAGTGGCCAAGGTAGTGCTCTTGCTCAAGCATGATAGCATGAGCCTGGTCATTCCAAAGAGCATCACTAAGGTCCTTCAACTTGCTCACCCTAGCCCATTTCTGCCTCCACTTCCTCAAGTGGTTGTATACTTGAGTTGGGCTAACAACCTCCCCACAGAACTGCTTGAGGGCTTTAGCCACAGAATTCACATCTTTGTCCTTGAAAACCTTCTCAGGCCTGCTACCATCACTAACAAGGGCAGCCATCCTCCTTAGCACAAAGCCAGAGGTGGTGTTGGTCCACCTCATTGCCCTCACAGCCCCATTCCTAGCTACAGGAGCAGCAACATCAACAGGGTTTGCTACACCTGGAGCAGCACCAGCACCAGCACCAGCTACAACAGGGGCAACAGCACTAGCACCAGCACCAGCTACAACAGGGGCAGAACCACCATTGATGAGCTACTCCATCACTGAAGTACCAGCAACAAACCCACCCTTAAATGCACCTGAATCCATCTTAGGACTGGCATGTAATGAAATTAACAATAGAACTAGTCAAGAACAGACTGACAGATCATGAAGAATAGAATGATTCAAGAACAGAATGAATGAAGCATAAAATTGGTCTTAGCTTTGTCCACCAAATTATTACATCACCATGACACACACATGAGTTCCATAGCAGGGTACAAAAACTAAATTCAAGAACATATTACATCAACTAGTGTTTGTTCCCCTCCCTTCCCACATAGCATTGCAAATGACATCCCTTATTTCAGCCATGTCAATAGAGTCTTGGTCTAGATGGGCTGGGGGCAGGTTGGTTGGATCAGCAGAAGTAGTGAAACCTTCCTCATCAGGCACTACTTCATCAATGCCAAAACCTAGGATCCAGTTATGCAAAATGGCACAGGCAACTACAAGCTTCACTTGTGTCCTATACTTGTGGAAGGGTTTGTTGTCCAAGATCCTAAACCTGCCCTTCAGTGCACCTATAGCCCTTTCCACAGTCACTCTAAGTGATGAGTGCCTAAGGTTGTAGAGCTCCCTTGCATTGGTGGACCTGTTCCTTGGGCCATACTCAGACAAATGGTACCTAACCCCCCTGTAGGGAGGTAGTAAACCATTTTTGCATGCATACCCAGCATTTACCAAGAATATTTTACCTACACAAGACATCTACTGTGAGAGTGTGTGTTAATAGGCCATGGAATACGTAATTAGTGTTGGTGTGCAATTACCTTTTGGCAAACTCAAGCCATCTTCCCTGGCTACAACATCTGCCAAAACAGTTGCATCATGGGCAGAGCCCTCCTAGCCAGCCAGGACATAAGTGAATTTCAGATCACAATTCACAGCTACCATCACATTTTGGGTGGGATCCTTTTTCCTACCCCTAAAAGCTTGTTGCATGCGCCTAGGAACCCTTGCTAGGAAATGAGTGCCATCTATAAAGCCAATGACATCCTAAAAGCATGGGTCAGTCATTGCAACAGGTCTAATGTAACTAATGAACACAGGGTATATAATTACCTTAAAATATGGATTCCATGTATGGCTTCTAAGAATCTTTGGGTGAGTGGTAGTGCTAGCTGGCTTTATCATTTTATTCCTAAGCTCACCCACAGCATACAACACCTGATGGAAGTGCTTGTGGACAGTTTGGATAGACCTCCTAAAGGACTGGTGGACAACCCTAAATCTTTGGTTGTGCCCTACAACATGTAAAAATATGGCAACCTGCTCTTCTACTGACACCCCCTCCCTATCAATGACAAGACTCCTCTCTCTAAAAGTTCTCACTAACTTAAAAAAAGCAACTCTCTTCATCCTAATTATAGAAATACACTCTGAATCAGTGGAATTGTATATCATTCTCCGTGTTCTCTGTCTGTGCTGTTCATTTTCATCCCTAATTAGGCCCAGTGCTATAGGATCAGACAGTGGGGTTTCAGGTTCAGCGGTTTTCCTTTTCAGCCTAGTGGATACAAAGGTAACCATAACAACAGTCAAGGCAGCTGCCTTCCTACACAGCATGTCACGGCTCAAAGACAGATCTATCTACAAGCATATAAAAATGTAACATGATTTCAGCTTAATGTACCCTGCTAGGCATCAACATGAATGTGAAATGAATGCATGCCAACAAAAGCACGGCTGCATCTTGTATGTGATGCCTCCTAGTACTAAATTTGGACAACATCATCGACCAATTATGGAACAAAAAACTCAGAGTAATAGTAATCAGAAATAGATCAACATCCCTAACAGATCAAGAACAGCAAGGTACAAGTAACACTAACAATCGTATCAAACAGTTATGAACAGCAAGGTACAATACAAATCTGAAACAGATCAACAACCCTAACAGATCACGATCCCAACAGATCAAGAACAGCAAGGTACAAGTAACCCTAATAGGAGCATGAAATAGTTATAACAAGTATGAAACCCTAACAGATCATGAACAGCAACGAACAAGAAACCCTAAGAACTTCAAGAAGCACCACAAAAAAGAAGATTGGGGGTCGATTTCATCTTGGCTCGGGGTCCAAACAACGGAGAGGAGGCAGATCTGGAAGTAGAGGATGCAGATCGGGAAAAAGACGAAGCAGATGCGGACGGAGAAGAAGAGGAACACCGCTTCCACGGAGTCCCAGCAGCAGCCGGAGCGGGGACGCGGCGAAGAACCTCGGCGCCGGTGACCTAACCCACAACCAGCCGAAGGTCGCCGCCGCCGCCACGCACCACAACTCACCGCCGGTCTCTCACGAGGGAGGTGGAAGAGCAAGCACCGAGTGGAAGGAGAGAGTGGAGAGTGGGAACCCGTATATAAAGGCCGGCGAAATCGCCGCCATTTCGCTTCGCGCGCGGCGGCCAGAGCGGGAGCGGAGAGCGGGGACGCGCGCGAAGACGTTTCCCCTTCCCGCCAGAGCCCGCGCGAGCCACCCCGCCGCCGCCCAAAATCGCCCGCGTGCGTCGCAGACGAGCTCGGCTCTGAAGAAATGAGGGTTTCGGTCGTTTCCAGAGAGCCAGGCGAAGAGGTCGAATGTTGCTCTGCGAAGCCAGGCTCGCTTGCGGGCCATCAACCACAAACATGGCAACTTGCAGCCCACGGGCGCAGCCGGGCCTCTGGGCCAGGGCTCGCAAACGCGCCCTTAACCGTCAAAACGGACCGCAGCGGTGATGGGTATCTAAAAGTGGACCGAATTGCAATTATGCAATTCTCATTGATCTCAAGGGAGGAAACTGCAAAATTTAGGGTTTGTTCGCCTCTCATCCAGGCACACCCACGCCGTCGGCTCCTCCCCTCCCCACCTCCACCTCTCCCCGAGAAGAATCGGCGGCGGCGGCGGCGAGCTCCTTCCCTTGTCGAAGTCCACCCGGCTGTAGAGCAGGTCAACTCGACTCCTCGTTCCCCACTGATCGATTTGGCAAAACCTTGTCTAATTGCAACCAATAGGGTTGGTTTGATGCGTATGCTTCTGTTCAAACTCGCAGAGCCTCGTTGCTGAGGAGGGGAGATGGCGGGCATGGGCGATATGCCGATGAGGCCGGCGCGGCCGGGCCCGCCGATGCAGCACCGCGGGCCGCCGCCGATGGCGCGCCTCCGCCCCGAACCAATCGACCGCGAGAAGGTCAGTGCTTACCCTCTGGCCCTTGCCCCCCTTGTTCCCGGTGTCAGTCTTCTAAGTTTTAACTCATGGTCTGCCCCCCTTTGGTAGATTGTGCTTTCACAAGTAGTTGAAAACTGATATGCAACTCCGCGGCATTAGGTTAGGTTTTGCTTGCGTCCAGAGGAATGTGAATGCTGACTAATCTTACTGATGGCATTTTCTTTTGTGTGCAGACCTGTCCTCTGCTGCTCAGGGTTTTCACAAGGGTAAGCATGCTTATGCCTTCTTGTTTCTGCCCCCAACGAATTTATTTATTGGTTACCTGTGCTGGTTAGCACTTTATTTTAGTGTGTTGGGTGGGACTTGAGAGTCTGTAGTATTGATTCACTTGTTTGTGTTACTATTACTACTGCAACTTTTAAGTCGATTTTGTTGTACCTATGGTGCATGGTGGAATCAGCAGAAAGTTTTTCATCATCAAACTATGCCTTTTCTTTTTATGAAAAGGCAATTTACTGCCAGTTTACTTACACTGGAAATTTATTTAGAAGTCTATGCTTTAAGATGATTGCGTAACTAACAGTATAATTATTTGTTTGTGAAACAAATGAATAATCAGTGAAGTTTTAGTGAAGCACAAACCTTAGTTAATTAGTTCCATGAAGGGGAAGCAACTTAAGCCGGTCTACCTGTTCTGGAATGATTCTGGAAAAAAGTTATTTGATGGTGAAACCAATGAATAATCAGCGATGTTTTAGTTAAACACAAGGCCTTATTTAACTAGTGTCATAGAGGGGAACAAACATAATCCGGTCTACCTGTTTTGGGATGATTCTGGAAAAAGTTGATATGCTTAAATCAAGGGATGAAATGTTTATCTTGTTTAGAGGCCTGCACTTCATATATAATTATTTATAGAGTTGTTGAGTGCAGTAACGCATCTTAGCCATCCACTGCTCCAGGATTTGTTCTGTTGGTGTTCTGTTAGCACATTTCTCTGTTGGTGTTCTGTTAGAACATTTCTAGTGTCAGTTCTTATTTAGCTGGCCTGAAGGTTTACTGGGTCAGTGGGAGCTCTTCAATGGAAATTATATTGCCTATTTAGATTCTAGGTGGCCCATTTATCATTCCTAATCCTTCCTGGAAAGCACAGTAGTAATCTCATGATACATTAGAATCTAGAAGCTGGGAATACATTTTTATGTGGGTGATCTGCACAAATGTACCATTAAGAGTGCTACATATATTTGTGCACGTCTTATCTTACAGGTCTTGCAGTAGAGATTGATAATAAAACACCATGTACTGCAGAAAGTTGATTGTTGGTTACTGTTTTCAGGTTGCTGGTCACCATCAAAATGAAGAGTTTGCTGTGAGAGGGAAGGAACCAAAGGATGAAGTTCAGATTTACACATGGAAGGATGCCAGTCTCCGCGAGCTCACTGATCTTGTAAGTCCTTTCTACAGACTTGAACTTGCTTGAGGTAACTAGGGTTTCATGTCCTATAATAACATAGCACTGGGTTTGAGCAATGGCTAGTGGGGCCTGAGTCTGCATGATATCATGTTAAATCTTATCAGTGCATTATGATTATTTTTCAGGTGAAAGAGGTTGCTCTTCCAGCAAGGAAAAGGAATGCGAGGCTTTCTTTTGCGTTTGTATACCCAGACAAGAATGGTCGTTTTGTTGTCAGACAGGTAAGGCTATAAGAATTTGGGCATGTTTGGACCCTTAGCTCTACCTCACCTTGCTTTGCTGTTGCCAGGCAAGGTGGATGCTTGGTTTGTTTCGCTGGGTGGGCAATGTTATAGGCGCTGTTTGGTTTCCTAGTTAAAAACTTGTTTTTGCTGGCAAGCTTTGTGGTTTAGTTTAACTGCTAGGTACTCTTGCTCATGAAGATACACTCACCAAATTGCCTTAAGTGGGATTGCCTCCATCCGTCTAAATGAACAAAACCTGCTTGAAAAATTTCAGTACACGTACCATACCAATTCATATATACAATACAAGGCGATGAGAGAACCATCACAAGCATTACCGTCAACACAATCTTCCACATGTCATACACCCAAAATACACCGTGCTATATATAGTTTCATATATCCAAAATGCATATTATGCCTTATACACATTATGCCCTATAAAGGTTCATATGGCCAAAATATATACCCTGCATCATTAGTTTCAAAGTGCCAAAAACACAGTATGTCATACAGTCATTGTGCTTCATACTTTTAAAAGCTAAACTAGTCAGTCCATGAGCATTAACCAAAGTTATATGAAGAGTTTAATCCATAGGATAGTGATCCATGACCCACTGTCCCACGGACTATTGGATGCTTTCCTCCAGCTGCCCCATCAACATGCTAGCAATCCTAACATTTTCAGCAAGATAAGTCTGCAAATCATAGGCACACTAACAAAGGATACTCCATGTTATCGATGACCCTGTAAATTCCCTTATTTGGGTCAGTGGCATGAGTGAAGCGCATACCGCATAGTCTCAGACTTGTTCTTACTTCTTAGAACCAGTGACGTCTTGAACCATGGCATACTCATTCTTTTCGTTCTTCCTTTTCTTCTAGTAATCTTCAGGCTTCCCCTTAGAGCCACCTGAGCTAGGACCATTAGAATCTAGTAGAGTATCAGAATCATAGTGCTGAGAAGGATCATTGTCCTTGTTCTTGACTCTTTCTCCCATTGCCATTGAGATCATTATTCTGTCTTGGTCGGCCATCAAAAGGTGCTAGAAGCACACTAAATTCTCCCATAGCTTGTTTTCTTGTGAAGATAACCTCCATCTCATCCTAGAAGGGAATTGGAACATTGTAGCACTTGGCTCTCCTGTTGCCATCCTACATTTGACATATAATAGCTTCTTATTTGCAATGCCCAGGGGGTGTCTTCCCCGTGTTCGAGTTTCTTTTATTAGTTACCCAGTGTGTAATAAAAAACCTGTATCTAACAAAACATTTTAGACATGCATACTTAGATTTCATCTTCACAACATCTATTTCATCATGGATTATCTTCTTCTGGACACCATCAAAACTAGTGCCCCTTGTAGACTTTCCATCTACAATTACCTTCCATTCTCCCTTAAGCTTGTGGTACTTGTTGCAGATTTGTTTCCCTGTGAAGTTAGAACCATATCTCTTTTGTTAATTCTTTGAGCACAGCCTCATGATGCATCTCCCTTAGAATCAGGGTCTTCCCACTCTTCTGGATTTTCTGTTTGAAATAGAGGAGACCTTCCACTTCCTGGGGCTGCCACATCACACAGTTCCCAGTCATCTCCCACACATGACAACTCAGAATTTGCATGATTATTTGGAACAGTACTGCAACTCATATTTAATTTAAAAACATTATTTCTCAAAGCACACATAGTTCAAAGTTCTTTTTACATTAGTCTAGATGCAGGTACAACTGCCACTTTTTTTTTAAAAGAATTATATTCAGAGTTCTGTTGTGGAATGAGCTTATGTCGTTAATGCTAAAATGCTAAGCCTCTAGGTGTTAATGCTGATGTGTTGGCTTATCATTAAGAGTTTAGGCCCATTGAATCTTTGGCTTGTTTCTCTTAACTATGTTGTCTTAATCAGTAGCATGTAGAACTATTTGCTACTTTTGCCATCAAACAATTATGTTCTTAGGTAGACGTACCTAACACATGGCATGAGCTGAATGCATTAGCAAAACTCTGGTCCCTTCCCATTGTCTATTAAAGCAAGTTTGCTGTTAACATCATGATATTCATGGACTTTTACTGAAATGCTGCCCGTTACTTGGTTAGTTCATTGTTACCATTGCATTGTTGCCCTTTCATGACCTGTCTTATTGAATATTTGAAGGTGGGTTCGACCTTTGCATATGGTCATGGAAGAGGTGATGATGCCAAAACTCTTGCAGAGCTCGGGTTCCAGGTACGTAAGAATGCTGTATTGTGCTACTTCAGATTACACTTTTTGGTCAGTGCACAAAATATTTATCTGTGCTGCCTTGTTCTGCAGATTGGTGATTACTTGAGCGTTGCAATCATGTAGACAGTGCCCACAATGAATTTCAGTGACTGCACCGGATGTAACTGCTGTGATGTCAAAAGGCTTTAGTTGCAACAATCAAGGCATGAATCTCTGTTAGCACTAGGAAGTGGAACCAAAATTTTCTGTAATACTGGTATCAAATTTACCTAGACATTTCGAACGAGCAAGGAGTCTGGTCTGGTTGCTTGTATAATATCTGTGGTGCCTGAAGTTTCCAAATCTGGACAACGTGCGTTTTCAATTGAGAATGTTAAGTTGGGCTGACTGATATTCTTTTTCAGTTTGTTTTTTTAGCCAGAACAGTATTTTTCTCTCACAACAAATCAGTCGGAACAGTGTTTCGGCTTAAGCGAAGCGAATGGGGCCGAGCATGTACATTGACTAGGGATGAAAACGGATCGGATACGGACGGATATCATCGATATTACATTTGTTTTCATATTTCTGTCTGGATTCGGATTCGAATACGGATAGTGTAACTATTTCGGATATGATACGATTGGATATCGACATTATAAATATGTGATTTGAGTATTTGGATACGGATACGGTATCGGATGTTAGATATCCGGACTCAGACACGGATAGATCTCAACCCCTCTAAACGGATTCGGTTTCGAATACAGTCGGAAAATATTCGTACCGTTTTCATCCCAAACACTGACACAGAATCCGGTGAGACGATCATAACAGTTGCAACGTAGTCTTAACTTTCTTGGCCAGCATATGGTTTGAGATGAAATTAAGATAAATGGATATGGATATGGTTACAGTTATTCTCAGATTACAAATGCTGGCCGAGCATGTACAAGAAAAGCGTCTGATCCAATGCATGAGCGGACAAGAGTCTGCTCTCTTCTGTATGGGTGTGTTTAGTTGGGAGGCCAACCCGCTTCATGGAGCCTCCTCTGCCCCGCCGGTGCTCCTCCCCACGGTGCTCACCGTGGCGCTCATCGTGCTCGCTGCCTCGACGGAGGCCGTGCTCGCCTCTCGTTCCTGGGCGCATCGCCGCCGGAGCCTGGTGCTCGTCGTGCTCGCCTTCCTCCCCGGCATCGTCCTCCGCCTCGGCGTGCTCCACGCTGCTGGCCTCGCCGTACTCCGCGCCGCCGGTCTCGCAGGACGGGCCACCACTGACCACCGCCGGCAGCTCACTCACTTCTTCATGGCGGTGGGGCTGCCGGACTCGAGGATGGGCTTGAGCGTGGGGTCCTCCTTCATGCGCGCGACGCGGGCCTCCAGCTGCTCCTTGTGCGCCGGGTTGGTGAGCCCCCCAGCATGGTGGATACGGCGGGGTCCTGCATCAGCGCGCTGCCTAGCTGCTCCGCCATGGCCACGAACTGCGGGTTCTGCATCAGCCGCTGCATCGTCGACGCGTACTTCTACGGGTCCAGCTGCGCCGCCGCCGCTGCCGCGGGGACACCACCGTCTTCTGCAGCTGCTCCGCCATCTCCGTGAACGCCGTGGTGCTTGTCGTGCTCGCTACCGTGAGAAGGCCGACGAGGAGGAAGAGGAAGCGGCGGAGCGGATGCATCATCGTGGTGATGTGCTGGTTGTGCAGAGTGGAGTAGTTCGTCGGAGTGGGGGACTGGTGGAGGCTGCCGTGCTTCACCGAGGTGTTCGCTAGTTCCTCCTATGCGCACCCACCAATTGTTCGATGAAATTCCTCAAAGAGGTAAGCTTACTAATTGAGACAAGAGGTGACTGTATCAAAACAAACCAGCAACCAAACAACTAGGGATTGACTTGGTGGGAGCAGACTAAGGCTGCCCAGGCTCAGATTCTAGCCAGGCTATAAGTTGGCCAGGAAACCAAACACACCCTATGAAACCAAAGAACCAGTATGAAACCAAAGGATGAATAGTAGCTACGACTTCAAAGCAGAAAAATAAAAATTCAAACATCTGTTTGATTTTAAATGACACATGCTGTGAAAAGCCGAAAACCGTTGTCAAAAGAAGCTGCTGCTTGGCAATCACATAAATCTGCTGAAACCACTCGAGTGTTAATTTTCTTCGTATGCCTTTCTTCTAGATATCTCTTCACAAGGGCTAGCTACACAATCTTAAGCTTGTGATTTGAACGATTTCTTTGCATAATGATTCAAGCTTGTAGATTCAACTAACTATTCTTCATGATTCAAAAGTAATTGACGCTTTGCACATATGACTCTTCATAGCTAGCTTGATACATTCCTCGGCATTGCATTGGTCCAATGCAAAGTTCGGCTAGGCGGCGACTACTCGGCGACTACGCGCGCCTAGTCGCTGGGCGAAGCCCGTCGCCGCGACTAGGGGCCCAGCCGCAGCCACGCGTGCGCCAGCCTCAGCCGTCGGGCGGCCGCGCGTGCGCGTGTGCCCGCTCCCCTGGCTGCCGCATTCTGCCCCTCCCCACGCCGGGCGCGGCCCTCTGGTTGAAGCCGCCCCTGCTCTGCTTCACTCGGGGAACCAGGCGCGGCCCTCTGCTCTGCCTCGCCGCCCCTGCTCGCGGCCCTCTGCTCTGCTCGCTGCCCCTGCTCAGCTTCGCTCGGGGAACCAGGCGCGGCCCTCTGCTCTGCTCGCTGCCCCCTGCTCTGCTTCGCTCGGGGAACCAGGCGCGGCCCTCTGCTTTCTCTTGGAGCAGAGGAGAGCTCCGTTGCCAAAACGCCTAGGCAAACGCCTAGGAGCGCCTAGGACCGAGTACTCCCGACTAGGCACTAGGCAATGGGTCAGCGCCTAGATTCCACCTAGCGCCTAGCTGAACTTTGGTCCAATGCCTATTCACTTCTTATTTTGCACGTCACAACTGTCAATAAGGCCTTCTCTGCTGATCATCTTGCTCATTCAAAAAATTTTATTTCTGGATATTTAATATATTTACAAAGCATCATTTGTATGCTGGTGTCAACTAATAAAGAGAGACATATCATGAAACAAGGATTTTCATGGAAAATAGCTTCAAAGTAGTAGCATCCTCGAATAGTCTTCAAGGACAAGGAGCCTCTTTTCCTTGTTGTACAAGTACATGACACTGATCATCCTCACAGCATTCAAGCAGATCCGTGTGAAGCTGGAGGAGAAGGTCCTCCTACAGAAACACTCCCTGTTGAGCTCCTCCCACTCTCTTGCAATCAAGCTACGCATATATGCTTCAACATCGTTGGGGGTACATCTAGGGTTCTCCATGAGGTAGAAGTCCCTGTGTGACCCATCAAATCCTTCCTGTGCTTCATCCTGCAAACGATTGTTGACTGTTCGAGTGTTTTCTACTAAATTTACAGAAATATTGGGTTTGGAAATCTTAATATGGAAATGGCAAAAACATTTAAGAACTGTATATTCAGCTAACCTCGGCGCTGCCCATGTCATCCCAAAGTCGCAGAATCTTGGCTGAGCAAGAGATGACAAAAGGAATGTGATCAATGAGTGCTTCAATACTTTGATCATACCCTAGCAGCACAAGTAGGTGTACAAATGCAAGTGCACTCCTGAAGTGACAACACCATTTCTTAGGTAGTCCTCTGCAGTAGGAACCTGATCTGTTGCTAACCATTTTGCCTCAACCATGAATCCATCAAACAACACTACCCACTGCATAGAATGGTGGAATAGGTTTCCTATGTTAGTGATTGTTATTAAGTGTGGTCCAATTATCATAGTTGCAATAAGTTTCATTGTGAAAAAATATAGCAAGTTTTTAACCAATTTTTTCTAGAAATGCACAAGTTTTTAACCAATGAAGTTGAAATTTCAGCAATATAGGACATCATTCCTAGATGGAGGTACAGTGTTTTTTAAATCGAATACTGTTTATGAAGATCCATTTGAGAAGTATAAGAAAAGGCAATTTGGTAACATACTGCTTTCTTGAGATGATTGACAAGGTTCAGTTCATGCTCCTTTTCAGCCATATCTGCGATCTCATTCGTAATGGTGTAAAGAGCCATGAAGCATGATCTCATGCAACTAGGCAGTGAATTAGCAGCTGCAGTATTCCACCTACAATTGCATTTTATCATTATGTAAATCAGTTACAATGTGCCAACAACTATTAATACCAAAATCTAAAAAAAAATGTGCATATGCATGTGTACTTGACAACTACTTTATATCATTTAATTTACTGTGCAAGTTTGAGACTACTGTTCTAAGCTTACATTTTGATTGCCTTAGTGAAGAGTGAGAGCTCCTCTAGTGTGCCAATAAGGTCAAATATGTCATCCACAACATAGACAAGCGAGATTATTTTTTGTGATCTCAACTCGGTATTTGGAGAAGTAACATCCTTGGAGGGCTGTCATGGACCACATGTACCATTTCAGCACCTGGTCTCTCGCCACTGGTATTTGTTGAGCTAATCCTAGGTCCATCCACCATCTACATCACAAAAACAAAATCTTTCACAATTATGATTAATGAAAAGCATATCACCACTTTAATTTCTCTTAGATAAACAAAGGTAGAATATCATTTTCTAAACACTTTTACATAGTTGGTCTAGCACAAAAGCATACATGCCTGTGATTAACTAGAAAGGGCACTCATTTACATACCTTTTAATCTCTTGCATTTCTTTCTGATGCAGCATTTTGTTTTGCTGAAACTCTGCAGCTGCTAATCTCTCCACTGCAGTGTCTCTGGTCGGCAGGCTCTGCAGGTAGCTGAGGTGATGCCTGGCTTTGTACTGCATCAGGCTCAGGTGGCAAGGCTTGGTTCCAGGTACCTAATGGCAGATGCAAGGTGCTTGCTTGAGAACTCTTTTGCCTTGTACAGCAACACCTCTCCTCCAATATCCAGGTGAGACATGTCATGCAGACTCAGGAGCCCTCTGATGTCCTTGCTAAGAGGAAGCTTGAACTCGCCGTCGCTGCCGGTGAGCCTCCATAGAACATCACCTGCCGCACATCGATTGATGGTAGAAACCATTTATACTTTGGACATATGGACATATGTATCCTTTCTAATTTCCAAAATGATATAACATCGTATATATATGTTTGAGAGTACTAGCTAGCAATACGATTCTCTCTACATGTAAGTATATATCCACTGACATGCTGAGACATCATGGGCGGCCTCTCTCATGAGCCTGAAAGCAAGGGTTGCATCGAAGGGATCATCAGTGTGGAGGAGATCCATGCAAGCACTCATCATGGCGCTCTCGATCTCCTCCTCAAAGTAGTGGTCGATGCTGAGGCGCTTGAGGTTATCGATGGTGACCATCATCTCCCGGTCGTCCTTCTGACGTTGATGGAGAATCTTTTGTACTTCCGTCAGGCCCTCCTACAGGTGTATGTTTCATTGAGAAATATATATAATGATGAAAAGTAATGGATATATATGGCTTGCTAAGCTATACCTGGAGGTCAAAATCTTCACTCAGCGGAGTGTTGGAAACCGCCGCCGCAGGGCGGATGAAATTGCTACGGTGGCGGCCTCGCCGACCGTTTCCAGCTGCTGCCGCCGGCCGGCCAAGCTAGCTGAAAGGAGAAGGTGCTCCACGGAGGAGAAGGAAAAGGTGCGTGAAGTAAAAGTACTATACATATATACAACTTAAGGAGAAAGCAAGCAAGATAAGGCGGCGTATATATTTATGTATATATGTATATATATCTTGTTTGTGTGCAGTTCGTTGCTGCTTGTGATCAGTTGTGAGCATCACAGAGATCGAGAGAGAGAGAGGGTGTTTTCTGTGGTGGTGGTGCATGCAGCTTCCGAAGCCAGCATCAAACTTGCAGTCCAAATGGTGTGGAGTTAGTAGGTCTTCGCAACTGATGTGTTGCGTTTGAATCTTCAGGACATACAACACCCTAGGTCTCTATTCCTGTGTGCGTGTGAATTTGCAACTGTGTCTGCTAGCTCCAGTTTGTCCTACATGGAACCAAAGAAACAGTATGAAACCAAAGGATGAATAGTAGCTACGACTTCAAAGCAGAAAATTAAAAATTCAAACATCTGTTTGATTTTAAATGACACGTGCTGTGAATTTGCAACTGTGTCTGCTAGCTCCAGTTTGTCCTACGTGGAATTTTGCTCACACTTGGCTAACAAGTTATGGCACAAATAAATGGTATTTTTCTTGTTTTTCCTTTCACTACGACAATTATTTTTTATACAAGTATTTTTATGAGAATTTTACTGGTATATTTTCTGTAAAAGAAAAGAAAGCAAATTGTTCCCAGTACGTGTACGTTACGTATGACTGCAATCACTAAACTACATGCCCTCGTGTTCTATCGACAGGTAAAAGTAGCAAACATGGCAATGCATTATATTATAACGGGAGGTACAATTTATTGCATGGTGCTCGTACGAATGATAATGAGCTAACTATTTTTGTTAGATTTACTAAGATATGATTGAACATTAAACCAAATAATTCAAGTCCTAAATGCTAGTGCAATAACGAATTAATCTCAAGAGATTGACTCAACTTAAATATTTGGTGTCCATTGTGTGCATTTTTTTTTTGAAAATTCAGCAGATTTTTTGGTATTTTATATATGGAAAACAATTTACAGCATGTACAACTTACAAGGCTCTCAAAGCCAAGAAGAAAAAGGAAAACAAACATTAGGAAAAAAAATTCTCACACCACCTAATGACGGGATCCCTATTTTTTTGCTTGGTTATTGTGCGCTTTTATTGTGATTCTAAGAAAGGGTGGATGGTGAGCCACACGTTCACACGCGTGCCACGACATGAATAGGGTCAGGCGACTAGACCATGAGTGGTGTGGCGTTAATGAAAGTTTTACGGTTCCAAACTCAAAGCAAGAAGGTGACACTGAGATATGACAAACCAAAATGATGAAAGAGGAGTGTATTTTCTCTCATACTAGGTATAAATATATGTATTTCTTCTAATATACAACTAAAATTGTTACTATATATAGTCGCCCTGTTCTTCAGCAGTGAACAAACATTGTTTTTCTCTTATAACAAATCAGCGTAGGCATCAACATAAGCCAAATTTCAGCGAAACGAACAGAGAATCATGTAAGTCAGTGAAAAGGAAATCATGTAAGTCAATGAAAAGGAAATCGTGTTAGTCAACAAATCAACGTAAGCATCATCATAAGTCAATGAAAAGGAAACCATGCAAGTCATTAATAGATTATTAAGGCCACTTCAATCATGTACATGACTCATATGTCAACTTCTTCGTTCCTAGCAGACTTGTAGTAGTGGTGGATAGATATGTCGCGGTCACTGTACGCTGCTCTACCGTACTGTCGATGTCAAAGGTTTGAGGTGCTACGAAATTTTCAACAAATCAGTCAACTTGTGCGTCCGTGCTCATACCGTGCGAACAAGCTCCATAGCAATTAGCAGCCGCCGGCTAGGTTCTTCCCATTTGGTGACCAGGGCTGCCTCGAGGAGGAGCATCCATCCGTCGTTTAAATTTCAGCAGGAGTTTAGGTTTTATCTTTTTGAGGTTTTGGTGAAATTAAATAAACCTACTGAAAAAAATCATCATTGATGTGCGGAGCTTACCTCTGATGGCTATAACAAGGTTGCCATTGTGAGTGTTGATTTTATTATCACTACCTGCAAAGGAAAGGTGCTACTAGCTAGGAACTCTCCATGGAGACAGTACCTTCAGGTTGTTGACCTTATTGTCGATTTTTGCAGAGAGAAAATCATACGTCCAATTTAATAATTCAAGGGTTAGATGTGTTAAATCTGCAACATGTGTTATACGTGATAAATCATAGGGTGATGTTCACTATGCCAAAAAAAAAACCCTTTCTTTTGAAACTTCAAAAGCCTCCTTAGATGCAGCCGAAAGAACCATCCCTATTCAAGTCTCTGGAAATCATTGAGAGACGGGTATAAAAATTGATTTTTAGAAGCGCGAGTGCCAAGCTAAGGTGGCTCACCTTGAGAAATCGTTTTTATAGAATTTGCGCATAGGGTAGAGAATAGGAATCTTTGTAGCCCCAAGAGAAGTTACAAGTCACATGATTTTCACGTGAAATACACATGCGTGCAGTAATATCCTTTTGTATTCACTTTTGCAAATAATAAATATTTGAGCTCATAAATGGTTTCAATGAAAAAGTCTGAATTAAGTTTTAGATCTAATTACGAACTACAACATTGGTTTAGGGTGTATATTTATCTGAGATACTTTGAAAGTTTTGAAAAATTTAAATTTCAAAATCTAAAAATTTTAAACGTATTTCTTGGACCCTAAATGCTTTTAAGTTAAAAAGTTGTCGACTACAAAATTGTATGTCTCTTCGAGCTCGATCTTCATCTTTGGTGTAAATTTTGTCTTCATCCAACTTGATTTCAAAAATTTATGATTTTTTGTGATACATCTATTTTTAGAGATGGCCAGAAACACCAACCATATAAAAGGATTGCATTATGGTTTTGGTGTTCGATAAGAATTTATACATCTGGATCATCGTCTACGTCGTTAAAGCTATAGGTGAAGAAGAGAATGAAAAAAACCTGAATATTCAGTAGGTGCATGACGACAGACACATGCAACATGCATGATCGCTCCACGGGTCAGGAATAAAGATATGAAGTATGCGAAATGAATGTGACACAAGCTAAACAACTGAATTGCTTCATGGACGCAACCATGCAAATAAAATAAACTAAAATATTATTTATTTATTTTTTCCAAAAAGAAAATATAACGTTTATGCCTTTGCTGATTCGACAGTATCCTGATGATGAACCTATTGCTGATTCGACATGTTTCTGGAGGGCCAAATTTGTATCCTTGATTTTATGCAAAGTCTGAACCAAAAGTGTGATCAGAAAAAAAAAAGATGACATCGTATCTTTGGCATTTGGGATAAGAGTTTTGCTTGGGTGGACTTTTCCATGAAGTTTGCACAAATCTTCAAACCGGGCTAGTGGACCAGAATTATCTCTTTACGAATAGTTAAAAACAGTACAATTGTAATGCATCTGATGGATGGAAAAGAAATTGAGGCATTAATTACAACCATTTCTCATAGGCAGGTAACAAGCGTTTTAAACGCAGCAACCAAAATACAGAGATTTTCTCAATTACCTAACCATGACACTTTTTTTTTCTCACCAAGCAAACTAGAAGGCAACAACGGGACTCCCGCTGGCATATGTTGCTCAGATTCTGAAGTTTCACGCCCATCTTCTCAAGTTGCTCGATCTATCAGGAACTGAGTCCCAGACATATATGTCATGTACTCCAGTAATCAGCGCCTTGACAACTTGGGCTACAGCAACATGACGCTTAATGTTCACAGGGTCTGTCACCTTCCAAACACAAAAACTTCCCAGGGTGTTTGACACTGGATGACTGGAAGTGATTTGAGTTTACTCCATAGGTGAGAAGAGCAGCTACATTCTCTGAAGATGAAAATGTTATGCATGAGCACCTACACACAGCACATTGGGAAATGATGTCACTGCTTGCTAAATATCATGATAGACTGTAGTGTTCTTAACATTCTACAGCAGTTAAAAGCAGTACAACTCAAGATACCTCACTAACATTTTACCAGGAGTTACCTTTTTACTTTCAGACACTTTGATTTTCACAACTCTTCTCCAGTTGAACAGGAGGAAGCAGCAACTCTATTGTCTCACCTGCACATCCTTTAACCAGGAATAGCGAGATGTAAATACACAGTATGTCAGTATCAGGAAATACAGGCTTTAGTTTGTCTTTAGGACTGACCATCAGATGAGCTTGTGCAATCTGAATATCTGTTGATAGGAGTAAATTCAAGAAAATCAAATCATTACAGATCCTTTAATTTCATATGCAATTTTCCATCATCAAACAACCCTTGTTGAATGACCAACCATTCCCTTGCTGATCAGCTGAGGAAAGGCAACCAACTTGACATCCAGTTTCAGCATCCTTTCTCTTCACAGACCACACTGCATGGTTTGTTGTGAAGATCTCCCAAGTTTTTCTTGGAACAAACATGGAGTAACCCCACATGTAGTGTGGTGGCGTGAGCTCCTGGTAGTTGAGCCAGCAGGCCATCCCTGGTCTTGCACCAATATCCAGGTGGGAATCGTCCTCTCTAGATGCTAAAAAAGCATGGAGTAAATCCTTAGCTCCTTTGCCTGATTCTAGCAGTGGCACGTCTCATCTGTTTAGCAACAAAATCAGCTTCTTTCACCTTTCCAGCTTCCTCAAGAGCATGATGAAGCAAGACTAGGCTGCGGGGTGCAGCAACCGCAGAAGTGCTTCTGTTCTCGATTAGCTCATAGAAAAGCCGGAATGCCTCTGAAGCTCTACCATCGGAGCAAAGTCCATCCAGAACCAGGCTGTGAACTTCCACACCCAGTTCATGGCGCTTCTGCAAGCTAAACAAAGTAAACTCTGCTGCATCTATGAACTTCTTGTCCTGACAAAGTGCTGCGATTAGTTTTTCCATCTTAATGTAATAACCATTATCATAAAGACGCTTAGTAATCTTGTATGCACGATCATTAAGATCGCTGTTGAGCAATACACCAATCAGATTAGTAGAAAGATCAACATTCTGCCTGATCTTTCTCTCTAGCATGATTTCAATCAAATCGCCAGCTTCTTTGGCACAGCCATCTTTCTTCAGAAGTCCCAAAAGAACTGAGTGGAATGTACTTGTGCTAGGCCGAAGATCACTATTTAACATCCTGTGAAGAGCTTCCCAAGCAGATTTCATCCTTCCCTTCTGCATAAAGCCATATATTACAGCAATATAGCAGTCAGTGTCAGGCATAAGATCCCTCTTCAACATTGAGAGCACCAGCTGGTACCCTTCTTCAAAATCTCCCTCCTTACAATGTCCTAGGATCAATGTCTTGAATGCTAGGAAATCAACCTTGCTCCTCCTATCCAACAGCTGCCCGAATAGCACCCTGGCCTTCTTTGCCTTTCCATTCTCACAGAAGTACTTAAAAACTGGATTGTAAGCTGCAATGAGTGGCACACCACCACCTTTTTTCTTGAGCACCTCCTTCTCCAAGAGGTTGTCCACAAGCTCCTCTACTCGACCAAACTCACCATTCTCACACAACGCCCGGATCACCATGCTGTAACTCGCAGAGTCACGTCTCACGCGGAGCTCCATCATTTGATCAAACACCTTCATCGCATCCTCTATCCGCCCTTCTCTACAATGCGCAGCCATCAGCGTATTGAATGTGCACGTGTCCGGCTTAAACGAGTCCATCCCGAACACCTCCTTCACTAGCTCCATCCTTCCAGCCTCGCAAAAGCCCTGCACCATCGTGTTGTAGGTGATCCTGTTCGGCGGCACACCATCTGCGACCATCATCTTGAAGAGTGACAATGCCTCGGCAAGCCGCTTTGTGCAGTACGCCCTGATCATGGTAGTGTAGGGGGCAATTTAATTTATTACCACTCTTACGGTTGTCACTCCTCCAGTTGCCAGCGTTAAAAGTGCTCCTACGTATTTGCCACTGCATGCAATTCGTCTCCTACGGATTTGCTATTTTCGCCGACGTGTCGTGCCAGATGGACTCACCAGCGCGGAAGGCAGCCTGGGAGGCCTGTTTGGGCCTGACAAATGACCTTCCTGCCGCTGGACCTCATCAAGGTCCGCATGCAGCTGCAGGGTGAAGCCGCCGCGGCGCCGCAGCCAGCGCTACGCCCGGCGCTCGCCTTCCACGCCGGTGGCCACGCCGTCGCGCTCCCGCACCACGACATCCCGGCGGCGCCGAGGAAGCCGGGGCCGCTGGCCGTGGGCGCGCAGATCCTGCGGTCCGAGGGCGCGGCGGGGCTCTTCTCTGGTGTCTCCGCCACCATGCTGCGCCAGACGCTCTACTCCACCACGCGGATGGGGCTGTACGACATCCTCAAGACAAAGTGGACCCCGCAGGACAACAACGGCGTCCTCCCGCTGCACCGCAAGATCGCGGCGGGGCTCGTGGCGGGGGGCGTCGGCGCGGCCGTGGGCAACCCGGCCGACGTGGCCATGGTGCGGATGCAGGCGGACAGGCGCCTCCCCCTCGCGGAGCGCCGGAACTACGCCGGCGTCGACGACGCCATCGGCCGGATGGCGCGTGACGAGGGCGTCCGCAGCCTGTGGCGCGGGTCGTCGCTCACGGTGAACCGCGCCATGATCGTCACCGCGTCGCAGCTTGCCACGTACGACCAGGCCAAGGAGGCCATCCTGGCGCTCCAGGGCCCTGGCGCCGACGGGCTCGCCACGCACGTTGCCGCCAGCTTCACCGCGGGCATCGTGGCGGCGGCCGCGTCCAACCCGGTGGATGTCGTCAAGACGAGGATGATGAACATGAAGGTGGCGCCCGGCTCGCCCCCGCCGTACGCCGGCGCCGTCGACTGCGCCCTCAAGACGGTAAGGTCGGAAGGGCCCATGGTGCTGTACAAGGGGTTCATCCCCACCGTGATGCGCCAGGGGCCATTCACCGTTGTGCTCTTCGTCACGCTCGAGCAGGTGCGCAAGGTCTTCAAGGGCGTCGAGTTCTGAGACGATCGGTGCCGACGACGAAGATGATGACGACAACCGCCGCGATGGCGTGGCCACCGGCGTGGAAGGCGAGCGCCGGGCGTAGCGCTGGCTGTGGCGCCGCGGCGGCTTCACCCTGCAGCTGCATGCGGACCTTGATGAGGTCCAGCGGGTGCGTGGAGCAGCCGGCCACGATGGAGGCGATGCCGCCCTCGACGAATCCCTTGACACCCATTGCTTGCTTGCTTGTCGCCTCGGTTTCCTCCCTCTTTTTGTCAGGAGGAGTCAGGGAGAGACGACGGATCGGAGAGCAAAGAAAGAAGAGGAAGGAAGGCCAAAATCTAAAAACGGAAGCTCAAAGCTTAGCTCGAGCAAAACCGAAACGAAAACCAAGGGGGGAAGAGGAAGAAAAAGGTTGCCTGGCCCAGAAAAGAACGTGAGGTGGAGGAGGGGCAGTATGGTCATTTGCCACGTCCAAATAGGGTTCCCAGGCTGCCTTCCACGCTGGCGAGTCCATCTGGCATGACACGTCGGCGAAAATGGCAAATTCGTAGGAGGCGAATTGCATGCAGTGACAAATATGTAGTAACACTTTTAACGCTGGCAACTGGAGGAGTGGCAATCGTAAGAGTGGCAATAAATTAAATTGCCCGTGTGTAGGAGACAACGTTAGGGAAGGCGTCAGCTTTCCCGCCTTGTCCGCTCGCGCGCATTCCGTCGAACGTCTTGCGCGCGGTGGCCACGTCGCCCGCTCGGCACAGAGCGGACAGCATGGAGTTGTACGTGATGGTATCGGGCGCGAAGGCGTAGGTCTCCGGCAGGAAGCAGAAAAGCTTGAAGAGCGTGGGAGCGGACGCGCGCGGCGAGGCGGTGGAGAGGCCGTGGATGAGGGTGTTGAGTGTGGCCACGTCAGGGGAGGTGTCGGGGGAGCGCAGGAAAGCGGCGAGCAGCGCCGACGCCGCGCGGCGCTGGCCTCGCCGGAGCAGCGCGGCGAGGAGGGAGTTGAAGGAGTGCGGGGATGGCGCGGAAGAGGGAGGTTGCGGCGCGGACGCGGCCGGCGGCGGCGAGGGCCCGGAGGAGCGCGTTGAGGGCGTGGTTGGGCAGGAGGGTGAAGGGGGAAGGGAGGGTGCGGAGGTACGAGAGCGCCAGGCGGAGGTCGCGGGAGCGGAGGAGGTGGTGCAGCTTCCGCGCCGCCGCCACCGACGCCGGCTCCGGCGGTTGGCCCGTGCCCATTAGAGTCGACGGGAAATGACGCCGAATCGCCAGAGTTTGGCCGCCGACCGCCTGGCCAGCCGGTAGTTTGTCGTTGTCCGCCTGCTCGCCCGGTGCTCTGCTGATTGCCTTGCGCGGGTCTGCTGTGTGATCGTAACGAACGGTGTTCTCAATTTCAGTTCTGCAGAAAGCAGAGCAGCACGTCTAGCAAGAATCGATGTGAAATTGAGACTGTAATTGATGTGAGCTTAGAGTGAAATTAAATGAATAGTATTCGGACAGCATGCCATTCCTTGGGTGAATCTATTTTTCAGGAATACAATGTCCTACAAATTATCAAGAAATGTTTGGCTGCTGAATGTAGAATGGAACGAGTGATATTTCAGACATTGACCATGCATATAGAATTGCCGAAAATCAAACTGAACAGCATTAGTTCACAAATGAGCAGCACTACAATTTCAGAGAGCACACATTACATATTCAGAGAACAGCACTACCATTACATTGCATTTCAGAGAGTACGACACATTGCTATTCAGAGACATGGAGAAGTGGAGAAGACATGTATTTGGCCTAGAGCACATCAGCATCATGCCTGAGTTCTTCTCTCTCAGAGAACCACCACAGCCTGTTACCCAGCTCGAGTTCCTGGCACGGCCAGCTGGGGTGGCTTAGAACTTCCCATGGAGGCGTGACCTCAACGGCGTGGTGCAACAGCCATGGCAGCATGTGTGCCGACGTGCCAATGGAAGTTCCTCCCCAATGATGGTGCGACCATGGCAGCGACAGAAGCCGAGAGCCATGGCAGTGCACCCCTCTGTCCCTCTGACAGTGCTGCCGTGCTAGCAGAGGGAGGGATGGGAGATTGGGAGGGGCCGCGAGCGCCGGGGAGCCTCTGCGCCAGCCCCTGAGCCTTGCGAGCCACGCCGCCCGAGCTCGGAGATTGAAAGGAGAGACGAGAGCTCGCACAACGAGATAAGAGGCAGCAGCTACGCGTAAGTACTATACTACCCTTTAATTTTATTTTTGAAATAATTCTTTGCTCATATATTTTTTATTCCGAACCCACATATTTCTGGTTCCGGCCTACAACTTTTCACTACATTGGTTCTTCTTATTTTATAGTCATCTGATTAGTTTTTTCCAAGCACCATAAAATTTCTTTTTTTTTTGTAAAGGTCGCGGTTTGGTGGTGTGTGTGGGATCTTACATTACTTTTATTATAGAGTTAAATGCACTAGAGCTCCATAAATTTATCATGATGTGTCATCTAGGTCTATGAACTCTGAAAATGTATTTATATATATAGGTCATCTAGATTGTTAAATGATACATCGAAGGTCCATATTGCTTCGTCGGCTTTTTCTTCATTACGTGGCATGCCTGCGTGGCATGTTTTTTTTTTCAATACCCCTTGTCCTCCGTCCTATTTTCGATCTCCTTCCCATCTCGTCTCTCTCTGTTCTCCCTCTCCTCCGTCTGTTCTTGCCCACGCACAGCTGCCGGGGCCGCGAAGCCTTGCGAGCCACGCCAACGCGACCAGGCTGTTGATGGTGTGCGGGATACACAGGACTACCCCCCCTCCATGCGCTGCTCCTCGCTAGGGATGGCCAAAACGGGCCAGGCCGGCCTGCCCCCGTGCCAGGCACGGCCCGAAGGGGGTCGGTGGTCGTAGTCCCTGCAGTTTGGGTCGGTGCCGTAGGCTAGCGTGCGCCGGGTGAAGTCCGAGTCTCCCTTGATAACCGGTGGCTAGCGCTGCCGTTCGTGCCCCTGCTTCACTGCCTCCAGCAACTGCGTGTTCCCAAACTGGTATGGTGAAAAAAAAATGTCAACATGATCAAACTGGTAGCTATAATTAATCCTAGGGAAGAAACTGGAGATGGAAACATCAGAATCTTGGCCCCGTTCGCTGGTCTGAACTTTGGCTGAAACTGGCTGAAAAATACTGTTCCGGCTGAATTGTTGTGAGAGAAAAACACTGTTTCGGCTGAAAAAACAAGCCAAACAAGCCGAACTTTAAGACAAGCTGATCTCAGTTTACTGCCTGCCGATGACAGATTGAATTGACAAGAGCCATTTTGCTCGTACCAGACGGGAGCGGCCGTCGTAGTCGGTGTTTTTGGGATCAGGCTTTTCAGCTGGTGCAGGTCGCCGTAGAAGGCAGCGCTGTTGACCCGCGGGGTGAGCTCCGCCTCCTGCTTCCCGATGTGGAGCGCGATGTCCGATTTCAGCTGCTTCACCCGTCCGCCATACTCGCTCTGCACCCACGGTACGAGCGCCAGCATCCCCTGCGAAGGATGAGGAGGGTGCACCACCATGGCTGCGCAGCGGCAGCAACCAGCGGCTAGTGCCGTCCATACGCCTGTCGGTCGCATGCCGCCAGTGCGCTTGCAGGCCGCGGGCCGCCCCTGTGCTTGCCGACACCCCTGTCCTCGCGGAACGCACGCCGCTCGCTCGCCCTCGCCGTCCTGATTTGCTGGCCGTGCGCAGGCCCTGTCCCTGCCCTCGCAAAGCGAGAGGACGACGATGCGGCCACGACGTCCTCAGTCTCCTTGGCCTCTTCCTCCTCGCCTCTCCTGCCGGCCGCCGCATCCGTTGTGCGCGTCAGCAAGTGGAAGGAGCGGCGGCTGCGGTAGGAGCGTGAGCGGTGGTGGCTGCAGACATGGTATGAGCGTGAGCAGCGGCGGCGGCAGGAGCAGTAGGAGCGCAGGAGCTGCGTGTGCGGTGGTGAAGCATGTTGTCCTCGCGGTCGTGCACATGCTGGTCACGTTGTGCCAGCGCGCGTTCTGTTCCTAGGTGTAAGGGGTTAGGAGGAAAAAAACATACGGTGTTGGCGTGCCACGTAAGCAGAAAAACGCTGACGAGTATAGACCTACGGTGCACCATATAACAAGTTAGATGACTATAAATACATTTTCAGAGTTTATGAACCTAAGTGGTACACCATCATAAGTTCATGGACTCCTAGTGCATTTAACTCTTTATTATATATCTAGACTAGATATATTCAAACGCAAAGTAAAAAACAATCTGAAAATTAAAATGCCTTATAATTTGAAGTGGAGGAGTTATGTATTTTGTGAATTGAGTTTTGTTATTTGAAAATGCTAATAAAAGTGTTCCCCTTTGAAAGCTAGTATTTGAAAAATATACTTATTCCTTGTTTGACAAATATGCCCTAATAATAAATAGAAATAGTAAAAAAAATATGTCTTGCAGAAAAGAGTGAAACATGATCTTACCACCATCAGTATGGCCATGGTTTGGCCAACATATGGAAGTCTAACTGGCTAGTTTGGTTGACATAAATCCCTTTTGTAAATATGTTTCCTATGAAAACATATTAATATTTATGTTTTCAAATAAGTTTGCTATAAAATATATTCTATAATTAATTTTATGATAACTGCTAGTACTTTTTTTTGATTGATTGTTTGACTCGTCAAAAAACTAGAATTTTAGGTCGGAGGAAGTAGAATACAAGCCGTCAATAAAAGTGGTGGTGACATATGGACTGGTAGCCACACGATGACACGACCAAGGCCATCAAGGCATCAAACCTGTGACTCATCAATCTTTCTGTAGTGCCAAAACCAGGGTTGTGATCAAGCAAGATCAAACATTCAGATTTGAGTTCGGTAGTAGCTGTTGTGGCCACACACATACATGTCGGAAGTTCAGGGGAATCTCTGAGGTTGCCACTAGGTCAAGTCAATTTGGATTTTTGTGCTGTTAGTTTTTTGTGACTGCAGATTTGAGAATTCAATTCAGCCTGAATTTCAGCAATCAAGCTTGCATCAATACCACGATATTTTTAGCTTCACCTGCTCTAACTGACTCTGTGAGAGGAGGAGAAAGAAGAGAGAAAAAGAGCTCTTATGAGCAGTGCATGGACAGTGAATGCGTCAGAGAAGCTGGAGCCGGTGGGAGCCATACCAAATGGGGCCTTATGCTTACATTTGGATGCTGAAGCCGCCACCAACTACTGGTTTGACACATATGACATGCTAGATGCCACACGTACATCCATTACATGACTGACCAAACTTTTGTCTTGGAAACTAGGGGCTGTTACGCCTAACCTACGGTACGCCACACAAGACAGAGCAGCTGTTTGGTTCGCTCTTAGACTGCGGCAGCCACATGCCCATGCAGTGTAAATATACGCCACAAGTGTGGCGGCCTTTTTGTGTGCCACAGTTTTGCGGCGGCGCCACAGCTTGCGTGGCTGGGAGTGGCAAGAGACCAAATGCCCCCCTAGTCTCTACCGCTCGGTTGTATTAGGTCCTATTTGATTGAGTTGTGGCTTTTAGAAAAGCTGCTGTGAGCTGTGACTGTGAAAAAGCAGTTGTGAGAAAGTAACTGTGGAAAAAGCAGAAGACCGTTTGGTGCAGGGGAGCTGCTGTGACTTGTAGTCACTTTTACAGTTTAGTCCATTTCCTCTTTACAAATTTAAAACTAACTTTACTACTATTGTCTCTTATGGCTTTATAGTTAGCCCCTTTCCCTTTATTCAATTCATATGTATAGGTCCTTTCTGTCTCCAGATCAGTAAATTGAGCGGATCGGGAAATCGAACACGTGGGAGCCAGGGACGCGGCGGGGTTCGTGCCCGCTGCTCGGCAGCAGGGCCGCTCTCCGGCCTTGGCCGCCTCGCGCGCGCTACTGGTACACCCACGGCAGCCGCGAGGCCCTCGCACGACGGTGGCGCTCGCCCGTGCTTGGTGGCCTCTGTGCTCGGCGGCCCGTGTGTAAGGAAAATGGACCCTTGGCCCATTTACTTTGGATTTTGGTGTTTGATGACCAACACAACCAAATTGGACTAATTAATTTGCAAGTGTTTGTTTTGTAGTTCAATAGGGTGCAAGACGTAACTTGGACGAAGGCGACGTGATGATCGGATGATCAACACCTCAAGCAAGACCTTAGGAGCACAAGAGAAGACCCAAGAGATCAAGCAAAGTCCAAGCATGAAGATTGGAACCAAGCCGTATGCAAGATCGCGAAGAAATGAGCTCACTGTGGTGACCGGATGCAGGACCGGACGCTGGACAAGCAACCGGATGCTGCGACCATACGCTGGGCAAGTGGCTCGGCAGACAAGCGACCGGACACTAGACCGGACGCTGGCGGCAACCGACCGGACGCAGGACAGCAGCGTCTGATCGAGTACAGTAAGGTTCTAGAGCGGCAAATCTGCGACCGGACGCGTCCGGTGCCAGGCGACCGGACGCTGGCTACCGTCCAATCAGTATATTGCCGGCTCAACGGTCGAGACGACCGGACGTGTCCGGTCAGGACGATTCAGCGTCCGGTCAGTAGCAGTTTCGCGGGAATTCGACCCCAACGGCTACTTTCTCAGTGTGGCTTATAAATACAACCCCCAACCGGCCATTTGAGGTGCGTGGAGCTGAGGAAACATACCAAGGGTGTTGGTACACTATTTTAGTGATCTCCACATGTATAGTGCTTAGTGTTTCATTAGGTGATTAGCATAAGTGCTTTGCGAAGTGCTTAGGTTGATTAGACCACCGCTTATGCGCTTGCTCTAGATGTATGCCTAGTGTTTAGTGAGGTTTGCATACCTCTTGCCACCCCGTGCTTGCGAGCACAAGTGTTGTACATCGGAGGGGCTTGAAGTCTTGCGAGATCACACCAACCGCGTTTGTGGTGTGGCCGCCACCGTGTACCGAAGGGAACAAGGCCCGCGGCGTTTCGGCCGGAAGCTTGATAGTGAAGACTGCGGGAAGCATCCGGGAGAGGCTTGCCGAGAGGCACATCGGAGACCCACTTGCGCGTGGGGAAGGCCCGAGGCTATCCACGGAGTTACCCGACCGGAAGCTTGGCCTTTGCGAGGGATTCCTTGCGAGGGGCTCCAACGAGGACTAGGGGGAAGCTTGCGCGCTTCTCGATACCTCGGTAAAAATACCGGAGTCATCGACGAGAGTTTGCATATCTCTACCTTGCTCTTTAGCTTCTGCATTTACATTGATTACTTTACTACGTTTGCGGTAGAGATAGCAATACACTAGCAAAACCATAGTTGCACATCTAGATAGTTTATCTATTGCATAGGTTTTGCTAGGGTAAGAAAAAGAGAGGCCACAGTTTAGAGTTAGAATTTTAAGTTGCCTAATTCACCCCCCCTCTTAGGCGTCACGGTCCCTTCAATTGGTATCAGAGTCGGTTGGCTCATATTTGGACCTTTGGCTTAACCGCCGTTGAGCCGACGCTATTGTAGAGTGGTTGGGATGGATACCGCTAGGCCTCCATAATTTGATGGCACTAACTTCCTCTACTATAAAGCTAGAATGGCTTGCCACCTTGAGGCGGTTGAGTTGGGTGTATGGAGAGTCACTCGTGACGGGATGAAACCCATTAAGAATCCCAAAAAGCCCACAAAGAGTGACGAAAAACAAATGCATTTTAATGCTAGAGCTAAGAATTGCTTGTTGGAATCATTTAGCATGGATGTGTTTAACCAAGTGTTCACCTTAAATACGACACATGAAATTTGGTTAAAACTCCAAGAGCTCCATGACGGCACAAGTAATGTCCGTGAGCAAAAACATTGTCTAGCTAAGCAAAATTATGATTCCTTTGCTATGAATGATGATGAGCTTGTTCGTGATATGTATTCTCGATTGAATCTAATTATCAATGAGCTCCATTCAATAGGATTATTAAAGCTAGATGATGCGGACATCGTGAGGAAGATCATCTCCTTTCCACCACAAAAGAAATATGCAAGCATCATCACCATCCTTCACAACATGGAGAACTTGAGCACCATGACCCCAGGGATTGTCATTTGCAAGCTAGTGGCATTTGAAATGTCACGTTAGATGGATCAAGGAGAAGCATCTTCATCAAGCAAAGGCAAAGCTCTCGCTTGTAGCGAGAAGAAAAAGATGAAGGGCAAGAAAGTTGAGTCAAGTTCAAGCTCAA
Organism: Miscanthus floridulus; assembly: GCF_019320115.1. Lineage (NCBI taxonomy): Eukaryota > Viridiplantae > Streptophyta > Magnoliopsida > Poales > Poaceae > Miscanthus > Miscanthus floridulus. The sequence continues at coordinate 12,172,359 of NC_089586.1, forward strand.
GTTCCTCAAGTGAAGATGAAGAAGAAGATGAGGATGATGATGATGATGAAGATTCAAGTGATGATCAATCTTCCTCCTCCACCTCCGATCTTGATGAAGAATCAATCAAAGTGATCAACAAAGTGGAGAAGATGATCCAAATGCTCAATGTCAAGGGTGTGCCCATCCAAATTCAAGATTTCATTTTCACAAATCAAAGAAAAGAGCAAAGAAAGAGAGGATGCTATGGATGCGGCGAGTTAGAGCACTTTGTGGAAGTTTGTCCAAACAAGCTCACACCCAAGACAAAGAAGAAGGCATGCAAGAATCAAGCCCTCACATCAATAAGATCATGGGATGATTCTTCAAGTGAAGAAGAAACCCATCACAAGAGGCGAGGCCGCAAGCAATCATCATCAAGCTCTTCTCATGTGTGCCTTATGGCACGAGGTAACGAAAGCTCTTCCTCTAGTGAGAGTGATAGTGATGATGATATGCCCTCTTATCATGGACTTGTGCAAGAAAATCTTAAATTTGCCAAAGCTTGCACTAGTCAACAAAAGAAGCTCAAAAGCGTAAAAGAAAAGCTAGATAGTTCACAAAAAGCATACAAAACCTTGCTTGAACAATATGAGAACTTTGCTAATCTCAATGTTGAACTATCTACTAAAATTGAGAAACTTGAGGCTAGTGCAACAACAAATGCATGCACAATCAATGATAAGCAACTTGAAAAGAAAAATGAAAAATTAAAAAAAAGTTAGTTAGCTCACAAGAAGCATATAATAGTTTGCTTGCTAAAATAGAAACCATGTGCAAACATTGTGATGAGCTAACTAATAAAGTTACTAATCTTGAAGCCGTTAGCACAACCCCCACCAAGGCATCTAAAAGGAAAAGTTCTATCTTTAACATGTCTAAAAAGGATGCCTCTACTTCTTGCAATGATTTATGTTTAGACTCACCTTTGTGCAACCAAGTTTGTGTTGAGAAAGTTGTTGTAGATACATGCACACAAGAGGTTACAAAGGAGAATGAGCAACTCAAGCAAGAAGTAGCTCGCCTCACCAAGGACTTGACTCAAGTGAAAGGCAAGGCGAAGCAAACCCAACTTCATCAAGATGACACTGTCAAGGGAGTGAAGAAGCTTGATGAAGGACAAACCGTGGTTTGTTACGTGTGCCACAAGGAAGGTCACAAGTCCTATGAGTGCAAGATGAAGAATTGGGGAGGAGCAAAAAAGAAGGAGAAAAAGCAAACAAGCAAGCTCTCCAATATCTACACCAACAAGGTGGACAAGAAGGCCTCCACACCTTATCTCTTGAAGAAGAAGAAAAATGACAAGGTGGTGGCCATCAAGGTGAACAAGCAAGCCAACAATGGGGTCAAGCGCTTTTGGGTGCCAAAGGAAATCCGTTCAAACATGAAGAGCACCAAGAAGGTTTGGATCCTGAAAGGGAAGTGAGAAGTCTATCGGACTTCAGGGAATTTGGAGACTTAGCAAAGTATGGGTGCATTTCATGGGGTGCATCATGATGGACAAAACCATTGCCAAGTGGGCTAGTGAATACTATGGACCCAAATTCCCCTTCCCATGTTAGGTAACTAGATTCAATTTACTTCATTTGGTATTAGATTTTCATACAATTAGTATCCTTTAGCATCTAGTTACTCTTCATGCCTAGGTTTGCATGTGCATACTTATATCTTTTGTCATGCATACACTAGGTATATCTTATGGTAGGCTTGCTCGGTTCCATTCTTAACCCTTGGAGCAAACCTACATGGTTTAAAATTGTTTAGGAGCACGGCACATAGCTTGTCTTTCAAATTGTTCATCCAATATGTGCCAAAGTCCAAATTGTAGATAATCTCTCCCAAATATCATCTTTGAAAATGATCCGCACATTCATGTGATGTCATCCTTCAAATGGTATTTTGGTACTTAAATCAATGTGCACAAATTTTACAAGTATTCAACATTTGTGTACACATATTTAGGGGGAGTAATTCTACAACTTGGATGCCTTGAGACTAACACTTTTTCAAATGGTATCAATTTTTCAAACCTATCACATGTGTAGCAGTCTCATTGTAAGGAAATTGGAGTCCCCGGAGTTAAGCATCTTTCTTCAATTAGCATCATCATGTTAAATTCATTTCAAAATTTATATGCTTTATCCATGCATTATATAGATTAAACTCTCTTGTACAATAAATTGCTAAGTATGCATATGCTTTGCTTTCTACCATATGTATGCATATATTTAGGAGGAGCTCAGTCTATATAATGTGAGAGTCAAATCTTGTGATCCATCTCACTCTACACACAAAGGATCACGGAAATTGACCCTCCCTTGTGCTACAAATGTCTTCCTTTTCGGTGTTTGATGCCAAAGGAGGAGAATTTGAAGGACCAAGGACAAGCATTTAGTTACAAGTAGTAATGGTCCGAGAAAGGGAGGAAAGTAAATTATGGATTAGTCTAAGTAATGGGAGAATTTTTTTTAGAAAGCTAGGCTTTAATCCATAATATCACATGGGGACATTTGCAAAGGCAAGACAAGCTTTTAAGTACAGTTTTAATTGGTATCTGTCAATTAGTGTCATATAACCTTGCCCTTTGCATTGCATCCTAGTAAGTAGGTAGTTTTTAACTTCCAAATTCTTATTATTTGCTTGCTTTGGTTGTGTTGGCATCAGTCACCAAAAAGGGGGAGATTGTAAGGAAAATGGACCCTTGGCCCATTTACTTTGGATTTTGGTGTTTGATGACCAACACAACCAAATTGGACTAATGAATTTGCAAGTGTTTGTTTTGTAGTTCAATAGGGTGCAAGACATAACTTGGACGAAGGCGACGTGATGATCAGATGATCAACACCTCAAGCAAGACCTTAGGAGCACAAGAGAAGACCCAAGAGATCAAGCAAAGTCTAAGCATGAAGATTGGAATCAAGCCGTATGTAAGATCGCGAAGTAATGAGCTCACTATGGTGACCGGATGCAGGACCGGACGCTGGACAAGCAACCGGACGCTGCGACCGGACGTTGGGCAAGTGGCTCGGCAGACAGGCGACCGAACACTAGACCGGACGCTGGCGGCAACCGACCGGACGTAGGACAACAACTTCCGATCGAGTACAGTAAGGTTCCAGAGCGGCAAATCTACGACCGGACACGTCCGGTGGCAGGCGACCGGACGCTGGCCAGCGTCCGATCAATATATTGCCGGCTCAACGGTCGGGACGATCGGACGCGTTCAGTCAGGATGATTCAGCGTCCGGTCAGTAGCAGTTTCACGGGAATTTGACCCCAACGGCTACTTTCTCAGTGTGGCTTATAAATACAACCCCCAACCGGCCATTTGAGGTGAGTGAAGCCGAGGAAACATACTAAGGGTGTTGGTACACCATTTTAGTGATCTCCACATGCATAGTGCTTAGTGTTTCATTAGGTGATTAGCATAAGTGCTTTGCGAAGTGCTTTGGTTGATTAGACCACCGCTTATGCGCTTGCTCTAGGTGTATGCCTAGTGTTTAGTGAGGTTTGCATACCTCTTGCCACCCCGTGCTTGCGAGCACAAGTGTTGTACATCGGAGGGGCTTGAAGTCTTGCGAGATCACACCAACCGCGTTTGTGGTGTGGCCGCCACCGTGTACCGAAGGGAACAAGGCCCGCGGCGTTTTAGCCGGAAGTTTGATAGTGAAGACGGCGGGAAGCATCCGGGAGAGGCTTGCCAAGAGGCATATCGGAGACCCACTTGCGCGTGGGGAAGGCCCGAGGCTATCCACGGAGTTACCCGACCGGGAGCTTGGCCTTTGCGAGGGATTCCTTGCGAGGGGCTCCAACGAGGACTAGGGAGAAGCTTGCGCGCTTCTTGATACCTCGGTAAAAATACCAGAGTCGTCGATGAGAGTTTGCATATCTCTACCTTGCTCTTTAGCTTCCGCATTTACATTGATTACTTTACTACGTTTGCGGCAGAGATAGCAATACACTAGCAAAATCATAGTTGCACATCTAGATAGTTTATCTATTACATAGGTTTTGCTAGGGTAAGAAAAAGAGAGGCCATAGTTTAGAGTTAGAATTTTAAGTTGCCTAATTCACCCCCCCCCCCTCTTAGGCATCACGGTCCCTTCACCGTGTCTCTACTGGTGCGCTCGCGAGGGTAGGAAATGGGTCGCCTGCGAGGGAAGGAGAGGGTAGCCAGACCGGAGTTGAGGAAGGGGTCGTGCCATCAGAGCCGCAGGAGACGTGTCGCCGGTCCACAGGGGATGTGCCGCCGGACCGCTCCATTGGAGCCGCAGGGCTGTGCCACCGGTCCGTAGAGGAGTAAGGGACGCACCGCCAGACCGCGCCGCTGGACCGTGCCATCGGAGCTGCAAGGCCGAGCCACCGAGACCAGTGTCGCTCGCCCGCCGTGCCGCTAGGACCACAGGCCGCTCCGTAGGTGCCTCGCCATCGGGAAGATGCAAACAGAAACAAAAGAAAATAATGATTCGTTTCATTACCAGTGGCAGGTGGGTAATTTTTTACTCCAAAAGCAGTTGAAAGCAGGGGTGAAGGTGCTTTCAGTTTTATACTAGAGCAAAAGCAGCTTTTGGCCTAAAGCAGCGGTGGCTTTTGACCCCTTTGGTTGGCTTTTGGCTTTTGCAAAAGCAAAAGCAGGTTAGAAAGCCCAACCAAACAGGACCTTAGAATCAGATTCAAGTGCGAACGTTCTGATGCATTCCTTGGATGTGACTCCTATTTGATATTTGTTTCTTGTGAGAAACTACTATTTGATATTTGTGCCATGCATGGAAACAACCGATGTATCTTCATCGGTCATGTTTATGTCACTTCGCATGTGTTCGCTCTTTTTGTTGGTCTTATTTTTCTTGTCTATGTAGAGCCAGACACTACTATAGTAAGCATTAATAGAATAGACAAAATCATTTTTCAAAGGCGGGGTTGTCTACCACATCTGTGTTATCATCCCTTTTAATTAGAGACTGTGAGCATGCCTGCCTTTGTAAATCGGCAAAAAACGGGGGACACCTTGAGCCCGACAAGGAACCCTGCCCTCACACCCGTGGTTGAGCCCACTGGCCACCTTATAGGTTGCCGCCGGTGCCCTTGCCAAGGCATCATGGTGCTGAGGATGTAGTAGAAGAAGGCACAACGATGAAGAGGATGAAGATGATGTCACCTTTGTCCTCCTCCTTGAGCTCCCCCATCTAGATCCACACGCATGGGAAGCATCAACAACATCGACAAGGCTGCATGACCCGAGCAGGAATGATGGTGCCACCTTGGCCACCTCCACCATGTCCCTCTGTTGAGCTACCAAGGGCCACCACTCCCCGTGTCATCTAGATCCACAACCCCAATTTTCTCTATGTCATCTAGACGAATAGACTTGAAGAACAACCAAGAACTTACATATAGGGAACTTCCGCACCAAAAATGAAGGGCAGTTGCCACTACGGGATCTAGGGACAGAGGCATCGGAGAAGGGGCCGAGACCAAGCTAGCTGTGAACCCAACTGTGGAGCCATGGATCTTAGCACCATAGGATTTGGGACATGATGTCAACAGGGTCAGTGCCCGCTATGAAGTCTTCCTCGCAAGATTTGGAGGTCAAAGTAACCACCATAGCGGTCGGTGCATCAATCTTGCTCCTTGCAACCTAAGTATTTGGGGACGGTGATGGCGGTGAGCAAGAGGAGAGAAGTGCGAAGGGGCATCGACATTGAGCTTTGCCGACAACAGCGTAGGGAAGAGGACAGAAGCAAGGAGGAAATCGATGAAGTGAGCAGAGGAGGCTAGGCGCGACTATGGAGAGTATCAATGCGATGAGAGAGAGGTGGATGAGGAGAGGGAGAGAGTGAGTGGTGTGTATTTTGTTTATAGGGTTTCACTGTAAGTGGGCGACGCCTATATTTCTAGAGTAGGGTAGTATAAATGCCTATTTTTGAAAATGGCCTATTTTCTCTGAAAATAGATTTTTGGAGGCGATCTTTATTGGATCGTCCTCATAAATAGGCTAACCATATCTAAAATTTCACCATACATTTTTGAGACAGACACTTTAGGACAACATCTCCAAATAAAGGGGTTGTCTCCTAAAATTGTACTTGTAGTAGTAAAAGAGCACACATGACACATAAAGAGGTGATGACCTTATTATTGTACATTATTGTTGTTCTTGTGGAAAGTTATGTTAAGAAACTATTGGCCGATTAAGTAAGCAAATAGGAGGAAATACTATACCACAACCCAAAAATAATGATTTTGCTTGTTAGGAGTGGCACCATCATGTCGGCTAGGTCAGGGTCAGGGGCTACCATCAGACGGAAGCCCTGAGCAGCAGTGCAGAGGGTTGCTACCACTGTTGACGGTAGTTAACAAACATTATAAACTATCAATATAACATGCATAAGGGCATAAATATAATCACCAACGAAGGTCTAGGGGTTTAAACTAATAAATTCCATGAGTTTTGGTGAATCTTTATTTTCTGCAGGGTTTATCTAGAAAACCATCAAGGTGGACCTACATGTCAGATTTAATCGCGCTTATCGATAGCGAAAATGACCCTAGAAGGTTCCAGAAGAGTCGAGAGGACTCCACACCGAAGCAGAGATCGATACGCTGGCCCCACCTGTAGGCCGCCCAACCCTCTAGGGCCCATATGTCATCCCCTATTGTTATGTCAGTTCTTCACCGCCTCCTAGGTTGAATCTATGTCGTCCTTTAAGTCGGTTTGATCCAAGGGCTCACGATTGACGCTCCGACCTATATATACCAACCCCTACCACTCCCCTAAGGCATTGATAAGTCATTTGAGAAGATAGAAACCCTAATCATCCTCAGAGCTCCACCATATTCTAGGGCATAGCTAGTTAGGCTAGGTCTAAAGGGAGGCAAGCAGGCTTCGCTTGGATTCCTGATCTTGTCAAGAGCGTGGTTTGATATAATCTTTGTACCCCCTCTCTTTTGTATCTCTCATTACTTTTATATGCTTGCTACAATTGTTATGACAACATTGGTATTCACAATATTCATGTTGTTAGTTATAATGTTCATCGTCTACTTTGATTATATACTTAGTATAGCTAGTTTATCATTATGTTTATGCATAAGTTCGTATAGCGCTCGCTCTGGTGTACACGGGGTGAGTGGTCGACATTGTGTAAGCATGGTGCTTATACGTTGTTTACCTGCGGGTACACCCTATATTCCGGGTCATGTGGTAGATCGCGGATGTGACACTTTCGTTGAGTCCTTTGTAGTCTACTCCTCGAATATAGGTGCAAGTAGGGTTCGGTTATGAAGGAAGAACAAGCTCTGTTCTTAATCTTCCTTAGTTATATCCCTTATGTGTAGATATAAAGATGACCTTAGCCATGACTACTAGGTGTAATTGCACTAATCAATGCATGCTTTGACTTGTAATTAAGAATGACTTAGGAGTTATTCCTCTAATATTCTACTTAACCATGCTAATGCCATAGAAAGGAGTACTCTGAGTGATTTATCATTAATCCATACTTAACATATACATAATTTATCCTATGACTTACCCCCATTATGAGTAGAATATTGGTTATGGTTTAATTCTCCATCAATAGCATAGTTATCAATACATGTCCGTGCCATACCTTCCCTGTGGCAAAAATATAAATAATGATACCAGAAATACTCTCGGGTAAAGTCTTACAATGGTATATTATCTGTGCGCTTGCAGATTCCTTTCATTTATATATATTCTTTCTAGTCACATGATATATTAAAGTACTTCTTAGTATCATTCTAGAAGTGGCACTAGGTTTTACGAACAAGGATTTCTGGCACCAACGCTAGGGATGACAACCTAGTAAAAGATGCTAAGGAATGTAAACAACATAAGGTGACTACTTAAAACAAGTGATACATTAATAAATACCTACAACCACCCTTTACCCTCCTAATTCTTTGGTGTGAGCATCTTGCTTTGGCATCACACGGTGGAGACATGGAGATATCCACTTTGGATAGATGGCAACGAGCAATGACGCTCGGGTGGACAATAGTGGTGAGGAGGGCTGAGGCCACGCTTGTTGACTACATGGGACCCAAGTACCCTCATTGAGGCCATAACCGGTTCTGCAAGAAAGGGTGGGCCAAGCCAACTAGCCTAGGATGAATCCAACTTAGGGTACCTTATATTATCTACATGGCAGACAAAGGCATATGCAAGATATGCATAGAAACTGATTCCATCTATTATAATCGGCTAGGAAACCAACATGTAAATCAATCAGACTGGGACTCTATTTGTAACACTACCCCTATATAAGGAAGGGTAGAGCCCCTGATCGACAACCCAATAGAAGATACTTTGTGATCCTTTGCTCGCAATTGACCTGAGCATACGACACACGAGCGATACAAACATCCAAAAGATATATACACTAGATGTAGGGCACCACATGCCTAAACCAATATAAATCCATGTCCCGTGTGCTTCCCCTTTGATCTACTGTGTGTGATACATCAAATTACTCACTAGTGGTAAAAGACACTATTGGTTGGTGCACTTGGTAGGGTTTTTTCATGCATAAATCAATCTGAATGGATCAAATGGGATTCTTCAATGATGGAGCAATCGATGGTTTTGCACCTGGCCAGACAATCAGCTTCTACTCCTAGGATTTCATCATTGATTTAGCAAGGTACTAGGCCCTTGTGTTTTCCTTCACCAGGGACTAGGATTTTCGCCTTAGGGCCTTGGACATCACCATTGACTCAAATCATGTGGCATCCATCAACACCAACAATGCACAACATTGAGTGAGTGAGTTAGGGTTAGGGTAGTTTTAATGTACCAACAACGCACAGTGTTTGGGGAGGCTGCACCCTAGGCCACCCGTGCTGCCACACCCCAGTGCATCCGTGTTGCAGGCCCTCGCACTGCTTGCACCTACCAAGCCTCTCCTCAGGGCACCATTATTCGACCATGCTAGGGAGCTCGCTGAGCTAGGTGATGTGAAGAGAGAGAGAGAGAGAGGGAGGGAGGGGAGAGAGAGAGAGAGAGAGAGAGAGAGAGAGAGAGAGAGAGAGAGAGACGAGAGAGAGAGAGGAGAGAGAGAGGAGAGAGAGAGAGAGAGAGAGAGAGAGGCATTGAGTAAGTTAGGGTTGGGTAGTTTTAATGGGTCATGTGATTTTTCTAGAGGCGGACCTCCTACAATCTTATCTTTGTAAATGCCTCTATTTAAAGAGGGGTCATGTTAAAGGCCCGTCTCTATAAATAAATTTATAGAGATGGTGCACATTAGGTTGTCTTGATAAATGCTCCTATTGCCTATGAAATTCACTAGCTATTTTAGGAAACCCATACATTTTTAGACCGACTTTTTAAATAAAAGGGTTTTCTATGAAAATCATTTTGTAGTAGTAGCCTAGTAGGTGATGCCAACTTTCAATGGATCACAATAACTTATGCAAGAACTACTTTCAAAACAGCCCAATAAATAGACTACACTTACAAGAACATAACTTTATTATATAACTTCATTACAACACAATTGTATTGCACAAGACCATACACACTCTTCCTTTAGTGTCCATACTAGCACCCACTCCTTCCAGGACTCATGCTATCCCTAAAACGCCATGGTAATCTTGACATGCCTCATAGTGGCTCCTACAAAACTATTACTTCCATGGCATATCTCAACAATAATTTTTTCAAGAAGATGGATACATCATCCTTCTTTGCCCAAATAATTTAATCGATCCATCTATCTGGCCTGGTGCAGTGGTGAGAGCTGTCTCATTGAGTCACTAGGTCATGGGTTCGAAGCAGCCTCTCTACAGATATGCGGGGGAAGGCTTGCCTTGTTTTTTTTCTTCCCCAGACCCCACTCATGTGGGAGCCTCCGGCACTAGGTCTGCCCTTATCTGATTTACATGCTCTGATTTCTAAATTGGTCTCAACTAACAAGGAGTGAGATAAGTTAGGCACGGCACATGGATTTTCATGGAGCAAAGCTTCAAAGTATCAACATCCTTGCATAGTCCTCAAGGACAAGAAGCCTCTGTTCCTTATTGTATGAGTACATGACACTGATCATTCTCGCGGTGTTCAAGCAGACCAGTGTGAAGTTAGAGGAGAAGGTTCTCGTGCATAAACACTCCCTATTGAGCTCCTCCCACTCCCTTGCGATCAAGCTATGCATATGTGCTTCCGCATCACTAGGGCTGCACCCAAGGTTCTCCATGAGGTAGAAATCCCTATACGATCCATCAAATCCTTCTTGAGCTTCATCCTGCAAATTCCATGAACAAAAGTGCTAAAGATTTGCTGCTAAATTAATATTATAGGCAGATTGGATTTGAAACTTGATGTGCAAAAGGTGAAAACAATTAACAAGTATTTGTTCTAACCTCTGCACTGCCCATGTCATCCCAAAGCCGAAGAATCTTGGCTGGGCAAGAGATGACAGAGGGAATGTTGTCAATGAGTGCTTCAGTACTTTGATCACACCCAAGCATCATGAATATGTGTACAATTGTAAGCGGCACTCCTGATGTGACTACACCATTTCTCAGGTAGTCCTCTGCGGTAGGAACCTGATCGGTTGCTAGCCATTTTGCCTCAACCATGAATCCATCAAACAACACTGCCCACTGTAGAAAAATGTGGGATTTCTAGTGTTAGCAGTTGTTCATTGTGGTTTCATTTAACAATAAATTTTATTATGAATCATTTTAACAAGTTTTAAATCAGTAAATTAAATTATAGACTTTAGCTATAGGACACGGAACACCGTAGCTAGATGGAGCTACATTTTTTATTTATTACTATTTATGCAGATAAAATTGAAGAAGTATATATAAGATAAAACTATTTGGTAACATACCGCTTTCCTGAGATGATTAACAGGGTTCAGTCCATGCTCCTTTGCAGCCATATCTGCGATCTCATTTGTAATGGTGTAAAGAGCCCTGTAGCATGATCTCATGTAACTGGGGAGTGAATCAGCAACCGCCGTATTCCACCTGCCAATTGCATATTTAAAAATCAACATTATGTAAATTAACTATATTAATTTTAATATGACAACAATATTATTGCATATCATATACTCTATGCAAGCTTACACTTTGACCGCCTCCGTGAAGAGGGAGAGCTCCTCTGGTGTGCCAACAAGGTCAAATATGTCATCCACAACATAGACTAGCGCGATTATTTTTGTGATCTCAACCCGGTATCTGGAGAAGGAACGTCCTTGGAGGGCTGTCATGGACCACATGTACCATTTCAGCACCTGGTCCCGCACCACAGGTATTTCTTGAACCAATCCTAGGTCCATCCACCATCTGCATCACAATCACATTATAGCCTTGTTTAGTTCCTCCCCCTAAAGTTTACTCCCTATCCCATCAAATATTTAGACATATGCATGGAGTATTAAATATAGACTAAAAAAATAACTAATTGCACAGTTTGCGACTAATTTACGAGACGAATCTTTTAAGCCTAATTAGTTCATGATTTGACAACGTGGTGCTACAGTAACACACGTGCTAATGGCGGATTAATTAGGCTTAATAAATTCGTCTTGCGGATTATTGACGGATTCTATAATTTATTTTTTTATTAGTATCCGAACACCCCATGCGACACCCAATGTGACACCCTAAAATTTTACACCTTAGATTTAAACAAGGCCTATATCAAATAAGGACCTCATCATTATTATTCATAAATTACCACTCACTCTATGCAAAAAAAGGTAGAATAATATAATTTTCTAAACACTTTTACATAAGTTACTGAAGTCAGCGACTGGTCTAGCACAAGATCAGCACTCATTTACATACTTGTTAACCTCTTGAATTTCTTGCTGATGCAGTAATTTGTTGAGCTGAAACTCTGCAACTGCTAGTTTCTCCACGATGTCTCTGATGGGCAGGCTCTCTAGGTAGGTGAGGTGATGCCTAGCTTTGTACTGCATTAGGCTTAGGTGGTAGGGGTGGTCCAGGGACTGTCTCACATACTCTGCAAGGCTTGGCTCCAAGTACCTAATGGCAGATGCAAGGTGCTTGCTTGAGAACTCTTTTGCCTTGTAGAGCAACACCTCTCCTCCAATGTCCAGGTGAGACATATCATGCAGGCTCAAGAGCCCTCTGACATCCTTGCTAAGAGGAAGCTTGTATTCACCGCTGTCATCAGTGAACCTCCGTAAAACATCATCTGCTGTGCAACCATGTTTGTAGATACCGTTTATAATTTGACATGAATATATCCTTTCTTTCTTTTTTTTGGAATGATGAGTACATTCTCTAGAATTTTTTTTAGTGTGTGTGTGTGAGAGAGAGAGAGGAATTATTGTTTGCTTGTGTTTACTAACTTGCTGAAACATCATGGCCTCCCTCTCTCAGGAGCCTGAATGCAAGCGTTGCATCGAAGAGATCATCGCTGTGGATGAGATCCATGCAAGTACTCATGGCGCTCTCGATCTCTTCCTCAAAGTAGTGGTCGATGCAGAGGCGCTTGAGGTTATCGATGGTGACCATAATCTCCCGGGCATTCTTCTGACGTTGATGGAGAATCTTTTGGACGTCTGTCAGGCCCTCCTACAGGTGCATGTTTCATGTTAAGAGAAATATATTTCCGAACATTAAACTTTGGACGTGCTACAATTTAAGTCATTACCACTGTGAAGAAAATCGAAGTAGAGGTACCTGGAGGTCAAAGTCGTTTCGGAGCAGCTGCGTGTTGGCCACCGCCGCCGCTGCCGAAAGGCGGCGGACGGAATCGCCACTGTGGCGGCCTTGCCGGCTGTTGTTTCCCGCTGCCGCCGGCGAAGTTGCAAGGAGAAGAGGCTCCACGGAGGAGGAGGAGAAGATGCGTGCAGGTGCAGCAGACATATTGCTCCTGGTAGAGAGAGAGAGAGAGCAGCAGCAGCAACTAAACACCAAGCTTAATCAGAAAACGAAGCAAACTAGCTAGCTGGTAATAATGTGGGAGTGCTGTGTGCAGTGTGTGGTTGCTGCTTGTGAGTGATATGATGCATAGAGGTGTGCACAGGCCCTCCAATTTATAGGGCGAGAGCGTTATGCATGTATGTAGAACATGTGTACCTAGCTAGGGCTACATGTGTCTCAGAAGGAGTAGATATTATGTGAGCCAGATCGAGCTGTGGTGTTTTCTGTGGTGTGGTGTTGCATGCAGCTTCTGAAGCCACCATCAAGCTGCAGACAACAACATCCTGTCGCTACTCGCTAGCTCTTCTTTTCAGTCTCTATTCCTGTGTGGGCGCGTGAACGAACCTGCAACTCTGTTGCTGCTAGCTCCAATTTGTGCCGTACTAGTGCAACTTCAAAGCAGAGAGCGTATGTACAGTTTGTACGTGTATATATATAGAACCATGCATGGTAATTTCATTTCAGCTCATCAGCTGGTACGTACGTCGTCCATACTGAAATTACCCATGCATGCATGCTCATGCTCATATTGGAAGGGGACAGGCCACCCAACTAGTTAATCATTTCATCATCCTCAATTAATTGTACGATGCATAGGTGCCAAATCCATAATTTGGTGCGGTTTGTTCTCTAGGAAAATGATATTGTTCTCTCCTTTTAAGCATATACTCCCTCCATCCCAAATTGTAAGTCATTCCAAGAATCTTGGAGAGTCAAAGCATCTCAAGTTTGACCAAGTTTATATAATAAGATAATAACATTTATGATACCAACTAAGTACCAATAGATTCTTTGTTAATTATATTTTTATAGTATACCTATTTGATGTCATAAATCTTTGTAATTTTTTTTATAATTTTGGTCAAACTTGAGAAGCTTTGACTCTCCAAGATTCTTGGAATGACTTACAATTTGAAATGGAGGGAGTACTAACATAAGTCGGATGGACGAGGACACAATACACACACGTCTAGGTACATATGCCAAAATGTGCAGTGGGTGCATCATGCTAGGGCACTGCTTCCGGTTCCAGTTAAGGCCTTATTTGGATGCATGTGTATCCACTTCAATCCACTATGTGTTGGAGTGGATTGGAATGAAATTTAGTTTAATTCCACTCCAATCCACTTCAACACATGTAGATTGACATAAATACATGCGCATCCAAACTATGCCTAAATAAGATTAGAGGTATATGTCCTAACAGTGCAAGCATGTGTTTTACGACTGAAAACATTTCTTATTAGCTTGTAGTACATGTGGACATACCCACCCTGTATAACTGTGAGCCACATACCCTGTGTTGTGTTGCTGGCCGGTGTTGCATGCAGCTTCTGAATGAAGCGGGCATCAAGCTGCAGCTTCTGAATGAAGCGGGCATCAAGCTGCTGCATGCAGTCAATATCCTGTCGCTAGCTGCAGCAGGTCTTCAGTCTTCTATTCAGGCATACATCACCTTCAGTCCTTCAGCCGTCTCTATTCCTGTGTGCGTGTGAATATGCAATTTTCTGTGACCTGTGAGGCCGGCCCATGTGAAAAACACTGCTCCCTCCGTCCTAAAACCACCCAAAAAAAGTGTCATTTTTGTCATAAATTTAGATAGATGTTTGTCCCGAATTATATATAAAAACGACACTTTCTTTTTGGCCGGAGAGAGTATTTATATTTCTGAATGAAACGTCTAAGGATTAGAATAAGCCACTCAAATGTGCCATGTATATTTGCTACTCCCTAGCTTGGTCTAAACACAATGCAATTATTCTGTTTTTTATATATTATGAGCCAAACAATTTTTAAATTTCATTAAATCTATAAAAAGAAGTTTTAACAGAGGTAGTATACATGCTTAGTTGGCAGGTTCTGTAATCGCTTTCCAAGACACTGTTAATTAATTCTTTTTTGTGATGTTTCAGTTTGTTATGGAAGCGTGTTAGAGAACAGAGGTTGAATAGTAATTGTACTTGTACCCTGCCACAAGCACTGACGTTTCTAAACAAGTCTACTTGGTAAAAGAAAGGGCCGTACACTACCGGAGACGTCATCTTTGCCGAGGGCTTCTGGGTTTGTCGAGGGCTAGATCTCGGGCACTCGGCAAAGGGTGTCTTTGCCGAGGGCCAGCCACAGGAGCCCTCGGCAAAGATAGGCCCTCGGCAAAGAAGCCTTTGCCGAGGGTCTGGCCCTCGGCAAACAAACGGCCCTCGGCAAAATAAATCTTTATCGAGGGCCTATCCCTCGGCAAATTGGCCCTCGGCAAATATGGCCGGATGGGTCACGGCGGCCACTGGCGTTAGTCTTTGCCGAGTGCCCGCCGTCAGGCACTCGGCAAAGATTTTTTATTTTTTTTAAATATTCTTTGCCGAGGGCCATTGGCCAGGCCCTCGGCAAAAACCCCTTTGCCGAGGGCCAGGCTAGACCCTCGGCAAAGAGTTTTTTTTTTTGGTTTTTTGAACCCAGCTTTTTTGTGGTGCTATAATACATTATTTAAATCTCAATTTTAAAATTTGGGCCAAATTTGACTTTTTTGATATATTTCCCTAATTTATTTTTTTTCGTTGATTTTTTTCGAATATTTCAAATTTGAACTGCAGGTGGATGGAATAATGCAATTTAGTGATTCAAAAATGTTATTCATGGTATTTGGTGTATGTTGAGTTCCTATCCATGAACTCGCATCAAATTTCGGGCATCTTCTTCACGTAACATGACGAGGAACTTGTTGGAAAAGTGTTTTTAAATTATATAAAATCCATACGAAGTCCGAAAATCATGAAACTTGTCGACGTGTCATGTTATTACATGTGTAGGCTGTGATAAAAATTTGAGAAGGTTTCGAGCAAGTTGTGACGTCGGATGCCTAAAACCCAGACATCTCCACATGTTTTATTGAAATAATGAATGGATACATCGGTTTTGTATGCAGAAAATTTTCAAGGCCGAAGAAGGACTTGAGGCCCAGGCGGATCGGGTGGCTGCCGCAGCTTGTAGGAAGTATGTCACCGAGATACACCACCATGGACGCGTCCAAGCCCACATAGACTACTACAGGTCGGTACTTAAGCAGTCCCTCCCCAAGCCTCAAGCAAGACTGATTACGCTGACCCGGGACCAGTACCTTGAGGTAGGCGAATAACATTCATAATGATTCGTTTTGATATTAAGTAGGTTCAATTTCATCTTCTTATATGTCAAATACTCGATGACTTGTAGGTGATTCCTTGGTGGTGCCGATCGTATTCCGAGTGCTGGGCCATGATCGTGGACAAGTGGTTATCACAGGACTTTGTTGGCACGCACGAGAGGCTGCGGGAACAGCGTCTGATGAGGCAGGGTCCAACTCACCATCAAGACAGCCGCAGCCACCCCGGATACAAACAAGCATACGTAAGTGATTTCTTTCATTTATTTTGATACTCAATTCTGCTTGATTTCTCACCATCTTCCCATCTTTCTCGCAGGAGGCTGCGCACCCGGGCGAGGAGGTCTCGGAGTTCTCTGCGTGGGCTATGTCCCACATGGGCAGGGCGTCGTCCTCTGTCTCCTTTGACCCGGCTGCCCCGCCCCAGGTATACTCCGACCCGAACGTATATACTAAAGTCCAAGAGTACACGTTCTAGATAAGGGAGATCTATGGGGAAGATTACAATGTGCGCACTGAGCCCATTGATGCAGAGATGATCATGAGGCTCGGAGGAGGCAAGAAGCACGGGCGGCTGTGGATTGCAGACAGCGCCATCGACTCCACCACTGTTCCCTCCCTCGACGCTATCCGAGCACGGAGCACGAGCTCCAGCCAGCCCATACGCTCACGGCCTTCTCCAGCACTGTAGCAGGTCCAGGCACTCCAGGTAATTCCTGTTTTACTCGTCGTACGTTGATATTTACACACCTAAATTAGATTTGCATTACTGATACATTGGAGTGAAATATTGCAGGCCGAGCTGCAAGAAACAAAAAGGCAAAGTCAAGAGCAGAACGCGGAACTGAGCGCACAGCTGCAGGCCCAGCAGGTCGTGTTCGAGGCCGCGCAGAAGCAGATGGCGGAGATGATGGTGATCATGCAAAGTCTTGGGCAAGCATCGGGTGTACCTGTGCAGTTTTCAGCTCCTCCACCTCCTACTACTGCAGCTACTCCTGTAAGTATGAAAGTTCACTTTTCGCTTGTGCTTTGCATGTATGTCGACGTTCGTGTCGTTGTGGATGTCGGTGTTCGTGCCGTTGTTTCTTGTAGGTTTTGGAAACCTCCCCGTGCAGGGGAGGTGCTGCCGAAATTTTCAATTGAGTCTAATCTTTTTGTATTCCTAGATTACTAGATGCAATCTCTAAGTTCCAAAACTGTTTTTTCGGATTACTCACACATGCAATCTCTGCTCCTTTGTGCAGCCTCCGTCCGCGGGTTCCAATCAATTTGGTAGTACGTCACCGGGTGATCCCGCCTTTCCTTCACCACCGTCTCATAGGCTACCTTGATGAGGACTAGTGCTAGGTGATGTGGTTGGACTTTATTGTAATATTTGTGGTTTATGGTTCTGACTTGTGCTTGGATTTCATGAACTTGTCGTAATAAACATGTGAATGATGATGAACATGTGACTTGTCGTTGTAATATATTGTGATTTGTGGTTCACAATTATGGTTGTGATATATTGTGAGAAAATAGGTTCTGTGTGATATATATATATGTGTGATGGTTGATATATATATGTATATATATGAAATGCTTGTGTCGATGGAATGCAAAAAACAAAAAAAAAATTCTGCCTCTTTGTCGAGGGCAATAACCAAGACCCTCGGCAAAGAAGGGTCCTTTGCCGAGGGCCGTCCCATTGCCCTCGGCAAATATTTTTTTAAAAAAAATAAAATTTCTGCAATATTTCTTTGCCGAGGGCCATGGTTGGAGGCCCTCGGCAAAGACTTTTTTTAAAAAATAAAATTTCTTTGCCGAGGGCCTGCGTGGAAGCCCTCGGCAAAGATTTTTCAAAAAAAAGAATAATTCTTTGCCGAGGGCTGTCCCATTGCCCTTGGCAAAAAATTTTTGAAAAAATTCTGTATATTTCTTTGCCGAGGGCCATGGTTGGAGGCCCTTGGCAAAGATTTTTCAAAAAAAAAAGAATAATTCTTTGCCGAGGACCCTCGGAGACGGCCCTCGGCAAAGACTCCGTTCTAGGCGCCGGCGCCGTGACGGCTGCTTTTCTTTGCCGAGTGCCGCTCCAGCCCTCGGCAAAGGCTTTGCTGAGTGCCCGATAAAGGGCCCTCGGCAAAGACCCTCTTCGCCGACTCAAAATTCCCCGAGAGTTCTTTGCCGAGGGCCGCCCTCGGCAAAGCCTTTGCCGAGGGTTAATGGGCCTTTGCCAAGGGCCTCAGGCCCTCGGCAAAGAGGCCGGTAGTGGTATGTTGGAACGCATGATACATTTTCCAGGAAACGGTTATCATTCCACATTTAAATGAGGCCGAAATCTGTCAATTTGTGTGTCTGTGTGTTTAGTTCGCTTAAAGGTACTTATCTCTTCATTCATTCCCAAATAGAGCCATTTTTTTTAGAAAAAAAGGTTTACTTTGGCCACTAATAATTATTCACATGAATGGTATGGGATTTAATAACACATGAAAATGGTATGAAAAGGTTGTCCACGGTTCGTATGATGCATTATCTTTTTCGCAACTTTCACTTACAGATAACTTTGAAATTAATGTTAAAACTTGTGTGTTTTCAGCTTAGTCCATGTTTGCGGTATCCTATATTCATCCGGCCGGGATGGTCCTGTTTCATCATCCTGCATTCAGCTTAGTCGGCATAAGCACGAGTCCTTGTTTAAGAATTAATCAAAAGCAGACGAGGGACACGAGAACCCATGGCCCTGCCACTCCGGCAGTCGCATAGCGGCATAGGGCACTGCCGCACTGGTTCAATGGGCGACGAATGGAACAGTGTCCAGCATGTGGCATGCCCCAATCTGGTGGGCCGTGGGGACACTACAGGGGCAAGATAAGCCAAGAGGGGCCAATTCGCCAGTGACGAATCGCCCGTTCTTCACTAGCTGGCTCGCGCGTACAGACGTAATGCTTCCCGCTGTCCCGGCCAATTGGCCGACCGGCAATCGCGATATATGATGAGGCTCGATCAGCTAGATACTCCTGACAAATATGTAGTGCAAACTGCATATTAGGTGGAAACAGCGGCGGAGCTTGCGTCTAAACCAAGAGGGGCCATTTCGTAGAGGAGCAGCGAACAAGCAACTAATTAACCTTATGACGGTCAGTGGGAGCGGAGTTGAATTGAGAGATGTATAGGCGTATAATAGACTAGTAGATCAACTAAATTTTTTACTAAGCACGTTGACTAGTGGCTGAGTCTCTAGAAATTTGCGTGGAGCAAGCAGGGGCCATCGCCCAGGATGGCCTACACATAGCCCCGCCAGTGGGTGGAAATGTGAAAGCCAATTTAAAAAAAACATATTTTTGATCGTTTAAAATATTTTAAAACTTGGCATATCTATGTACAAAAGTCGAGATATATATGCATACTCACTTTTGAATATATTCAAACGAAAATGACAGATTTCATGTGCATGTAGCATCGGAAGACATAGTTTTTAGGATTTTGTCGTATTTTCCAGAAGTCAACTAATTTTAAGTTTGAATAAATATATACAAATTTCATGTGCATGTTGCGACGCTCCTTGTTGGTGTGTCTATCAGTATACTCCCTCCGTCCCTAAATAACTTTCATTTTCATTTCCCGAGAAACAACTTTGACTAAATATAAAAAAATATTAATACTTATGGTACATAATTAATATAATTAGATAGATTGTTGAACCTATTTTTATAATAAACTTATTTAGAGATATAAATATTGTTAATATTTTCTATAAATCTAGTTAAACTTATCTGTACACAAACCGTGGCGATAGATATTTAGGGATGGATGAAGTAGGTGTGTGGTACTTTGGTGTGCGGGCAGACATTCACTATGCCAGAAAAGTAGATTAATGACGCGTCTAAACAGTAATTAGTGACGTGGAAAACACGCGTCACTTACAGTAATTAGTGACGTGGAAAACACGCGTCACAATGTTCGAATTTTTTACTTTTTGGCCCTTTTTTCGAAAGTTTCTCTCAAATAGACCCCTGGCGGAAAGAATTCCAGAAATGAACCCTTGGCTCGGCGCCACTGTGAGTGGCGCCGAGCTCGGCGCCAGAGTGAGTGGCGCCGAGCTCCTGGCCACGGGCAAACGGCCTGCAAGGGGCTCGGCGCCAGAGCGGATGGCGCCGAGCTCGGCGCCGTAGATCTTGGCGCCGAGCTCGGCGCCACTCACTCTGGCGCCGAGCTACCTGCATTTAACCCCCGCCCAGCCTTCTTCCCTGAGCGTTCTTCCTCTTCTTTCTCCTCGGGTTTTTTTCTCGCCACTTCATCCTACCTCACGAATCGACATATTGGACCTTGAAAACCTTGATTTGATCCGTAGATCTTCGAGAGCAAGGTATCCTCGCTCCCCTCCTTGTTTTTTTCGCATCGATTCGGTATATATTAGTCGGATTTTTGAACCTAAGAATCGTCATCACTTAGGGTTTCATTGTATCCCTCAATATATGTATTATACAACTGTAGGTTCATTTCAAGGCGTGAAAAATGCTAGCAAACCAAGCCGAATGTAGTTATGTTATGGGTTTTATTGTTGTGGATGAAATGAGAAACCCTAGGTTTAGGGTATAATGTTAACTGCTTTTGGTTCTTATAACGAAATTGATTGTATTGTAGTTATGGTTCTCATTGATATTTTGTTGTGATGTTTTTATTTATGTTTGCTAAATTACATCCTATTTGTTAGATGCAAGAAATGTTTCGGGAGGAGTTTTGGCGAAAACGGGGTCGTCCTCGCGAATTATACCCCGACGCGTCTAGCAAAGATGCCCCTGTTCCCCCTGACCTTCCTGTCCCTAACTGTGATTGTGGTTTCCCGGCCCATGTTTTTCAATCGAAACATCCGGACACAGCCGCGCGTTGCTTCTACACATGTAGTCGGTTTAATGTAAGAAATTATTTGTACTATCCTTTTTCTTTATTTGTTTAAGTATGGTACTAATATATTATTGGAATCTCGTTGTGTAGGACCATGAGAGGTGCTTTTTCTTTCAGTGGATCGATGGTGCAGAAAAGTTTGATCCTAGGTACCTGTTTTTCGACGATTGGTTTAGAGGGAGACATCCACGTGAGCACTTCAAGCGGTGGGTTCCACCCCCCCTAACCCTCCGGCAATGACGGCTAAGGAGAAGCACCTAGCCGCCGTTAGACGACTCGAGGAACCTCCTCTGTGCAATTGCGGAGATCGAGCTGTGATAAACCCTGAGAATACGTTGGAGTTTGTGTGTCCAAACAAGTATGAAGTAAGTGCAAAGTGTATGTGTTAAAATCTTGAGCTATATGTGTTTATGTACTAATGTCTCATTATTTAGGTGTATTCAATGGCGAAGTGTCGTTTCAAGGAGTGGTTGTATGGTCCTAAGAACAAATGGCCGGAAGAACTACGGAGGGTTAAGGAAAAGAAGAAAGAACGTGTAATCTACAAAGCACCTCCTGTCATGTGCGAATGTGGAGTAAAATCCAACTATGGCCTAGTCCCTTCGGAGCTTGGAATAGGTCATTATTGCGGCCATATAATTGAGTATGATGAGGTTTGTTATAATTCTGGTAAACATGAAATCGTATTTTGTTTATTTTCCTAATATATATATGATATAATATTTGTTTTGAACAGAGCACTAGGAAATGCAGTTGGGAATGTTATGATGGTCAAGCTAAGTTCTTGGATGAACTGAAGAAGAGGCAACTAATTGCACGGAAGAGGGGATATGGACCTGACTACGTCAACCTATTCGTTAAACATCACAAAGAAAAGATGTGTGAGTTTGCTAGACAGCGCGGTATTTGTAACCCGATCGATGTTGGGCTTAACAAATGGGGATTGGAGAGGCGAACGACGTTAGAGGAGGAGAGGGCAAGGAATGAGGCAAGGGAGGAGACAAGAGTACAGATGCAGGTCTTGGACGAGCATGTTGCTACATTATATGCCAGTGAGTGCTTGAAAACCTTTTTTCGTTGCCTGGTTTTAAATGTAATATTATCGAGTTGCTAACTGATTGCATTTTATACATCAAGGGATTGGTTGCAGCGGGGAACATGCTGCAGAGGTGGCTCATGCAAGATATGAGGAGAAGAAGTTAGATGCCCATAGATCATGAGCTGGTCGCACCGTTCAATCATCGATTGTGCTGTGTGATGATGGAGACGAGGATGAGGACGACACTGGCAGACTGAGTGAGCTCATTGCTTTAGCAGAGGCGGGCATACAGGCGCAGGAGGCTAACGACGACACAGGCAGACTGAGCGAGCTCATCTCTCTAGCAGAGGCGGGCATTCAGGCGTAGGAGGCTGACGACGACACTGGCAGACTGAGCGAGCTCATCGCCCTAGCAGAGGCAGGCTTACAGGCAGAGGAGGATGACGACGCGTTCTTCACTCAGGCCGCAGCGGCCGCAGACGAAGCGGAGGCCGCTTACTACAGGCGACAGGCAGGTGAGAGCAACGCAGTTGAGCCTAGCCGCAGCAACAGGGTTGTAGTAGAAGACTAGTACTCGGATGATGAGTTGCTTACTCAGTACGTTTCAGATTGAGGATTTGGAAGTGCATTTGCCCCTTTGTCTACTGTCGGCACTTAGTTATACTATTAATATGTTGTGTAATATGATATAGTATCTAACTTTTCATTATGTGGTTGTTTTCATTATCAATGGTCTTAATATTCCGCTTAATAATACAGACTTATTTCTATTTGAACACGTGCTGCATAAAACAGTTAACGACATACGATATTATAGAAATCAACACACAAAACACATTAAATGGCATGTGACTACAGGTACCGAACCTGGGTACATAGTTTTCTTTGACTAAACCTAACATGCCTTAGGTAATTAAACCATGCCTTCGGTAATTAAACCTAACATGCCTTAGATAATTAAACCTGGGATTCTCCACAAGAAAAACATAAACTCATCCTAGTAGTGTGGCCACATAGCAAATTGTGTTGCACCTTCTCCATAGTAGCCTCCCGTTGTTGGTGGTGGTGGTGGCAGGGGTGATGGGGGAGACCCCTTTTTCTTGTGGTTAGGGCAGGTGCAATATGGATCATTGCAGAGTGCCTCCTGTGAATCGGCACCATTGTTGTTGTCGTCCTGTTCGTCGTTCTTGTAACCGCTGCTAACTTCCCTTTCTAGATCGAAGATACGGTCTTGTAGGTAGTAGATGTACTCCGCATGTGGATAAATAGGTCGAGGATCGACCCACCTACTAAACCCACAGTTTTCTTCTGTCAAGGAAGACTACAAAAAGTATGTCGTGTAAGTGATATACAAGACAAACATAATGAAGAAACAAATAGTAAAAGAAATTACCCATGCTCGCGGGCATTTGAAGAAACGACGACCTCCATCTATTCCCTCGGTGAACATCTGCACTAGGCAGTCCTCACCATGCATGCATTTTGGCCACTCTTCTTTCCTTTCATCGTATCCTGTCAGTGGTGCCTCTTTGGTGAAATCACTTTTGCTCTCAACTGGGAACCTCTCATAAAGAGCTTCCTCAAAGAAATCGGGACCAAGAGGACCCTCCCACCCCCAGGTAGTTTTCTTCCCCTTTCCTCTCCCTCTGGACGACCCTCCAGACATTGGTACTACAACGAAAGCAAATGCTGAGGAGTGTTCTTCTTCCTTATTGTTTGTGTGAATGAGAGGGAGTGAGTGGTTATTTATAGGTCAAGAGGAGGAATGGAGGCCTGTCAATGTGCCATGTCAGCGATCCGTGTGCCGCTTTACCTCAGCCCTTGGATCAAACAGTCATATGATGGATGGTGGAGATAGAGTTTAGTTGTGCTTCCTTGCATGTTGTCCTTGCAGCTGAGAGGTCTATATCAGTGATGTGATAATTCGACGATGTCCGTGTATCTGAAAAGTCTATATTTATTCTATGAAAATCATAGATTCTCTGAAATGCATAGGTTCTTGTACACAGCGTATGTACAAATATTCCTGGATTATAAACGTAATAAATTTATAGTTAATCTGTGTACTACATTTGTGTATTTGTACAAGTATAGTATGATTAAAGATTCACGAAAAAAATTCGCAAGATAAGGTCTTATATTAGAAGCATCCACAGTTACAAACAGAGACATCAATATATATTCTAAACATTTACTCATCCAACAAGCATAATGCAACCACAACGAATATCACAACTAACATAATATGTCATGCAAAGTACAAATAGTCCACAATATTCATACGGTCCCGAATAATTAAAGATAAGTAAATACAATAGTTCATAGTAACATCTACCACGTCTCTCACTGTCTCCTACTCTTGCCCCTACCCTTGTGACCCAGAGCGCTGGTGCCTGGAGTGTAAGGGTCACGGGGACGGCGTCGCCTAGTGCCTAGAGGCGGTGTAGGATAAGTCGAAGGAGCGTCATGGAGCTGAGAGGGCCCAAGCTCATCGTGCCTCTTGTCCATGTCATCGTCGTCCTCGGCGTCCTCGTCCTCCTCCTCGTCCCCTGTAGCTGCTTGACTAGAGGAACCCAAGGCTCCTCTTCCTGCGGAAGGATCATACACGTCATGCGTCGTGTTTGTCCTGCAACCACAATGACCAGCCGCACGGCGTAGACGACGTGACAGCCTCTGTTGTACAAAACAATGTTAAGTGAAAGAATATAACGTATTAATGATTTGTTTGAAAGAATATTTGTAATCTTACATCTAGGAAGCCAAGTATGTAGTCATCATTGACTCTAGGCCGAACGCGCTCGATCTCTTCAACTGAGCTTCTCAGTGTATTGCCCTGCAACAATGTTTTCAATATTAAGACTTCTGAACACCTAATGTATTACAAGGGTTATATAACTACAATAGATAACTCCTAACGTCGGTCCAAGAACACCTAATGTATTGTTATGTAACTAAACATAACAAAATAAGTCGATTGGCTTACCACTCTGTCCAAGATCGGTCCTGCCTCCACCTGCCTTCCTGCACGAGTGGACCGGTCGTACGTCGTGTCCTCATCGTCGGAGGACTCGATGTCGGCGTAGTCAGCTTCGGTCCACTGTAGTCTGAGCCTGCACCTTGTCGAACGCTGGTACCAAGCTTGGTACTGCCTGAACTCACGGTTCGTGTGCGGCTCGTTGTTGTCGTCCAGGTTGTCATGCATCTCCTCCCATTCCTCAATGTAGGACTGGTGGTGCCTCTCCCAGTCAAAAATCTTCTTGTTCCTCTGACGATCCAACCTGCACGTATGTCATCGTTACATTAATCCACGTACGTGGCACCATATTATAATAAATGGACCATCATCATGACTCATTTGAAATATCAAAACACTTACTTGTGTAAGTCAACGCCAGTTGAGAACATAGGCATAGGCCAAAGCTGTCTCACTCCAAATTGGCGTGCAACCCTATCTGGCAGGTGGTACTCGATAGCATAAAAGCAGATTAGAGGACACCTCATCCTATAGAAGTAGTCGTCGGCCCCACATACGGTGCTCAGCTGAAAAAGTAGTGCGTCCTGTCCACCATATGGCTCCCACTCAACCTGCATCATGTTCAAATAAGATGTTAGATGGTATACTAATCCTTTTAATAGGTGCATGGAAAATAAAATTTACTTACACTAGACGTCGTCAGCGAATCTAGCTCGTTCGTGTACTGAATGTACGCCCGGTCTATCCTCGTGTGCGAAACCCTGACCTGGTCCCAAAGGTACGCCCACGTCGGCTGGCGACTTGGAGGCTGACCTTCGAACCACTCACGACGAGCCAGTACCTCTGGACGACCAACTGGAAAACGAGCCCACATCCATAGCTGTAACAGGTACACGCATCCACCAAGTGACGGGTTCGCCGTAGACCGACGACACCCCTCGCATAGCTGCCGGTATAGAAAACACAAGACTGCAGAGCCCCAGCTGTATTGACCCGCCTGGTCCCAGTTACTGAGGCAGTGGATCCACATCCAGGACGCATTATCACCCGTCGCGTCTGGAAAGAGAACGCAAGCAAAAAGGTGTAGGATCCACGCTCGGTAGTAGTACACAACCATCTCCTCATCTGCCTCCTTGGGGCACTATGCGAACTCTGTACGTAGCCATGAGATGGGAACTCCAGAAGTGCGAGCCCCTTGCTCGCCAAGCTCACGCCCAAGGAAGGCCTCCACTCGTGCTCTCCATCCCTCTGACCTGCACTGCCCGGTGACTGGGTTCCCATGAATCCTTAGGCCTAGCATCTTCTGACAGTCCTGAAGCGAGACTGTCATCTCCCCGAAAGGTAGGTGGAAGCTGTGAGTCTCTGGCCGCCACCTATATTTAAGACCAAGGAAGATTACTTGTCAAACAGTCAATCGCATTAACAAATGGCCATAAATGGAGGCAATGATTCACTTTAATACCTGTCTACCAACGCAGTTATCGCCGCTGAGTTGAACTTGGGCAACCCACGACGAACCTGAAAGGAGATGACATCCAGGCCAGCTCTTTGCAGAAATGGAGTGTACCTATCATCGTACCGAATGTCCAAGAACCCACTGTGGGTC
Organism: Miscanthus floridulus; assembly: GCF_019320115.1. Lineage (NCBI taxonomy): Eukaryota > Viridiplantae > Streptophyta > Magnoliopsida > Poales > Poaceae > Miscanthus > Miscanthus floridulus. Next base: position 12,198,943 of record NC_089586.1, read on the forward strand.
CTAGAACGAAGGTGCGGAAGGTCCTGCATCGAAGATAACATAGTAACATGTTACTTCATGAACACATGTACAAATAAAACTTATAGATTATTACCTGCCCCAGCGCAACGAGACGTCCTCTGTGGGTCTCCTCGTACGTCGGGTCGAGCAGGTGGAATTGCTCCATCCTACAAAAAAAGTGAATGAATTAAAATTGCAATGTACAATGAAACATGAACTTATAAATGTATACATAATTGACACAAATACAAGCATAAATTGAGACATGCATAATTAAATATATGATACGACAAAATATAAAATAATACTATAAACCAATAGTCCTACCTCACTAATCTGCCAATGGCAACTTCGTGAGTTGTGGCCAAGTCTACCGCACTTGCCGCACTCATACTGCTCGGGATCAGTAACAAATGGAGTTCCTCTCCCACGCCTAGTTCTTCCGGGTATCTGATCCATAACCATCCTATGTCTCGTCCTCTGCCTTGATCCACGCTTGTTCCAACGGTAAGCTAGATCCGCAATGTACTTCGGCCCTTCATAAGGAGGCCACTCTCTAGGGTCCCAGAAAGGCACGAAGCGAGGGCTCCATGTGTTCACAAGCGTGTTGACACTGAACTCATGAGGTATCCTCCTCTCGATATTATAGTTGCGATGCCTAGCTGCTGCCACCAAATGCGAACATACAAAGTGGTATTGCCTTGGTTTACCACAAGTGCACTTGAAATCTTGGAGGACAACCACATGTATCCCCGACTCTCGGACCTCGCCATCGGACGTTGTACCGCCCCTATGCTCGACCTGATAAGTCCCTGTGGTGTGGTCAAAGCATGCAACCTCATGTGTGCCAGCCCTTTCTCTTGCCTTCTCTAGGTGTGCCTTTAGTTTCGGAGCCCATATCTCTCCATCACTACTCAACTGCAATGCTTGGGCGTGTCTATCGTTGAACCAGGCAACAAGCTTATAGAAGGTGAATTGAACAAATGCATTCACGGGCATACCACGTATCCCCAATAGCAATTTATTGAATGACTCTGCCATGTTGCTGCATTGAAACTCGTACCTCCAGCCACCATCGTCATGAGCTCTCGTCCATTTCTCCAAATCCCTCATCAAACCCGTGAGCCATTGTCTACCTTCTGCATTTGATGCGGTTCTGACCTGCTCCAACTTTTCCCTAAAGTACTTGTCCTCAAGCTGTCGAGCAGCCTCCTGCAACAGATCAAAGTTTTTCTTGACACTATCCTTCCGTAGGAGATTCTCGGCAAGGTGTCGAGTACACCAACGATGGTGCAAAGGTGCATACCCCTCTAACTGCTCTCGCACGGCATTAAGTATGCCCTGATGCCTATCAGATATGACGCCAACCTCCCTGCCAGGGCCAACCACATGTATCCGGACTAGCCTCAAGAACCATCCCCAACTGTCATTGTTCTCCTTCTCAACCAAAGCAAATGCTAAAGGAACCAACTTGTTGTTCGCGTCACAGGATATGGCTATAAGAAGTGTGCCCTGGTATTTGCCAATCAAGAACGTACCATCAATGGAGAAGACGGGACGACAATGCCTAAAGGCCTCGACACACTGAGGAAAGCACCAGAAGGCACGGAAAAATATCTGCCTCCCATCCTTCCATGCATTAGGTTTTGGGATGTACTCATAATGCATGCCTGGATTCACCGCTTTGATTGCATTGAAAAGAACTGGCAGCTGCTCATACCCATCCTCCCAGTCCCCATATATCATGTTCCACGCTCGCTGCTTAGCCCTCCATGCTTTACCATAAGTTATCACATATCCTCCATACAACGCCTCAACGGTCCTGATAATTGTTCTCACCTTCATGTTGGGTTCACCCTGCAAAATTCCCATCAACCGCTTGGCAATTAGGGTAGATATCAACTGCCGATGCCTCAGTGTCAGCTCATGGTCAGCACAATTGTGTGGCCCAACTACTTTTGTGATCTTCCATTTTTCGGTCACCTGTTGCTTCCTTGCACAAACCCTCCATGGGCAGCGTTCCTTGTCACACACAACTGTGTAACGGCGCTCCACATATGAATGCAATACCCTGTAAGGCCTCTTTCGTATCACTGCAAAAGCCTGCAACCACCTCTTCAAAGCAGGGAGGTCATTGAACACCCTTCCCTCCTCAATTACCATGTTAGGACCGGCCTCAGGAGCTTCTAGGAGCTCATCATCACGTCCTTCTGCAAACGCCAGATCAGAATGAGCAAGATCACTAAACTCATGAACTCTAGGATCACGGCGGTCGGGAAAAATACGTCTCATCATCTCAACATCACTCTCTGTCAGCTCTCCAACAGGACGATCATCATCAGAATCAAGAGCCCTAGCCATCTCATATGGCTCCGAATCATTCATAATTTCAACATTATTGGAGCCACGAAATCCATCTGAAAAGTGCACTTGCGTAGCAACATGGGCCACATCGATATTCTCAGGAATGTCTCCTGCAACGTCATTACAGAAATGAGGAAAGAATGAAAAAATACCATGATTCTGATGAGCTCCCAAAAACCATGCGGTTAAGACACTTACTCGGATGATTCTGTGTCAAAGGGATCTCATAAGGAGGATCTGACACGAAAACATGAGTATGACAACCATCTCTAAATAACGCATTGGGGGCAGATTGAGCATCAGGAACCGTAGACGCAATCTGCACATGCAGGCAAGGTTCCGGAATGGGAGGGTCGATGTGTGCCGGATGATCCATTGCAGGGGTAAACCCATGAGGGATTGGATCAACTAACACCCGACGAACAACCACGTCCAAACATTGCAGCTGGCTCTTCATAGCCGATCTCACATAGTTGTCCCACTGATCCGCACAACCAATTGAGATCATTCGCCTGAAGATGTTGGGAGGACAACCTAGGTGCAGTACACCATCAACTGCAATGTCATCATCTCCAAAGCAATGCAGCTCCTCCTGAGCCCTTGCAACCATATCACTAAATGAAGGCCTATCATTGAATAGCACAGGCACGCTTTGCATGTCAAGAAACTCAACATATCCATAACGATCGCTTTCAACCGTGCCTCCATGATATATGGTCACTAGGTTGTCCATCTATTTAAAAAACGTAACAAAACACATGTCCTTTAGTCCAAATTATACGATAGATAGTACCTAACAAGTACTTTCTAACTACAAACTAAGTAATCATGATCAAAACTACGTATATATTTATAGTGTACTCACTAAATAGCAAGATCATATGTAGTTAACTACAAATATAACTACATATCTAAGTAGCTATCTAACTATATCTATTTATCAATGTATCTATGTTTCTATCTATCTACATATATATATATATATAACTAAATCAACTAACAAAGTCATCACAATATAACTAGTCAATAACATACACCAACTAAATAGGTACATTGCATATTCATATTTTATACCTTTCCGGGTCGACGGACGATGGGCGTAGGTCTAGGCGAATATCCAGGACTGCGGTGGCGCGGCCAACGACAGAGGTGGCGCGCGGCGGTCGCGGGGTGGCCGGCGCTCCGCGCTGCGAGACCGGCTCGACGGCCGCGGGAGGCGGGGCGAGGCGAGGACAGCGGTGGACGTCGGCAAGGCAGGGCGAGGCCCAGGCCGGCGGTGGAGACAAAGGCTACGATGACGGTGGAGGGCGTGGCGGCTCGGCGCTGCAGCCAACCAACGGCCAACAGCGCGAGGGCACGGCGGCGCGGTGCGGGCTCGGGCGAGGGAGCGGAGGCAGCGGCGCGGGCGGGCGCGGGCAGAGCGAGCGCGGAGGGCGGCGTGGCGCGGGCTCGGCGCGGCGGCCGCGGGCGGGCGCGGGGTGGGGGCGGCGCGCGCACGCGGCGGGCGGCACTGCGGCGCGGCGCGGGGGGGGCGGCGGGCCGCTGCGGGCGGCGCGCGGCGCGGCGAGCGCGTGGGCTTGTGGGTGCGCGGCACGGCGGGCGCGGGCGGGGGGGTGCCGCGCGTGGCGCGGCAGGCGGGCGCGGTCGACGTCGGGCGTGGGCGGGCGTGGGCGGGGGCGGCGGCGGCGGGCGGCTGGCGATGGGCTAGGGGGGCGAGTAGAGGAGGAAGAAGGCCGGGCGGGTAGATATTTACGCCGAGCTCGGCGCCAGAGTGAGTGGCGCCGAGCTCGGCGCCAAGATCTACGGCGCCGAGCTCGGCGCCATCCGCTCTGGCGCCGAGCTCCTTGCAGGCCGTTTGCCCGTGGCCAGGAGCTTGGCGCCACTCACTCTGGCGCCGAGCTCGGCGCCACTCACTCTGGCGCCGAGCCAAGGGTCCATTTCTGGAATTCTTTCCGCCAGGGGTCTATTTGAGAGAAACTTTCGGAAAAAGGGCCAAAAAGTAAAAAATTCGGTCACAATGTCCCTTCGCAGCAATGCGTTCAGCCACCACGCGTCACTAATGACCTTCAGCGGCAGACACGCTAGTCACTACCACCCGCAGCAGCCTGCTGGGTAGGGGATGAAAACGGTACGGATATTTTCCGACCGTATTCGAAACCGAATCCGTTTAGAGGGGTTGAAATCTATCCGTATCCGAGTCCAGATATCCAACATCCGATACCGTATCCGTATCCGAATACTCAAATCGCATATTTATGATGTCGATATCCAATCGTATCATATCCGACATAGTTGACACTATCCATATTCGAATCCAAATCCGGACAGAAATATGAAAACAAATGTAATATCGGTGATATCCGTCCGTATCCGATCCGTTTTCATCCCTACCGCTGGGCGCTGGCCAGCATGAAGGCAGAGCAAGCACGTCGCATGTGCTGATATGCTTGCTAAGCTAGTACAGTATGGCCCTGTTTGGTTCCGACCTCCTAAAACTTTAGTTCCTAAAAGTTTTAAGCAGCCTTCTAAAACCTCCTAAAAGAGTGTTTGGTTGCACCTCCTAAAACTGACTAAAAGCAGTAAATGTTGTTGAACAAAGACACTTTTACCCTTCTTTAGAAGAGAGAGAGATGGAGGGGGCAATAAATGAGGGGTAGTGGGGGTCCAGGAAGGACTTTAGGAGGTTTTAGGAGATGGTGGTGCTCCTAAAGAAAAACCAGCCTCCTAAAACTTTTAGGAGGTTTTAGGATGGGGTGTTTGGTTATTTAGATAGATTCTATCCAGATTTTAGCTCCTAAAGCTTTTAGGAGGGGTAACTAAACAGGGCCTATACATGACGATGAGGGCCAGGGCTAGCAGACAGCAGGCGTGCAGCGCTGCGTCATGCACAAAAACGCAGAGCAGCACTGCATGTAGATGCACTCGGTTTGGCGTGGCTCAGCTTCACTAATAAAGCTTTATTTTTAGAAACATAGCTTCATAACCAACTTTCTAGGTGTAGCTAAGCTGTTTTGAAAAAATTGTTTGGCAAAACAGCTTCACCAACAACTTTATGCATAGATGAGAGAGAAATAAAAAAGAGAGCCAGAATAAACTACTTTTTTCAGGTTCATCTCAACTCATGTCTTTGTGAGAGGATGAGAAAAACAGCTTCATACTCATAAAGCTGTTTTAAAAATGAGTGTTTGCTAAAAAAAAAAAAAAACAGCTCACGAAGTTATCGTGAACTATGTGACACAGGTCTTTATTGACTTTTACGGTTTCCCTTATGTACTTAGTACGTGTGTGTGTGTGTGGGCTGTGGTTACAGGTTAAACATTAACATGGACACATGCGTGTCTGAAATGGCAGGCGCGTGCGGCATGTCTGAATACAAGGCTGGTCTCTGGTCCTCGAGAAAGCTATAGGAATTAATCTAGAGGACACATGCGTGTATCATATTTAACCACCTGTAACCACATGTTAATCAGCTAACATGGACACATGCGTGTCTGAAATGGCAGGCGCGCGCGGCATGTCTGAATACAAGGCTGGTCTCTGGTCCACGAGAAAGCTATATGAGGAAAATCCAAATGGATTGAGCTATATACAGTGTCATATCTACTCACTACCGGAAATCTCAAATTTGTCGAGTGTTTTTATGTTTGCCGAGTGCATTTCCTCTGGCACTTGGCAAACAAATTATTTACCGAGTGTTACCCTAAAAACACTTGGCAAAAAAAAAAACACTCGACAAAGAGGAGGGTTTGCCGAGTGTCAAACAAAAAACACTCGGTAAATAGGGAGTTTACCGAGTGTCACAAAAAAACACTCGACAAAAAGAAAGGTTTGCCGAGTGTCAAAAAGAACACTCGGCAAAGCAAAAAAATGAATAAAAAAAACCCCGCCGACCCTAAACACGCAGACAGCCGCAGCGCCCATCACTCCTCTCTGTCTCCTTCCCTCTTGCAGTCTCGCCCGCGGCCCGTCCCTCCCTCTCCGTCTCCTTCCTCCCACTCCCCCACAGGTGGCGGCAGCGGCAGGGCTCCTTCCTTCTCCCTCTCCTCTTCATCTCCACCACAAGCGGCGGCGCCTCTCTCCTCTTCATCTCCCCCACAGGTGGCGGCAGCCCTCCCTCACCAATTTTCATATAGAAAGACATATCATAGAAAAATGAAATCGAAAATATTTGGAGATGGCAAATATTCGGAGATGACTATGAAAAAACAAATCCAAAAGTCTAGTATCTTCCTACAAATTAGTGAATCCGGCGAGCAGAAATTGTGCAGAAAAAGAAAGAGCAGGGCAATCTTTGGCCTTCCCCCACCACCGGCGAGCCGGAGCACCTCCACAATTGGCGGATCCGGCGCCCCTCCCCCTTCTTCCCCGCCACTGAGCATGGACCGGGTCACACGGCCCCTCGGCGGCGGATCCGGTCGCGGCGGGGGCAGATCGGGCTGCCGCGGTGGCAGATCCAGTTGCGCCGGTGGCAGATTGGGTTGCGTGAGAAACGTGGTGCTCCCAGGAGTTGGAATCCCATTATTGTAGGGGTTTCAGACTTTCGGAGAATCCTGTCACAAGATGACAGACACGAAATCATTTGGTTGTCAGGCTTTGCAATATCATGAACATTAAATGATGACAGACACGAAATCATTTGGTTGACTAAAACAGTGACACTCTAGCTTATTATGTCATATAATAGCGGAGGGAAAAAACGTCTTTTTTCTTACACGGTTTTGGGGACCAACTGATGTTATGGTCGTACAAATCGAGCTTAGCGGCATGCATATGGCGGTTCGATTTGTAGGATAGGATAGTACTGTGCATGGTTAGGGATTTATCACTGGAAAACGAAAGCGGGACAACCGGAAGCAGGAGCACAAATAGAATAAACTAGTATATGAAAACAGATAATACTAACCAAAATGTGACAGAGACAGCTGATATCTAACCACAAAACGGTAGCGGGACACCGGAAATAAGAACTAGTACATTTAGAGCCTTTGAAAAAACATTTACAAAAATCAACCCGAGCTCCACGCCAAGGCAAATAACTCCAGGTTATATCTCGATCGGTGCCATACGCTTTGGCACCGAGACTACCTACATGGACATTACATGGTGCGAGTCACGAGTCCTTAACCTTAGCGTCGATCTGGACGCAAAACATCACGGCGTCTAGGCTTGGAGAGTCGACCCGGACTGACAACTAAAATGGTTGTGCATGAACGACTGACCAAGTATCTTCACATTCATCAACGTCTGCTACTAAAGTGGAAAGTGATTAGATATTTAGATAGATGATACTGCACTGCATTGCATGTATAGGGGCAGAACCAGAATTTGACCATACAGCCTATAGGGGTGTCTTGGCATACCAACAATAACCACACATGATGAAATATGTGCGCCCTTCTCCCCTCCCTCCGCCACTGATGATTGCATGCATGTGGCTCTTCTCTATCTCTCGTTTCTTATTCTCATCCTTCCCGCGTTAATTTTTTTTTGTTCGAATGATCCATTTTCGATTTTCGGTGAGTCCAATTTTCTTTTCCTTCTCGTTTCCAGCCTTTTTTATTTTGATTCCATTTAACAAAACATAAAATAAAAAAAAGAGAGACAGTTTATTCGGACCGATCGTGTTCGTTTTCATTCTTCATCTTACTAATATGATGGCACACACAGCTAATATAACCCAGACAGCTACTATTACTGCACAGACAAATGATCACGTGCATGTCCTCTTGTAGCTGGATCTTTCGAAACCACAGGAATCCTTGCAATGGCCAATGGGATTCCAACTCCAGCAAGCACCACGTGATTCCACCAGATGCAGCATCCCACATGCTAGACTCTGAAACATTCGGGCCCATTGAACCAGTGCCAATAGGGCCTCTTGATGACCCCTTGTTGTGCACGGTATGCTGCAGTGTGCCAGCTGCTCCGTACAATAAGCTGAATTACTATCGCAGTTTAAAAATTGAGATTAACATACTCTGAAGTTCGAATACTATCGTTATCTTGTACACCATTGCCTGCATACTAAATTATTGCTACCTTTTGTTGTTGGTGTGTTGTTCACTTTTGCAATTGTGCCAGGCTCATTTATAAAAGAAGCTAGAGCTAAATTTCTGCCACGGTAGAATATGCATAAATCGTTTCATTTTTGCTTGGGATGTGGGAATACCCAACTGTGAAATTCGAGCTCTGGCGCCCTGCTGCACATATATATAGTCATACATTACAACTTTGCTTAGGAAGTGGAAATATACCCAACTCCAAAATCCTAACTCTGCCGCAGCGCGCACACACACACACACACACACACACACACACACACACACATATATATATATATATATATATATATATATATATATATATAGCCATGCATTACAACTTGAGTGATCGTCACCCTTCCTTGCTCAGTGCAAGTACCTAATATTAGGAGCTATAGGCTTAGCTTCTATTTGTCTTTATAGCTGCAAAACCTTCGCTGGCGCTGCACTGCTCACAACATGGTCTCTCATTGATCGAACCTAAGTCCATGCACATCACAACACGACATGGTTGACCGAATTCAGCCACAGTGCCACACACAAGTATGTTGTGGCACATCTTTCACTTTTGTTAAACTCACATGTACCCATAATAGCTATCTATTTAAGCAGGGTCAATCTCCAATCAATTATCGTTGATTTTTCTATGTCCTTGGTTTTGGACCCCTGACTTCCAGACTTTGCTTTGTGAGCTCGGATACAACAAAATAAAATGGCCAGACAACACATCTTTTCGTAGCAGGCTAGGGCACGGACCGATTTCACATGGGCCAGGCTACTAGGCCCAAGCAGGACACAAGTGCCATTTAATGTGATTCTTTGCGTCAATATCCTATATACGGTAATGATAGGATGATGACGTAGGGACTGACAGACGGACCCTAAGTTCAAAAAAAAAAGACAGACGAACCCCAACCCATGCACGCGCGACCTTGCCCGCGCCTTTACCCCGACCTTGACACACCTGTGCCCGCATGCGTGCTTTATCAGCCACCGCTCCTTTCTCTCATGCCTCCAGTGCTACTCCCTCCCCCCCTCCCTTTGTGTGTGCGGTGTGGGCAAGTGTCTCGGCATGGCGACGCAACGGCCTCGGCGTGAGCGGACCACGATGACAGAGGAGGCTTGAGCGGCCCTCGACACGACGGCGCAACGGCGGCGACAGCCCTGGTGACAGACGGATTAGCATGGCAAGGCCGGCACGAGTGGCTCCCCGGTGGATCTGGATCCCTCTCCTAGTGTACGGGCACTACCTCCTTGCCGCGTCGCTCAGCCGCTAACACCGGACCGCTGCCTCTAGTGAACTCCACACACAGACGAGCCTCCAGTTTCCCAAGAAGCATGGAGATGTTGCACTACGCTGAAAGCGCATGTTGCAAGCATATGTTTCAAGTGTTTCAGATGTTTCAAAGGTATGTTGCAGTGCTTTCATGGATGTTGCAAAAGTAGATCAGGATGTTGCATATATTGCAAGTGTTTCAGATGAATGTTGAAAGCTAAAAGCTCTAGTTTGGTTTTGGTGAATTGATGAAACCCTATGTGCTAATATTTGCTCTAAGTGTTCAATGAGATAGGTTAGCACATATTCCAAGTGGTGGAGCATATGGTGAAGATCATGATGATGGTGGAGGCCTTGGTGACGATCAAGGTGCTCGGGCTTGGAAAAGAAGAAACAAAAAAATAGAAAGCTCAAGACAAAGGTGAAACTTGATAGGAGCTTTCATGTTTTAGTGATCGAGACACTTAGCGAGTGTGATCACATTTAGGATAGATAGCCGTACTATTAAGAGGGGTGAAACTCATATCGAAATGCGGATATCAAAGTGCCACTAGATGTTCTAACTCATTGCATATGCATTTAGATCTAGTGGAGTGCTAACACCCTTGAAATTGTTTGTGAAAATATGCTAACACACGTGCACAAGGTGACACACTTAGTGGTTGGCACATTTGAGCAAGGGTGGTGAAGTTTGGAGAAGTGAAGGAAGAGTTGCGTAGGGACCGGACGCTGGACCGGACCCAGGATCGGACTCAGCACTGACTTCGATCAATGTTGCGCAGAGGAGGTGCGTCCTCGGTCTGTGACCGGACGTTGGTAGCAAAGGAGGACCAGATGCGCGGGGAACACTGTTCCCACATTCGGTCAGTGCTAACGTGGCGGCGTTTGATTTTGGCGCACAGAGGGAGAAGGATCGGACGCTGGCCAGCGTTAGGTCAAGAAAATTGGACGCGTCCGGTCGTAGAAATGGATCTCTGGACCTTTACTGGAAGTGACCGGACTCCATGTTGGTGGCATGTCCGGTCATACTAACAGCGCATCCGTTCGTTGGTTCGGTGGCTCACGTGCATGTGTGACCTGACGCCAAGTAGGTGCATCCGATCGGCGCCTGGCGTGTCCGGTCGTGACTTAACGTGAGCGCGGGAGAATCTAGCCGTTGAGATCCAGCGGCGCTCATTCGAAGGAGAGGACGCGTGGCGTGCATCCGTTGACCGAACGCTGGCCTGAGTGCATCAGGTCACCCTGACCAGCACGTTCGGTCAGCGCGCAGCCAACTGCTCCTTGAGCCCAACGGCTCTATTTCGTAGGGGCTTCTATTTAAGCTCTATGGCCGGCTCAAGCTCGCTCTCTTGGCCATTTGTGTTGATATAGCAACCTTATGAGCTTAGCCAAAGCCCTCCCACTCATCTCCATCATTGATTTTATCATCTTTGTGAGATTATGAGTGAATCCAAGTGCATTGCTTGAGTGATTGCATCTAGAGGCACTTGGTGATTGTGTTTTGCTGCAGGATTCTCTTATTTCTCTTGGTGGTTGCCGCCACCTAGACGACTTGGTGCAGCGAGGATCATCGACAAGAGAAAGGTGTTTGTCTCCTGCTCCAATCGTGGTGATTGTGAGGGTTTCTTGACATTTCCCCGATGGAGAGGCAAAAGGTACTCTAGTGGATTGTTCGTAGCTTGTTCAAACCCATCTTATATTGATTGTGCGGCACCCGATTGCGGGTTAGGCGAATGATGCTTATTAGCGCGTGAACCTCCAAGTGGGTGAATCGTTACAACGAGGACGTAGCTTGCCGGCAAGCAAGTGAACCTCGGGGATAAATTATTGTGTCATCTTGTCCCATGAATTTCTTTGGTTCTCTTGTGATTGATTGATCGATCATCGCTTGCCACGTCGGTATAACCTCACTACCTCACCCTAGCATTTACTTTCTTAGTGTTGCTAAGCTCTTTAGTGTTTTTAGTTTTGAGAGCTAGCTTGTGTCGGATCTAGTGGTTAGTGAGGCTCTTTAGTTAGTTTTTGAGAGCTCACTAACTTAGTGGTGGTGACCTAGCATTGTGTGCTTAGAGACTATAGTAACTAGAATTATGGTAGGTGACTTGTATTTTTAGTAGGATAGTGCAAGAATTGCTTGGCCTCATATTTGTCTAACCGCTTTGCTTAGTGTTGTTGAAGAAATTTTTATAGGCCATTCACCCCTCTCTAGCCATTAGGACCTTTCACAAGCGTTTGTTCAAAATATTTCATCTGTTTTAGATGTATGTTTGCAAGCCTTTTGACCTGGATGTTGCATATGTCTCAACATATGTTGCAAGAGTATGTTCCAAATGTTTCAGTCTTATATTGTAGCAAGTGTTTTCATGTTGCAAGTTGTAAGTGTTTATTTGGAAGTTGCATATGTTGCAATGGCTAGACACGTATGTTGCAAGCGTATGTTTCAAATGTTTTAGCTGTTTTGAGAAGTATGTTGCAAGTGTTTTATCTGGATGTTGTATGTTGCAGTGGCAATACACATATGTTGCAAGCACATATTTCTAAATGTTTATTCTGTTTCAGACATACGTTGCAACAAGTGCTTCATGTTGCGAGTGTTTTCATTAGCAGGCATGGAAAGCGAGCGCAGGCAGAGACAGTTCCCACTTGCATGCGCAACAGCATGGCATGCGTAGGCGCACAGTAGCAGCAGGCGCATGCAGGCGCGTGTAGCAGGAGCATGTGGGCGCATGTAGCAGGAGCATTCGGGCACGTGTAGCGGCCGGGGGCAGGCAGCATGCGCAGCAGCCAGGGCGGCATGCTTAGGCACAGCAGGCGCAGCAGCATGCGCATCAGATAGGCAGGTGCGGGCGTCTCCGTTCATCCACGCCATATCTTATATTGTTTTATTCCTACCGATATGATTTGCTCTGTTCATCGAAAATTCGTCATGTTAATTCGCCACGACGAAAGCAGAGATCCAGAGGCGAAAAAGAAGCCATTACGTCGTATGGGTACAAACTGGATTAAATCTATCCTCCCGTCTCCACGCTTGGTCCCTAATCTATCCACAATGTAAAATAACAACAACAACAATTATTATTATTTATATCTATATCTATTCCTCATATACTAGTTGTTAGTAACAAACTTTGTTTTAATAATAGCATAATACCACACTTGCGATCTTGCATGCATGGATCAATTCTCATCGATGAGAATGAGCTGGAGTATAGGACGTTTCAAAGCAGCAGCATCCTCATGTAGTCCTCAAGGACCGGGAGCCTCTGCTCCTTGTTATACATGTACATGACGCTGACCATCCTGGCGGCGTTCAGGCAGGCCTGCGCGAAGCACGACCAGAAGGCCCTCCTCGAGAAGCACTCCCGGTTGAGCTCCTGCCACTCCTTCGCGATCAGCCTGTGCATGTGTTCTTCCACGTCGCCGGCGGCAGCAGCAGGGTGCTCCGTCAGGTACAGCTCCCTGTATGACCCATCCAATCCTTCCTGTGATTCATCCTGCAAATTTTAAATCGTCCACCAAGCAAGATGAGCTTATTTCAGCACGTAGTGATAGGTGATTTATCTCTCCTACTACTACTCTACTAGCTACTCATTCTTATAATTAAGTTACATGTACTAATTATCATATACTCTCAGAAAATAGATTAATGTTGAATTATGTTATTTTAAAAAGTATTACAATCATTCTGACCTTGGCACTACCCATGTCATCCCAAAAGTCTGAGGATTTTGGACGCACTGAGGGATGCTGTCAGTGAGCTCTGCAGCATTACAACTCACTGCATGGTGATGCCCTAGAAGGAAGAGTATGTGCACAAATGCGAGCGGCACTCCTGAAGTGATGACACCATTTCTCTGGTACTCATCTGCGGAAGGGACCTGATCGGTTGCTAGCCATTTCGCCTCAACCATGAACCCATCAAACAGCACTGCCCACTGCAAAAAAAAAAGTAGTAATTGATTCTTCTGTGGTTATTAACAATAATGGCAGAAGCAAATATTCTGAATCTTCTTCTCCATTCAGTACCCTCGTAATTAAGTTAGATTCAGTAACTAGGAATCATATATAGCTACATCTACAACATCTTTCTGAGAATCATATAGGTTGACAACATTTTGATATAATTGATTTTACCATCCAAATAAAATCCTGGAGATATTATATATGTGTGTGTAACTTACAGCTTTCCTGAGATGATCCACAGGGTTCAGTCCATGCTCTTTCTCAGCCATATCTGCCATCTCATTTGTAACTGTGTAAAGAGCTTTGTAGCATGATCTCATGAAACAAGGGAGTGAATCAGCAGCTTCCAAATCCCACCTACAAATTGTGTTACATTACTTTTTTTTTGTGCGAAGTAATAAGACAATTACCAATACATACATAAATTCAAATAAATTATATATCTATACGTATCTCACAGATTGTATATGCATGTGGCATTGTTATTTAGCAGAGAAGCATGCATATCAAAGCTTACATTTTGATTGCCTCGGTGAAGAGGGAGAGCTCCTCCATGGTGCCAACAAGGTCAAATATGTCATCCACAACATAGGCAATCGAGATTATCTTTGTGATCTCAACCCTGTATCTGGAGAAAGGAAGGTCCCTCGAGTATAGTCATGGACCATGTGTACCATTTGAGGACCTGGTCCCGGGCCACCGGTATTTCTTGAGCTAACCCTAGATTCATCCACCATCTGCATTGCATGGGTTGGGGTTTCTCTAACAATTAGAATTCATATATATATATTTAGAGAGACTTTTTTTTTACTTGACTCTTAGAAAAAAACAAAAACAAGTAACATCCAATTCTATTAAACTTATTAGCATGTCGATTAGTTAACAAGATAAGAAGTCATCAGGTCAATATATAATCAATAATGTGCATATATAGTACAAGACAAAACACGCATGATGGCTTATCTATGCATAATGTACCTTTTGATCTCTTTCATTTCCATCTGATGCAGCATTTTGTTAAGCTGGAACTCTGCAACTGCTAACTCCTCCATTTCAGCAGTGCTCCTACTGGGCAGGCTCTGCGGGTAGCTGAGGTGGTGCCTTGCCTTGTACTGCATCAGGCTCAGGTGGTAGGGGTGGTCCAGTGACTGCCTCACATACCTCGCAAGGCTGGCACCAGGTTGTTGATGGAAGATGCGAGGTGTTTGGCTGAGAACTCCTTTGCCTTGTGGAGTGCTGCTTTTTCTCCGATGTCCAAGTGCGACATGTCATGAAGGCTTAGGAGCCCCATGGTGTCCTTGCTGAGAGTAAGGCTGAACTCGCCGGCACCGTTGGTGAACCTACCAAGAACGTCATCTGCATTCATGCAGATCCAGAGGGGTCATACAACCATGAACAACAGTATATTTTCTTCCCAATATATACTGAGGTCTATCACGGTTTTTCGTTTTTTAGAAATTTTTTTTTTGAGGAAAACAGGAGAGGCTGCCCCCTACTGAACTTTATTAAAGTTTTTTTAGCCAATATTGCTTTGGTAATGTATATCTAGAGTCATGCCATCTCTATGTAAAACTATAATTTCTGGTTTACTGCCATTGCCGTACTAGTTTCAGTGGGTTTATATATGCACACCTAGAGGGATTCCAGGCGACGGCGACGCCCACGCCCACTCGCACGCACCTATCTTCCTTCTCTCCGGTGTGACTTCCTTCTCCCTGCGCGCGTCTTCCTTCTCTTCAGCGGCGGCAGCGCGTCTTCCTTCTCCCCAACTTTGGCGACCTTAGAAAAAGGAGGGGCCCGAGGGAGGCAGGTCGGCCGGCCAGGCGGTGGGGATGGCGGGAGGGCAGCAAGAGTTCTAGCGGCGGAGGAGGTGGCTGAGCCAAGTCGGGGCGGGGGCGAGGATGGCCATGGCGGTCGCGGGTGGGGGGAGGGGTAGAAGGAGGCCGCCATAGGGTGAGACCCTACTGCGCCACGACGGGGTAGGGGCGAGGTCAAGCGACGTTGTTGCTGAAGATGGGATGAAGATGAAGAATAGTGACCGGCCTGAGGCAGATGACAACACAATGACCATCGGATGTTCATCCTACGGTGGAAATCCTTATATATATGCCTATGTTTTGGACAGAGTCTATTATTGCCTATGTTGTCTACTTTTTTTGAAAGGTCAGCAGGGGAGGCCCCTACTTGTATATTTTTGTATATGCCTATGTTGTGTGTACTGAGGCAGTGCAGATACAGAACTGCACATGTGGAAAACATTAGCTTGTATCTTTTGAATTTTTCGATGGGGTCTCTACACCATATATATACTTATTAATAATATTACCGACCTGCTGAGACATGATGTCCTCTCTCTCTCATGAGCCTGAATGAGAGGGTTGCATCGAGGAGGTCGTCGCTGTGGAGGAGATCCATACATTTGCTGCTCATGGCGCTCTCGATCTCTTCCTCGAAGTAGTGGTCGATGCAGAGTCGCTTCAGGTTGTCGTCTCCCGTCCGCTCCTTCCACATCCATCAAGATGAAGAGTCTTCCGTACACTCGCGATGCCTTTCTGGTGTGTCAGTGGTGGAGAGTGAGCACACGTTTACTATATGTTTCCAAATCAAATGATGGTGAGACTCTCTCTCTTTTTCTTCTTTGAAAAATCAAAATGATGGTGACACTGTTGGACCTACGACTTGATGCTGACGCGTGCACATGCATGCTCGGCCGATCCCTTGGTCACAAATACTTGACACATTTCATTTTGCATGATCTTCGATATGTGTCTCGAGCCACTTGTGTTTTCTAGGATATATCCTTAAAATCTTTTAAATATATATGATAGATTTTGCAAGCATATATATATATATATATATATATATATATATATATATATATATATATATGCTTGCAAAATCTATCATATATATTTAAAAGATTTTGCTATAATACATATATATATATATATATATGTATTATATATGCTTGCAAAATATATATATATATACTGTTTTGCTATAATACACCTGGGTACATCATGTATATAGAATGCACCCAGGCCGGCGGACGCACCAACTTGGAGCAACCAGCGCGCCCAAGCGAATACATGCATGCATGGAATTTTTTGTTGGTTTGAATCTTTGAAACAAATTTTCTCCTAAACCGTAACCCCGAGTGGCAAACCGTTTGTTGCATTCGACTCAATAAAATATTCTGAGCAAAACTAGATCCAATATGGATATATTTTTTATCCTTTAAACGAGTTGCATGTCAATGTACTACTGATTGCAACTCTGTCTACCACTTAGTTGCAACTAATTATAACTCTGTGTATTATATGCATCTGGTCACTATAATCACGTCAAGTTGCAATTCTGAGTTGCAATCATATCTGAGTAGCAACTGTATTTGAAAAAAAAAACTTCATCAAATACAGCCTTCATTGCAACCAGTGCTAAATACGCTACAGCCAAGTTACAATTGTGTTGTAGAAGTGCTTGCAACTCATAGTACAACATATTGCAATTACGTATTTGAAAAAAAAAACTTCATCAAATACAACCTTCATTGCAACCAGTGCTAAATACGCTACAGCCAAGTTGCAATTGTGTTGTAGAAGTGCTTGCAACTCATAGTACAACATATTACAATTACATATTTGAAAAAAAAACTTCATCAAATACAGCCTTCATTGCAACCAGTGCTAAATACGCTACAGCCAAGTTGCAATTGTGTTGTAGAAGTGCCTGCAACTCATAGTACAACATATTACAATTACGTATTTGAAAAAAAAAACTTCATCAAATACAGCCTTCATGGATCTCGTTTTGTTAAGCATATTTTTTCAACAACCTACTTCAAACAGAACTAAAATCGGATATATGGTTTAGAAGATATCGAATTTTTTTTGTTTTGAATCAACAAAAGATTTCCTGCATGCATGCCTCCTGGTCGGTGGGTTAAGCAGTTAGGTGGCATCACGTAGTTGGTTGTCTCCATTTAGTTTTGCATGCAGGAGCGTGGACTTACCTCGCGCTCGCGTGTCGGGTGCACTCGCTTCACAGAATGCACCCAGATGCATTTTAGCCCCGTCCTATATATATATATATATATATATATATATATATATATATATATATATATATATATATATATATATATATATATATATATATATATATATATATATATATATATATATATATATATATATATATATATATATATATATACTGGCTATAAAAATAACTTATTCTGTAGCCACTTTGAGTTACGATAATTACTATGTTAATTTATGAGATTATAGTAACTCCTTACTAAGTGATTTACTATAATGTTATGGTAAATATCCCCTTGTGTTATAGTAACCCAGCTATCGTAAATATGTATTGACATTATCGTAAATTAGTATATAAAATTATCGTAAATAAAGATGGCTACATAATAACTTATTTTATAGCTGACTATATATATATATATATATATATATATATATATATAATACATTTCGATGGTAAATAATCGTGTAGTACTTCCTCTGTCTAAAAAAATGATGTTCTAGGATTTCTCATACAGATTAATGGTGAAGAGAAAGGACTCTAGTACCCCTGTTTTGTTACGGAAGATTTCCTTAAAAGAAGTGATGTCATGGCTAAATTTTCCAATTAATATAAAGTGCATTGCTTGGAGATACGCACAGAAAGTACATGTCCAATATGTAGAACAACAAATTTTTTAGGACATTTTTGAATTACAGAACATCAATGTTCTTTCGGACGGAGGGTGTAGCTATTGATGCTCATAGTTTTTAAGGTTTAGCCAAAACTAGCTTGTCCTAAACATCGTTTCATGAAAGAAAAAAGTTTTCCTAGACAACAAAAAAAATTGTGACGGGAGGGAGTATTAGTTAACCAATATAAGTCACTTGTCTAGTGAAAATTAATGGCGGACCCAGAAAAACTTCTCTCTGCATCAGCTCTACGCATGGTGCCATGACAGTGTCAGTATTAGTACGTATATAAATCATGCATGCACTCTATCTAGTGACTCTGTTACTGTTGTGTGTATATACGTGAGCTCTACCTGGAGCTGGACGTCAAGGTCGCTAGTAGTAGGCAGCGGCGTTTTGGTCGCCGCCGGCGAAGGGCGGCTCCGGCTGCCGAGGCGACCACAGCCTCGCCTACCATCCCCGGCCGCCGCCGGCGTAGCGGCGAGATGGAGAAGAGGCTGCACGGCGGTGGGGAAGACATGTGCTGGGGCAGCACCCATTGCCATACCTACCTGTCTGTAAATGATTGAACTACGAATAGTCGAATATGAAACAAGGGGCAACGAGCCAACGACCCGGCGCTACTATATATAGGCAGATACAATTTGCGCTCTCTCGGTAGCAGTAGCATCCGGCAGCGTGACACTAATGCCGACGCCAACGCCCGTCGCTCTCGTTTGTTGGCTGCAAAAATGCAGCGCTGAAGTTCCAGCTCTTCAGCTTCCTGTTGCTCCCAAGGCCCATCGATTCACCAATTCTTGACCCTGCTGCATGTGAACAGATGAGAAAGAAATCATCAACAAATGCTATGTGTAGAAAATATAAATAGAAAGCATCTAAATCTGATGATACGATGAGTTAATGAATAATCGATATCAGAATGAGTTCTGGCAAGTGAAGCTGAATCAAGCTGCTACGTCTACAGATGTGCAAGTCGTTGCTTGGCTCCAAGCTAGCCAGGTAACTGAGTTCAGCTCAAAGCTGAAGACAAAGGCAATCAATCATTCATATGTCAGGCTAAGGTGTGCAGTACAACTGAGAATAGTTGAACTGTATAAATCACATTTCAAGCCACAAATCTTTTGTTGCAAAAATGAACACACATTCTAATTAGCCTGATGAAATTTGTAAGATCAACACACAAGCAAACACAATTTAGCACTATTTAGATCGCACCAAGCAAATGAACCTGCACTCATGGCAAGATGCTGCCGGTGGAGCAAGCATTAAAAAAAGCAAGGGGTGGGTGAACACATTGACGGGTCCCTTGTGATAGGTGGTGCATTTAGGCACGACAATCTAGCTCATAGTGCATAAGAGATTAGTTCTTAACAACAATCATTTGATCACTTCTGAAACAGAAATAAAACCCCAAACGTTTTTTCATAAAACAGTCCACACATCATTAAACAACATGTTTCTCTCATTAAACCAGGCGGTGTGGTGGTACTGAATATTAAGTTTGCAAAAAGGCCAAGCTCACATGTGTTGCTGTGATATTCATCCAGATGAAATGCATGCTGATGGCCACTATATATTCTTTTCGGAAAAATAAAATTAACATGTTTTCAATTAACTAAGAGAAGGAAAATAATTGTGAACTACATCATAAATCAATTAAGCCTATGTATGGCAACCTACGTTCGGCTACCTATTTTCTCACCAAATTTGTATGAGTGACCTGCGAGAGGTAAGGCTAGCTTACAGCATATATGTTCGTCAAAATAAACTGAAACTAAAAAGTACTTTCTTTATACTAAATGAAAATAATGTACCTTAGACGAGAGGGCTACAGAATGACTAATCAACCTGCATGGAGGGGTGCTCGATCACTTGATGGATCCACGTAACTCGCACAGAACATGTTGGAGTGTTTGTTGTAGTCTATGAAATAGACCAAATGCTTAGTATAGGCAGCTACCAAACAAAAGCCAATTGCAAATAAGCAGATGTATGGAAAATGGACAGCTGCTACCAGCAAAAAAAACTTTGGGCCCTAAAAGTATAATTTACAAGCTACTGTAACACACAATTTTCACCCTACACAAATTATACTTATGTGATGTCTTTCTCAAACCTGCACAGATTGTAAGACACAATTGTTATGCCATGGTTGCTACTTGGTAAAATTAGGTTCCTGGTGGCAAATAATGTTAAATGTACATGTAAAATACTATATACATTCAAAATATTGGTATGTTCAATGTGACTCAAGAAAAAAGGCAGTTTATCATACTGTGTAAATGGTGACAGCTAGCACCAATGCGTGCACAGAAAAACTTATATTTTTTGGAGTCTATCATATAGTTTCCTTGTCACAAATAATGGCTTTATGATTTTAAAAAATAACTGTGCAAACACTCCAGATTAATGATGCCCAGTATGAAGGAAGCTGAATTGGAATTGAGGCATATAACTATTTTGCACCACATGCAGGGCATGATATATGCATTGTATTATCAGCTGTGGATTGCATGATCAAACAAGCCATTGGGAAAAAAAGCTAGCTGACAGCAGATTTGGTTAAAACCTGTACTCACAAACAGAAGCATCAAAGCAATATGGTATATAATGTAATCTAAGAAAAATGACAAGGAGTTACAAAAATACAATATCAACTTCTGTTCCTATCTAGTGAGATCTGAACTGAATCAGGACTAACATTCTTGAGACTGTCAACTTAAATGGATAGCTAAGAAAAGAAAAAAAAAGTTCCCCTATATAATCAGTAAAACTACATGAGCTTGAGAGGAGCATGGAGAAGGTTTTGCATACATGAATATCGCAATCGCATGCTCACAGTTGCCATTTCTCAAGGTCAGGACATGAGACTAATATGAAACAGACTACACTGATTTTAAATAACAAAATTGAATTAAAGATCGAATCATGAACTATTTCATGTTTTGGAAATGTTGTGCTTACATTGAAAGCAAATGTGAGCTTAAACCTTGTGTGTGTGGGGGGGGGGGGGGATGCCAGCTTACAAGCCAAAACTCCAGTGGCGCAACATTGCAGCCTCACAAACTATCAGAACAGAGATAATTGTGCTGCATTATTACAAAGGTATCTGTCCACAATTTCAGGACATGGCATGTCAAATGAAAATTGAGAATAATATGAGAGATACACAACTAAGAGATGACTATGTAAGATGAAATCACATACTGAAAGTGGATATGCTATCATTTGGACAAATCATAATTACTATCTAAATGGATTAATGACAACTTCTTCATTTTGTTTTCTAAACTGTCAATTTAATATTAGAAGCAATCTGCCAATGTAAAAAAAACTCACTCTTGGACTAACCATGTGAGAGAACTCAATATAGTAACATTCACACAAACATGGAGCATGCATCAGCATCACCAAACAATCGATGACCACAAACAATCACCACCAATGTTGGTGATCAACAAACATAACAGGAGAGTCGAATAAAAGGAGGGTAGCATGCTACCTGACTCTACAAAGATCATTTGTGAAGTTAATATGAAGAAATCTGGCACATTGTGGAGGAAAAGCTGTTGCAGACAAGATTTGGATTGCCGGTGCCATCCAACGGTTGTGTGGCCACTGCCAACTCTCGGGAAGATGGGGAGCGGTAGCCGCTGTAAGGAGTTGGGGATAATCCGATGATGCCTCTCTAGATAAGGGGAGCAACAACAGCCATTGCTGGAGGAAAAGGGAAGGAGACGCCACTCACAGGAAGCGGAGGAGCCTCTGCTCGAGAACATCTTGGCTACACAAAAAAAGCTCCTAATGACTTCTGAATTTAATTTTAGGTTTAAAATAATTATGTATATCAGCTAAATATCATTGTACAAAATATATATGGTTGTAATGACTAATGAAACCAGAGAAGAAAGGCAATAATAATCAAGAACAGACAACCAATATCACCAAATGAGAAGGAGCGATGGATATGTCCAATTTGATCGACCCAACATGTGTGAACTCATCGGCTCAAAAGGAAATAGAAAAGGCAGACCATAATGTGGGGCGACCTCACCTTGCATAGGCCACAGAGCTGCTGCACGAGGTAACCATGATAGCAGTCACCGGCTCGCATCTCCTTTCCGCCATCCACCTCGCGAGTCCGCTCTTTCATCTGCTGACACCTGCATCAACACCACAGTCTAAAATGTGACATTTAGACTTTTGATTTCTAAGAATATGTAACCTCAAATAAAAATACATATGTTGTAATGTAACTATTTTTAAAAAAATGGGACTGGAGAGAGAGTCCCGCCCTTTCAAGAAGGCTTAAATGTTGCTACCTACAGGAATTGAACTCACAGCCTCAAAGAGCAATACTCTAGCCTGCATCATGTGACCAGCCGGCCACACAGCCCTCCCTCAATGTAAATGTGTTTTTCAATGAATAATGCAGAAGTAATAATTCTATGTCCTCAATCCACCCAGTCGTTGGCATATTGATGATTAATTAAATAGAATATTTGACCAACAGAGATCCTACAACTCGCAGTTGGAATCAGAGGGAGCAAAGATCAAGGTTTGATATCCAATTCGTTATTGCCAGGCAAAGGAGAACTTCAAACATATTCACATGGACGCAGATGGCAAAACGTTGATCCTTTATACATGTGCAATCGAAAGTGCCATTGACGGTTGTTAAATACAGGACAACTATATGGTTCAGCTACTAAGCATTAGCAAGTCATTTTCAACCAGGAATGCTACATATAAAAAATACAGTAGTTACCAGAATAATAATCCATCACTTCTGGCCTTACTGAGTCCATATCCCTTTAATTACATCTAGCTTGTACCTGCAAGAAGAATCCTCCCAAACTACCTACAAATCAAACTGTCATAAATCTCTTCCAAAAACTAACTATAGTTATTTGGGTGCAGCTGGGTGGTGGGTACTGAATAGTTATTTGGTACCCAGTACCATATAGTAATACTATATATATATATATATATATATATATATATATATATATGTGTGTGTGTGTGTGTGCGCGCGCGCGCGCGCGCGCGCGTCCATCAGATTCTGGCACTGGCACCGGTTGAAAACAGCCTCCTTGGAGGAATGTATCCTAGATTCCTAATACAACGCGAATCACGTGCTATATGTTACGTTTGCAATTTGAAGAGACCGTGATGAGCCCCCAAAAGGGCGTTATAGTCCCATGATTTCCAGCTGCTCTGATGGGTGGCTGAGGCCCAGTGCCGTCGGCGAGGCTATTTATCTTTTTTATAATAAAAAAAAGAAAAGAATTGGTGTGAGAGCTGACCGACGGGAGCATTCATCGTCTCGTTCCTTCTCCACACGGCTGCGCCCGCCTTCCATTCCAAGGGCCTGTTTGGAACCAATTATCGGATTCCTGGGCGCTACACCGCGAGAATCAGAAAAATTCCACCAAACGTCTCGCGGTGCCCATGATTCTCGCGACTGCCCATGACAGAAAAAAAAAACTGAAAATGAACTACACTTCCGATTCCTTGTATCTCGCAAATCGCGGTTCCAGGGCCGTAGAAGGTTGTTGGGCCCTGCATGGTAGTCCCCTAACGTGAATATCTCATGTGGATTGGTAACATGAATCTCTATCTGCTTTATCTTGTATTACAGCGTGAAGTGGTTTCTTTTAACATGTAATACTACTAAAGCAGAGCCTCCAAAAGTGGTTGTACAAACTACACATTGTTTTTATATAATGGAAATAACATCCGCCTTCATTCTCTAATAAGATGACGAATCAGATCAGCTTATCGCAGTTTATAATTCCACAACGACGGGAAAAAAATTAAAAACAAAACCCACTCAAAACTCAATTCTGGAAATAGAAGGCCATCATAAGATGTGAAGAAACTCATTGCCATGTTTTCCCGCTTGCAACATGCCTTCAACACCAGTTCCTTCTATGTCTTACATCGCTACAACAGGGCCCGAAACTAAAGTCAATGTGTTCCTCTTAATTAATAAAATCCGCTGTTGGGAAATCCTCCTCATGAGTGGGTGTTGAGGAGAGTAAATGCTCCTAGTGAGCAGGCCCACACGTCATAGGTGCAGCACAGGAAATAGACCAACCTTGCATCTAGTGTTTTTCCTCTTGACTTACAAGAAAAGGAAAGGGAAGCTTCGTGAGCCTCAGTTCAGCAGAGAGAGAACAGAGCAGCTCCAGTTCAGCCCCTTGTGCTCCTTGCGTGTGAGTGAGTGAGTGAAGAAAACCAGAGAAAGAAAAGAGAGGGAGAAGAGTGAGATTAGAGAGATCTTGCAATAGATCAAGAAGGGTTCGTCCTCAATATTGTGAAGCTTCAGATCCACATCCTTGGTGCCTCTAATCTAAGTTCCACTATCATTTGGTGGGGTCTTTCCACTCCCTAAGTAGAAGCCCCAAATCTTATTATTGTTATCCAAGATCTGCGTATCTTGATGTATGATTGCCTCTAGTGCTATCTAGAGATGAACTTGTTGTAATCCCACAAGCAAATAGTGGAAGAAGATTTGGCTGGCTTAGTCCCATGGTTTTTACCCCGATTTAGGGGTTTTCCATGTTAAATCTGGTGTCTTATTGTTGCTGTGAGTTTGGCTGCAACTAGTTGCGACTGCAGTTGCAAGTGATTTGCCGCAACTAGTTGTGCTTGTTGTTGGTGTTGTGTTGTGATCTAGTTGCAACTGCGGTTGATGTGAACATAGATGATTGAAACTAGTTGTGACTGCTGCTATTTCCTCCATATATATATGTCATGCATATGTTTCCTTCCGTGAGTAGGTGATGATCTAGGCTGATTTTACATTGTGGTGAAATTAAGCGCTTCCGCTGTCACTAGCAAGTGTGTTAGTGTGGTTATCCCAACATAAACTGGTATCAGAGCCGAGGTTAATTGTTGGAGGTGATATTCCTCACTTTGGCAATGGAGGACAATAACACTCCAAGTGGCATGATCAAGCTTGATGCTATAAATTATTCTCTATGGAAGCCCATGATGGAGGATCTGCTTTATTGCAAAGATTTGTATGAGCCAATTGTGAGAGATAAAGTACCCACCGGAGTCACGGAAGAAGAATAGAGAGTATTGAATCAGAAGATAGTAGGTATGATCCGTTTGCACATCAACCATAATATTTTTCACCATGATGCTAATGATAAAGTTGTGTTTGAGTTGTGGCAAAAATTGGAGTCTATGTCACAAGTAGAGAAATGACCTTTCATCCGCTTCGATTTTGGGCTTTAGTCTCGGTATTTTTTGCGTCCGGGAGTAAAGGAAGAATTAGTCCCGGTTGGAGCTACCAACAGGGACTAAAGACCCCTGTCTTGGCACGCTTTCGCAGCAGGCCACCTTTAGTCCCGGTTGGTGTTACCAACCCGAACTAAAGGTCCTTCAACCTTTAGTCCCGGCTGGTAATACCAACCGGGATTAAAGGGTGACCTTTTAGTCCCGGTTGGTGTCACCAACCCGGATTAAAGGTCTCCCACCCGGGACTAAAGGTACCCCACAGGTCAATTCAAAAGGAGAGTGTCTAGGACCCTATCACATGTGGTGTACAGCTAAATTGGTAAGGAGTTTATGCACGAGGAAAGAGGTCCTGGGTTCGAATCTCACACATCGCAAGAGAGGTCTCCCTACAATTTCGTTTATTTTTCTCCTGAGGATGGACCTTTAGTCTCGGTTATGTGACCCAGGACTAAAGGCCAGGACCTTTAGTCCCAGATTCATAGTCCCAGTTGGGAAACCGGGACTAAAGCCAGTTCCCAACTAGGACTACAACCCATTTCTCTACTAGTGTGTACGAGCGGAAGACAACAGTTAATAAGGCCTCGATGATAAAGCAGCTTGCAAAGCTAGAGTGTCGAGATGGCAGTAGTGTTATTCAACACTTGAATGTCTTCCAAGGCCACATAAATCAGCTGACAGCAATGAAGATAAACCTTGATGATGAGGTGTAGGCACCGTTGTTGTTGAGCTCATTGCCGGGCAGCTGGAACACACTTGTTGTATCACTTAGCAACTCAGCTCCAGATGGGAAGCTGACTCCTGTTATGGTGAAGAACATCATGCTGAATGAGGAAGCCGGAAGAAAAGAAAAGGGTAGCCATCAGGCATCTTCTTCTGATGCATATGTGGCTGAAAAGAAAGATAAAAATCGAGGTCATAGCCAGAAGAAACCTCAGCGAGGCAGAAGTAAATCCAGGGAGAGATCACAGTCAAGTTCAAGCACTAAGATTATTTATTTTCATTGCGGTAAGGAAGGCCACAAAAGAAATTAGTGTAGAATTTATAAAAGAGAGCTTGCACAAACAAAGCAAGGCAAGAATACAGAGCAAAAGGGTGAAGCCTTAGTTGTAACTACAGCTAGTGAGGATTATCTCATTGTCGATGATGACAGTTGTCTCAGTGCTGTTACTGGTGATGATTTGAGTTGAGTAGTGGATTCAGGAGCCTCTTTCCATCTAACATTACACAGAGAGTATTTCACATCCTACACTAGTGGTGACTTTGGCTATGTGAGGATGGGGAACAGAGATACGACAACCATTGTTGGCAAGGTCACTATATGTATTGAGACAAGCACAGGTTGCAAGTTGACACTTGAGAATGTGAGGCATGTCCCTGATATTAGACTGAACTTGTTGTCAGTGGGAAAGCTCGATGATATTGGTCTTGGCAGTTAGCCAGTTACTTTGGTGAAGAAAAATGGAAGCTCACCAAAGGTTCCTTGATTCTGGCTCATGGTGCCAAGCAAGGGTGTAACACCCCAGGTGTTTATCACCAGTTAAGCAATGGGTTTAAACTCAAACATGACATGTTAAGTGGTGATGAAAGTTTCAAGATCAAATCTACAAAATGAGTGACCACTTAAACTTGGACCATGCACCATTGCTTACATGTTGCCCTTTCCAAAAAGTATGCTTGAGTAATGTTGGATCTACTTCTTTCATGTGCCCCACATCAATTTCCACCCACATGGATGATTGGAAAAGTTTCGTGAAGTTTGGAATCAAAAAGTTACATGAAATGATAAGTTATAATCTTTCTTGGATTGCTTTATTAAGTGAATGGAATTATAGATCGTCAACCAAACCTTGCTACCTTGCCCCAAACGACTCAAATTGAAATCTACAACAAAAGTCATGAAGGGTTTGTGTTGAGCGGAGGACAAGAAAATACCTCTATCGGTCTAAAACTTGGATTTAAGCTTTACCGCGATGCTACTTTGACCGACGTTGACCAATTGCTTATAGTGCTTGCATGGAGTTACACCTTAAATAAAAGTTGAAGTTTAAGTCGAATAGAACCAAATTTGTTTGATGCTCAAGAACTAGTTTGGTCCATAACCTAGTCAAACAGAGCTCACAAGATTCAATGAACTGCTGTTTTTGGAACCCTGAAATTTGGCTGTGTAGATGACGAACTTCCCGTTTTCAGTTTCAATGTACCCATATTTGGTGAATTTTAGTTTGCAAACCATTTCGAATTTGGGAAAACTCCTTTAAGGAAAGTTAGAGTACTCTTGTAGCCCTACACAACGGTGTAATCGGTGGAGCAAATAATCGATCGGTTTAGGAGATATGATGGGAGAAAAATGGGATTTCAGCTTATATTTTCGCGGTGGTATTAGAATTTTGAAAATGATGAACAGTGGCCGACTGCGCTGCAGCTCGCGTGGCCGCCATGCGCCCCTGCTCGCGCCGCGTGGCTCGTTTGTGCTGCCTTCGCTGCCACCTTGCCGTGCTTATGTAAAGGACCGGCACCTCCTCTCCACTCACTCCCTCTCCATTCTCCCTCTCCCTCTCTTCTCTGCCTCTCCCTGCCAGCGCCATGGCCGAGTGGGCAAGACACCGCTGCTGCTGATGTTTCTCTCCCTCTCCTCCTCCTTCCTCCAGCTGCAGCCACCATCTCCGCCTCATCCCCTCTGCCTCACGGCCGTAGCGCCGTCTCCCAGGGCTGCCGGTGCAGCCGGCAACACTGCCACCAGCAAGGTCGCCGCGGCCGCCGCTAGCGCACATGGCCAGGAGGCTGTGGTCCGCTGCTGGCTGGGCCGTGACCTGGCACGAGTGAGGCCCGACGTCGCCAAGCGCCAGCACGGGTTCCCCGGTGCTCCATCGCCACTCCACCGCCGACGACGAGCAGCCTCCGGCCGAAATCGCGAGCTCCCCGACGACCTCCCTGCTTTGATTCGCGTCAGGGACCTCGTCTTAAAATTCGAGAAAAGGGAAGGTTCTAAATGCAATGTCATTGACTCAAGTGAATAGTGCCTCAAGGGACCTATTTGTTGTAAATCGGGTGAAACTTTGGAAATTTATAGTAAATCGTAGAAAATTCGTAAAATAGTAAATAAGGACTTTTTGGAATCCTTGTGAAATTCTCTATGCACTAGATCTATAATATGTCAGGTTTTAGTTTAAAGTTTTAGCTGTAAAAATGGATTTGTGCAGTCAGGGTTTGAATGCTAGTCTTACTTGTTTTTTTTTATAACTGCAGTTGATGTGCTCAAATAAATGTGAAATTTTTGTGGAGTGCTACTAAGGTGATTGTTGTTGTCTGGTAAAAATTTCATGAGTTTAGGATTTATGGTTTAAGAGTTATAAAAATAACAAATGCCCTGTTTTGATTTGCTCCTATTCTGAACAGTTCTGCATGTTTGAATTAATTGGCTCAGTTAAGTTATTAATCATGATTTGATGACAATACATGAGTTTTAGTACTTTTCTTAAGCTTTTCAAAAAGATAAATATCATAAATTTTGGTTAAGTAGATCTTGAGTTATAATTACTTGAATCTCAGTGGCTGTTTCTGCCCAAACCCAGACAGGGTTTCCTTGTTCTTACTGTGGAGCCTTCTTACTAGTAGAATTAGCTTTAGGTGTTTACAACAAAGTTGTTTACAATTTTCTAAGCTTTCTAAAAAGTCTAGAACCATATTTATTGGACATACATAACTCCATTTATAACTGTTTAAAGTGGCATGTCAGTTTCTGTCTATGTTTTTGACAGAGATGCAATTATTGGATTGATTGACCCTTCTAACTGTAGAATCATCTTAATATGAGAATAATAAAGTTGTAGGTAACTTCCTAAGCTTTTCAAAAAGTTATGGTTCATGTTTGTTGGAGGTCTAGAACTCCAGTTATGCTTCTCTGAAGTTTCTATCCGTTTTCTATACCACTGCTGTTGGGCTGGATTTGCAGTTTTGCTTGTGCAATTATTTTCGTGGTGTAAATGATGTTTGCTATGGTTGTAGTGAATACAAAAGTTGTAGCAAATTTCATAATCTTGCTTGTGTTGAAATTTTAAGACCATAGGCCTGATAGTTTAGGAGTTACATGACTTTTAAGTCTTTTATCAAGTTTTGATTTTATTCTGAGCAGATCTGAAAGATGCTAGTGTTTGATCTAGTTAGGATTTGAATGAGTTTTTGGTGATAATAACAAAGTTGTAGATAATTCATGTATCTAGATTATGTTAAAATTTGGTGGTATTTGGCCAAGTAGTTTGTGAGTTATGCCTGTTTAAAGTTGGGTTACCGAATTGATTATTCTCTGTCTTGTTTAGACCAGTTTCTGTAAATGGGTGTATTTGACTTAGTTAACTTGAGAATCATGCTAAGATGATTAAATATGAATTGTATATAATTTCATAAGCTTTCCATAATGTCTTCTTGCAAGTCATTTGGATTTGTGTAACTCTAGTTATAGCTAAATCTTGTAGCTGCTATTTGCATGTCCAGAAATT
Organism: Miscanthus floridulus; assembly: GCF_019320115.1. Lineage (NCBI taxonomy): Eukaryota > Viridiplantae > Streptophyta > Magnoliopsida > Poales > Poaceae > Miscanthus > Miscanthus floridulus. The sequence continues at coordinate 12,229,046 of NC_089586.1, forward strand.
GACAGATTCCAATTATAGTTGTTTGCTTGTATATTGCTAAGTGTGGTTCATACCATTGATGATGGTTGAGTTAGAGTACCTGAGATCTTGGGAAACTTGTGTCATGCTTGGTGTTGTCATCTTCTTTGCTATCGTGGCATGATAAATTGTGCGAGATTTATAGTAAGCAATGCGAAGTGCTTGTGCATGTTAACGTAACCTTGTGCTTGTCTTACTTACTGCATGCGATGCATTGTCTATTGCACTTCCATGTATTCATACACATGCATCTTGCATCTCATTTAGGTACGCTAGATGAACCACGTGAAGGATGTGATGTGGAGTCAAACCCGAAGACGGTGTTTGGTGGATCTATCCCGAAGATGGAAGGACTAAGCAAGTGCTAGGACCGGAGATGTCACCAAGTCGGTGCAAGCTAACTGAACTGACTTGTGTCGGATCCCAGGCAAGCCCCGGAGCATTTTAAGTCTCCTAGTATTTTACAAATGATTACTTAAGTATTTATGATTGATGCATTAGGTTATAAGAGTTGAATGGAACCACTTGATGCATATAAATTCCTTGTCTAGATATTACACCTTTAACCGGTATAGGTCCAGGATCGAATATATGCTTAGCCATGCTTAGACCGGTAGAAGTCGGGTGATATCCTGTCACCTGCGAGATATAGGTGGATACCGGAGCACGGTTGGCTATATCTGCTATCGTGGAACAGAACCATGAGGTAAAAGTAAATTGAGACCGGACGGGAAGTCGATAGTGAAGCAACAAGACATGGAGGTCTTGGGTGTGGACTTATCCCCGTCTGTGTCGATTAAGGACCGTACCGTTGTTGGCGCTTCTGACAAGATTGAACGCATGCCTCTCACTTAGCTGGCCGGATAACTCGTTCCGACCGCGAAGCCGAGTAATTCAACTCAGGCCGGGAACCATTCTGTTGTGCGCTCCTTCCAGGGAACGATCAGACTGAGCCCAAGGGCAGGCTTGGCCTGAGCATCCTGGCATCTGGTGTTCCAGATTGTGCGGTGCGGTACGGACCCACGAAATGTGTACCTGAATTGTACCAAAGGTGACCTAAGGTGACCGTTGATCTGGTCTGCCTGGGTTTGTGTTAGGAATAAATTCCCAGCTGGTTGAAATCGATTCGAATCGCCGTCTCTCCCGGATAGTGAGAAACTTGGCTAGTCCCAACATCGTAGTAATTGGATTATGGAATGTGATGGTTCAGATAAACATGGAGCTATTATACCTGCTATGGTTACTATTGTATGCTCTAAAAAGATATACCACATGTTTGGCACAGGATAGTTGCTAATCTAGAGATGGATAGTTCTAATTAACTTGATGATAGAATTATAATTGTATAATTGAGTTAATCGCTTTTTATGCAAAATGTTGTCAAGCTACCTCCACTTATAAAGCCTTGCATACTCCTTGGAGTCAATTTTATTTCTGGTTATGACGGGTAAGTCTAGCTGAGTACATTCGAGTACTCAGGGTTTATCCCACCATGTTGTAGGTGAGGTTTGACCTGCTGAGGATGGTGGCTAACCACCAGTGGGCTCGGTGACTCTATATTCACTTCTCATCTACATGCTTTTGTCTGAGGATGTCACTTATGCTAGCAATGTATTTGGAACTCATATTAATGAAATCCTTCGAAAGCAATGTTGTTTTCACTAATCGGTTTTGAAATCCAAACTTGTATTATTATTTATGAATCTATTTGTAATATTATTTCCGCTGAAACTCTGCGTATGTGATGTGTATTTGCTTAATCACGCGATCTTGGTTGTGATGTTGATTTACCGAGGTCCTGCGTGACACTCGGCGGACTACCGGGTTTATATAAGTGAGAGTATGCGCGTGTCAATGTGTTAAGCGGGGACAGCCGTACTTGATCTTGTATAAATTGGGCGGTTCTGTCACAGCGGGTGTCTTTATGTGACAAAGACAAAGTTGTGCAAGACAGATGTGAACATTGCCGAGAGGGATTCCAGCATTGAGTTGTGGCACAAGAGACTTGGACATATGAGTGAGAAGGGGCTGCACTCCCTTGCTCGCAAGGACTTCCTCCCTAAGTTGAAAGGTATGACCTTAAGACCCTATGTTGATTGTTTAGCTGGTAAACAACACATGATTGCTTTTCGTACATCCACTATTCCACATATGTGTTCTTTGAAGATGAGACAATAGAAGATATTATGAAGCCAAAGAAGCTAACCACTACACCTTAAGTTGTTGATATGGATCAAATTCCTTCTCCTATTGTGCATAGCAATCATGGGGGAGATGATGGCACTGAAGGTGCAAGTTCAAGCTAGGGTGATGATCAGTCATCTAAGGATGATGATGTTGATGATACTCCAGAAGAACCACAAAAGGAGTAGTTGAGAAGAACTAGCAGAGTTCGCAGGCCCTCTAGCAGGTATCCACCACATGAGTATTTGTTGTTGACAGATGTAGGTGAACCCTCATGCTATGAGGAGGCTATGTCAGATGATCACAAGAATCATTGGTTGGAAGCCATGGAGGATGAGATGAATTCCCTTCATGAGAACAACACCTTTGAGTTGGTGAAGTTGCCAAAGGACAAGAAAGCACTGAAGAATAAGTGGGTGTACAGGTTAAAGTCTAAAGAGAACAGCTCACAACCAAGGTATAAGGCAAGACTGGTTGTGAAAGGCTTTGCTCAAAACCAAGGTATTGACTTCGATGAGATATTCTCTCCTGTGGTCAAGATGTCTTCAATCCGAGTTGTGCTTGGTTTGGCGGCCACCATTGTAATACCCTTGGTGTTACGCCCTAAAAAACTACTAAATCATATCAAGAGCATCATGTTTATGTAATAATGCATGTGATAGGATATGTTGATAAATTTCTTGTAGCCTAAAATGACCAATAAAAATGTTTGAAGTATTATAGAACATGTGTGTGACACCTAAATAAGGTTTGAAGTACAAACTTTGTAGATGACAATGCAACTCTTGCTGTAGAAAAATAATATGACTAGCTAGTATTTCTAATGGCTTAGAAATGGAACTTGAAGTCAAATTCAGCTCAAGACTTGGAAGAAATTTTAAGTTTAAAAACAGTGTGACAATGCCATGTTGGTGAATTAATTCTAGAAAATCTAGCTAAAGGTCAATGATGTGTTTTTGCTCCTTATGGTAGGCTGATGCACCCTTGTTAGCATGGCTGAGGTAGTTTAGCTTCAACTGTGTTAGGTTAGTTTTTAGACACGCTTTAACATTCGTGCACGTCATATGTCTGGCCTGTGCGCACGGTCGCCTTGCGTGGCCGCTCGGCGTCACGTGGCTAGCCACGTTTCGCGTGCCGTGGTGCTGAGCCCGGTCGGCTTGTCTGGCCATGGGTTGGCCGTGGCCGGCCCCAGCGAGCCGCTGTCATCGCCTTGCAGCTATTGGCCGTCACGCTGCTGCCCCCGCTAATGCCCTTCCCGCCTCGTGCTGTGGTGCTGCTATTGTCCTTCTCACCATCACACATGTGGGCTTGTCCCTACTGCTGGCACCATCGCGTCGCCGTCGTGTTCGCACGCTCTGCAATCCTGCGTCGCTGCCTAGCCGTACCCGATGGCACTGTCACTGCCACGCGCGCACATGGCGCACTCATTGCACCGGCACATGGCCATGCCCGCAGCCATGGTATTCCCACGTGCGCTTTAGCCTCGCCACGACAGTCATACTCCCTACTGTCACCATCTTTAAGCATGTCGCGCCGATGCGCAAGCTGACCTCCCCTTACTTGTTGTTTCCACCCGGCGTGACGCCGCTCATTAATCCAGCAGGGAGACATCACCATTGCCCGATTCGTCATGTCTCTGGCTCTGTCTTTAAGCCACCAAGCCGCCCGACCCTAGTCGGCCATGATTGGAGTGCGGCCAAGCCCCAATTTGGAATTTTCCTCGCCATTGGGTCGTTATGGCCGCGCTCGACCGGTGCGGGTGGCAACTCCCCTCGAAGCTATTAGAGGCCAGCCCAGATACGCCATTAGCTTCGCCTCGATTCCCTCTTCATCTTGCGCACCTCGACCGAACCGCTACCCCCACCCGGTGCTGCCGTCATGGCCGTGTCTGCCGCAGTGCACCACCGCATAGCTCGATCGCACGCGACCAGCCCTCCTCTGCCATCCTCTACCCCAACGGTCACTTCGCCCGAGTCCACGGTAAGCTGCCCTAGGTCATCGAAACGGCTGTGCCGTCGTCGTAGATAGCCGCTCATCGCTGCTGCTCGCGTCAGTACATCTCCAAGTTCCTAACCACCACCCATCCTCGCGTGTTTAGCCGTAGATGGTGGTCGGCCTCTTACTTCAGACGTAGCGAGTTTGGTTTGCCCGGCGTAACTGCTTTAGGCCGTCGGCCGCCGCGCCGGCACGAGCGGGGATCCCAGGGATCTCCCCTCTAGTAAAGGTGAAAATATCCTAGGGTTTGGTTACAAGGTTGCTGACGGTAGAAATAGTACGCATAGTAGTCATATTGATCTCTGAAAGCTTGGGGGTTTTTCTGCAAAACCGCAGCCGTGAATCAAGGAGAAGCTGCCGAAGGAGAAGCTACAAGTATGCAATGAGGTAGCAGGCATGATGGTGCCCCCCTCATGAGTTGCAGGGGGAGATATGTTGGGAAATCCTCCTCATGAGTGGGTGTTGAGGAGAGTAAATGCTCCTAGTGAGCAGACCCACACGTCATAGGTGCAACACAGGAAATAGACCAACCTTGTGTGCATCTAGTGTTTTGCCTCTTGGCTTATAAGAGAAGGGAAGCTTCATGAGTCTCAGTTCAGCAGAGAGAGAACAAAGCAGCTCCAGTTCAGCCCCTTGTGCTCCTTGCGTGTGAGAGAGGGAAGAAAACCAGAGAAAGAAAAGAGAGGGAGAAGAGTGAGATTAGAGAAGAGATCTTGCAATAGATCAAGAACGGTTCATCCTCAAGGTTGTGAAGCTTCAGATCCACATCCTTGGTGCCTCTAATCTAGTTCCACTATCATTTGGTGAGGTCTTTCTACTCCCTAAGTAGCAGCCCCAAATCTTATTATTGTTATCCAAAATCTGCGTATCTTGATGTATGATTGCATCTAGTGCTATCTAGAGATGAACTTGTTGTAATCCCACAAGCAAATAGTGGAAGAAGATTTGGATGGCTTGGTCCCGTGTTTTTTACCCTAATTTAGGGGTTTTCCACGTTAAATCTGGTGTCTTATTGTTGCTGCGAGTTTGGCTGCAACAAGTTGCGACTGCAGTTGCAAGTGATTTGCCGCAACTAGTTGTGCTTGTTGTTGGTGTTGTGTTGTGATCCAGTTGCAACTACGGTTGATGTGAACATAGCTGATTGAACCGGTTGTGACTGCTTATATTTCCTCCATATACATATGTGATGCATATGTTTCCTTCCGTGAGTAGGTGACGATCTAGGCTGATTTTGTATTATGGTGAAATTAAACGCTTCTGCTGTCACTAGTAAGTGTGTTAGTGTGGTTATCCCAACCAGTGGCGGGCCCAGCGGGTAGTTTAGGTAGGCCCAGGACTACTTCGCAGCCCATAAATAATTTGGCCCAAACAGGCAGCAACCAGCCACTCCCGCTCCACGACTGCGAGTCCGCGACTCAAAACTGGCGACTTCCGCCCACCGGCTGCTCGCCCCCTGCCACCGCCTGCCCACCTTGCCAAGCGGCAGCCCCGACGCAGCGCCGCCCCGTGGCCCTGCGTGGCCGCGCTCCGCCAGTCCGGCGGCGGCGGGCGCGCCAAGGAGCTGGTCGGGATAGCTGGTGGCCGCCCAGTGCCCTAGTCCGCCGTGCGCTCTGGCCCCGTGCTGGCCTACTCTAGTCCTACCTGGTGAGTTGTCAGGTGAGTATCTGACGAAACTGAAGATTTGTATTGTTCACGGGTTGATGAGAGTTAGTACATGGAGCTTATCTGTTAGCAGGTCCGGTGCGCCGGTTGAAAAGAACTGAGGAAAAACAATTGATCTATATCTCTCGTAGTCTAAACTCCTCTCCTCTTCTCCTCCCAACTTATCCCCAAAATCATCTCTATTTTATCTCTGATTATTGTCAGATCCTTCCACGGTCTTGTGGTGAGTGCTTGTGTTTACTTCTGAACTTGATTTGGACATTGGAGAATGGAGAATGGAGATTGGACTGTAAATTGGCCAATTGGGCTTAGGGAGTGTGGATTTGTGAGCATAGAATTGATTGAAATTTGTTGTTTTTTCCATGAAATTGAGGCATGAATAAATCAAATATTGCATTTCTTTAGAAGTATGATGCAAAAAATAGCATTACTTCTGAAATTGAGCCTAGGTTTGGTTAATTTATAGTCATGTATACTGAACTTTTTTTTAGATTTTACCGTATTGTATTAAATAATTATGGCGATAAGCATGAGACAATTTTTTTTTTTTTGACTAGGACTACCCTGGTTTTGAATCCTGGGTCCGCCACTGATCCCAACATCCACAACATAGTTTGTTTTGTCTTCGTTTCTTATGAGCCAAATGGACCAATAAATCATTGTTGCTTCTGTCAATCTATACTACCTAATATTTAAGAGTCAAAATTTGTGCCGTGTTTTCTTTTTCATCCATCTACCTTGCACTTGCTCTGATCCAAACCTACCCGTTGGCAATAAGGTTTGGTCTCGGTCACGCTATCACGTTTACTTCTCTCGGTTTGCCTCGTCCTAAAAAAAGAAACGGAGTCCGTCATGATCAACGTTTCCCTTGCGCGCTTGTCTGATTGCTAGCCGTAGTAGGCCCTTACGTGCGTTACTACCTGCTGATGGTGGCTCATTGGCAACTTCAGCACAATCGACGCACATGCACTGCATGCCGGTGAAGCTGTAACAAGACATCATAGCCTGAAAACCAGAGTGGCAGCTAGCTTGGGCAAGTCTGCTTGTGTTCAGCACTTGGACGCTTGCACCAACAATAGCAGCAGCGTGGGTCAGCATGTGTGTTTGACCAAGTACAAAGTGTAATATTGGCTCATCAATTATTTATTTGCACTTTGGAGCAAAAGTTCAGCATTTGCATGGAGACGCACGTATCTATACATAATCTTAAAGTAGCTACAAAGCATTTCTATTGCCCATCACTCTATATGCGGTACTTATATAAGTTAGAGCAACGTGTCCAAGTATGATATAGAGTTCGATCCTCTATGACAAATATACACTACCGGACTCCTTGAGTTTGCCGAGTGTTCCAAACACTCGGCAAAAGGCATAAAACACTCGGCAAATTGTTCGCCGAGTGTAACACTCGGCGAATTACACTCGGTAAAAAATGACTCGGCAAAGACGTCTTTGCCGAGTGTTTTTTATCGGGCACTCGGCAAAGGCTTTGCCGAGTGCCGGACACTCAGCAAATGGCGGACACTCGGCAAAGTTGGAACCGAAAAAAAAAACCCGAAAAAATGAGAATTTTTACCCAAAAAAAATGTAAATTTTTTTTAATTGATGGAGGCCCCCACCGGTCAGCGCCCATCCATCTCCGGCTTTTTCGCGTAAATTTCACGGCTATGCGGCCGACGGGATTCGAACCCGAGACCTCCTGCTACGCACAAACCTCCTTTACCACTACACCACACTGTCACTTATGTCTAGATTCTGTTTTAATTCCCAATATATTATACTAAACCGAGTGTAAATTGTTTGTTTGAGGCCCTAAATGAATTCAAATAAAAAAGTTGTGAACTACAAAGTTTCATAACTTTTCGATTCGAGGTCGTTTACAAAATTTGAATTTTAAAATTTGGAAATTCAAACGCAGTTTTGCATGACAAGATGTTTTCAAATCAAAAAGTTACCAACTACAATGTTTCATAACTTTTCGAGATCTACAGAGTTTATTTTGGTTGTTTTTCCATCCGAGGTCGTTTATAAAATTTGAATTTTAAAATTTTGAAATTCAAACGCAGTTTTGCATGACAATATATTTTCAAATCAAAAAGTTGCCAACTACAATGTTTCATAACTTTTGGAGATCTACAATTTTTATTTAGGAAGTTTTTCCATCCGAGGTCTTTTGAAAAATTCAAATTTTAAAAGTTTCAAATTCAAACGTCATTTTTCATGACAAAATGATTTCAAATCAAAATGTTGCCAACTACAAAATTTCATAACTTCTCAAGATCTACAAAGTTTATTTTGGTCATTTGTTCATCCGACATAGTGGTAATAACATTGTTCACAAATCATATATATCTCTCTTCTACTTTCATGAAACTAATATAAGAGATATGAGAGATGTATATTTTATGAACAACGTTATTGTCGCTTTGTCAAATGAAGAAATGACCAAAATAAACTTTGTAGATCTTGAGAAGTTATACAACTTTGTAGTTGAAAAGTTTTTCATTTGAATTCATTTAAGGCCTCAAAAATTGCTTCGAAAAACTAATTTGCCGAGGGCCAAAAAAATGCACACGGCAAAATGTCTCTTTGCCGAGTGCCAAAACATAGGCACTCGGCAAAATACGTCTTTGCCGAGTGCCAGAAAAAAGGCACTCGGCAAACTGATGGTAAATTGCGTTTTTGAGGCCCTAAATGAATTCAAATCAAAAAGTGGTCAACTACAAAGTTTCATAACTTTTTGAGATCTACAATTTTCATTTAGTAAGTTTTTCCATCCGAGGTCGTTTGAAAAATTTGAATTTTAAATTTGAGAGATTCAAACGTAGTTTTGCATGATAAGATGATTTCAAATCAAAAAGTTGTCAACTACATAGTTTCATAACTTTTGCAGATCTACAATTTTCATTTAGGAAGTTTTTCCATCCGAGGTCTTTTGAAAATTTCAAATTTTCAAATTTTCAAATTCAAACGTCGTTTTTGCATGACAAGATGATTTCAAATCAAAATGTTGCCAACTACAAAATTTTATAACTTATCAAGATCTACAAAGTTTATTTTGGTCATTTGTTCATCCGACATAGTGGTAGTAACATTGTTCACAAATCTTATATATCTGTCTTCTACTTTCATGAAACTAATATGAGAGATATGACTGATGTAGATTTTATGAACAACGTTATTGTCGCTTTGTCAAATGAAGAAATGACCAAAATAAACTTTGTAGATCTTGAGAAGTTATACAACTTTGTAGTTGAAAAGTTTTTCATTTGAATTCATTTAGGGCCTCAAAAATTGCTTCGAAAAACTAATTTGCCGAGGGCCAAAAAAATGCACACGGCAAAAAGCCTCTTTGCCGAGTGCCAGAAAAAAAACACTCGGCAAAGACGTATTTTGCCGTGTGTTTTTGTTTGCCGAGTGTATTTTTCTGGCACTCGGCAAACACGGTCTTTGCCGAGTGCCCGATAAAATACACTCGGCAAAGCCTCCGGCACTCGGCAAATCGCCGGTTTCCGATAGTGATACCAGTTACATTAGTGTGTCTAGGTATAGTGTGTAATCCGATCCTAAGATAACTAGGATACAAAACGTTCCCATGACCCACCGGTCTCTCTCAAACCCATACAAACATGTATGAGTTACACCAGCGTATACAGGCATGGTGCACAGTCCGATCATAAGACAAATTCGAATGCATAATGTGACCATTGAATAAATCTCCAATCTTCACGTGTCTATACAATTTAGAGTGGTGTGTGTCAAGGTGTGTTCGATTCGAAAAATGAATTAGAACGCATGACGATATTATTATTGAATAAATATCTAAGCCACAAGTCATTCCGGTAACCGCGTAACAAGCTATTTGTCATTTTGCAATGTACGAACATGTTTGCTAATCTATACCTAATATTAAAGAGCCAATTTTTTGCCAACAAATTTTCATCCAACCTAATCACCAGTGCCTTTTTTCATCCCAACTACCGCTCGGTTTGGTTGCACATCGCCCGTTGCAATGCATGGACATATTTACTAATAAATACGCATATACCATTGCATTCCTCGACTAGAGTTGCCACGTGGAAATCAAGAGAGATCTTCGTCATAACCAATCACTAGTGGAGGGCAGTGGAGGCAAACCTAGGCTGTCGCCCCTACCCTAGCCCTCCACGCATACATTCATATCTTCTAGCTGTTGTGTAAGCTTTTCTCAAACTGAAACCCGGAGTCAGACAAGATGAATAGAATAGCCTAGGTTTTATGAGTGCCAACAGCCATCGCCGCTGCAGCAAATGGCAGACATTTACAGACAAGTAGAATCAACTACTGATTGCACCACCACCACCACCACCACCACCCCTCCCTTCATTTGGCTGCACGATCTGCCGCTGAGACCAATCTTTAACACGACGGCAACTAACTTTTTGCGACTTTAAACAGAGATTAGAATTACATATTTTTGTGGATCCTCGAAGGAACTCACAGGACTCGGTAATTAACTTACAAACATATGGATCTATGAAAATTAAAGTTATGATATATTTATGAGTAAATATTTCTATGCCTTACAATAGGAGAAAAACTATAAAGATTATATTTTAATTCGAAACATAGTCATATTATTACCAATATTAACTTATACTAGGGATGTCATGGTCATCATAAAATAAATTATAGTTTAAAATTTTATAAAAAAAATATAAATAGATAGATATATAACACTCTGTTTTCTGTTAATATTTTTTTTATCCTGTTGTAACGTATAGGCACATTTGCTAGTAAAAACAATCTAAAAACTTTGTGTCTTCTATGATACCTGTTATCAAATAAGATTTGGACATCAGAGGTGGTTTAAGTCCTAACACCATATGAACAGCCCACACATTTAGAAAAACTTAGTTACGGAATGTAAAACGCAATACAAAATGCTGAGATGTGAAGGGGGGAGAGACAAGAGAGCTTGCTGACCTTTTTTTGCGAATGAGATTGCTGACTATCGGGCACACGCCATGAATAAATGGAAATTTTTTGATATTTGTAGCGATCCTGATTAGTTATCGTGCCATAAAATTGTAATGTTTTCTTTTTTCTTATGTGTGTTTATTTACATATCTGGGCCAATTAAGAATCGCCAAGGTTCATATATTCCAGGTCTGGTTTCCTCAATAGATATAGAAATATATTCCAGCTCGATCTGTTGACAATTCAACGTTGGCTGCAGAGGTAACCAAAGGGATCACGGTGTCATATTCAGAAATATACGACAGGTACACTTTCGTGGCTGCAAAGGTAACCAAAGGGATCACGGTGTCCTATTCAGAAACATACGACAGGTATACGGTGGTACAAGCCGTCCAACTGGATGCTACAGAGAAAACGCGAATCACATGCTACGATGGGTCACACACCATGATGTGGGATGCAAACATACAGATACAGGCACTGTTCTTTTTTATTCTTGGCATTTGGATTCCAGACTACTTTAACCAGTAGTACCATCGTTGCTAAATGCTAATGAATATTGGTAATTTTTTGGTTCTTCAAGAACCAGAAGAGGCGTACTTCAGACATTGCGCGTTTCGCAGAAGATGGTTCCCAATCATATTTCCTAGCGCTACCCTGTGAATTGATCTATGGCTAGCATCACATCGTCCACTTCTGTTTCTGGGATTCTATTCACAATTTGAGCCGTGAATCAAAGACCAAACTGGTTCCAGTTCGTACATTGGAGACCGCGTGCCAGGAAACCCAAACTCTGTTTAACCAACCCAGCATCTGCCGCTTTTGTCAGTCAAGCACCAGAACCAGCCCAGTGTGGAGCGATTCGCGTGATATGAACCTTGGTCGATGCTAATTCAGCGGTAGTCCAGATCCTCCAGCCAAGCGCCTCCTGAGCCGGCCCCGCGTCAGCTGGATCGCCTCCTCGATGAGCGTCTCCACAGGTGGTAGTGGTGGCGGTGCGCCGTTCACTGACGGACGGGGTGGGTCGACTTGCATGGCTTCAGTGTCCTGAGGACCTTTGGTAGCAGCGGCTTCAGGAGCAGGTGCTGGCTGTGGCTGGGCAGGAGGCACTGCACCAGGAGGGGCCACTGGAACTGGGGGCCTTGGTGGAGTGGGAGGAACTTGGGCTTGGGCAGGCTGTGGTGGCATCGGAGGCGCGGATGGTGCGGGAACAGGTGGAGGTGCAGGGTTCACTTGCCGAGTCCGTGGCGGTGGTGGCCGCTGCTGCTGTTGCTGTGCCTGCAGAAAGGAAGAGGCAGTGAAGACAAATCAGTATGCTGCGCAAATATCACAGTCCAGTAAAGACACCAACAATCATAACCACATGCTTTAACATCAGCTGACAGTCAGCGGCAACAATCATGAAAGGAACATGATTTGTCAATAGAATGAACAGAAAATCACATGGTGAAATTCTAAAACAGATATCAGTCATATCACAATGCAATTGAGATAATATGTGCCTCTCAAGTCACTGACCCCAGTGCATGGTAAAAACATCACTATTATTCACAATATTTCATAATATTCATAATTAACGATCTAAACTATGCATGAAATAAGTAGTAGAGGTCTACTAGAAGCACGATAATACAGACAAAAGCATGAATTGGTCGTTCATTTTTATCTACATTAAAGAAGATTCACAGCCTACCACTACAGGCTCAAAAAATTGACTCATGGTATTCAGTCAAAAATTACTCATGGTATTCGGTCAAAAACTACTCATGGTACATCGATCATACAACCAACTCAGAATTAATCAAGCAAAAAACAATATAACAGAAAAAAACAGAAGATATAAAAGAACTTCCCATGACAGGATTAATTATAATCAAGGAAAAAATGCTAGCTGACATGTCACCTCACAACCTTAATGAATATGACTCCACTTGTTTAGCCTATACCTCTTGATCATATCTGCTCTAATCTCAAAAAATTTCCATCACCTCATGCTAGAACTACAGAAGCGCTGAACCCCATAAAGAATTGGCTATCTGACAGACTTGATTCAGCAGCATTTAATTTCATTTTGGTTCTTTGAAAAGCCCATAAAGAATTGGCTATCTGTCAGACTTGATTCAGCAGAATTTTATTTCATTTTGGTTCTCTGAAAAGCCCATAAAGAATTGCTATCTGACAGACTTGATTCAGCAGCATTTTATTTCATTTTGGTTCTTTCAAAAGCCCATTTTCTGGACATGCTAAGCCTGATAGCATGAAGGCTCCTAAATAACCTCACAGCAATAGTTCTTTTCTTGAGGAAAGAACAATATGGTTGTCTGCTATCCTCTTCTTAAAGTTTGCAGAATGCAATCCAAATATCCAATAACCCATTGGACTTATCAGGATGCCCATGCAACCAAAAACACGCAGCAATATGGCTGCCAGAGAGACCTCATGCTGAAGAAATTGAGTAAAGCAGACTACAGGATAGGACAAATGATCCTGGTGCACATTTTTCAGAATAGGGGGTACAACAGTATGGAAACTTAACGGAACTACAGAACCAAAGTTTTTTCTAAAATGTGCTAGGTACTAGACAAGCGACTATGCCATATAGGCTAGCACTCCTACACGGGCTGGGCAGCTGCAGCAATTAGACACAAGATGGGAGACGGCGCAACATCACAGGCAAATGACACCATAAACCATACCAAATGCCATCATCCACAACAGAAACTGTTAATAGATCAGTGGCCAATAACTCAAAAAATTTAGCCACTTTGATTGCATAAAGTTTTAGCCTAGTCCATGTTCGAGAGAAAAAAAAATAGCCTAGTCAGTGAAATTAATGATAATATCGTCTATATTAACATTAGGAGAATGAAAACAACTAAATCAATCTTAGGCTCATAGATAATAGCACATAAGTTCTTAGCACAACAGGAAAATCCGCATTGAGATAAGCATGCAGGGGCGGATCCAAAGGGGGGGCTGCCGGGGCTACAGCCCCCCCTAGTGAGCCTGATTTCTTCATTAGACCACGGTTACTTAGCCTCAAATCACCATTAATCTCTAGTCCTAGCCCTAAATCTTCATTATTTAGCCCCCCCCCCCCCCCCCCCCCCTTGTTCCCATCCTGCATCCGCCACTGTATGCATGTGTCAAAACTTTCAATAGTACATGATCAGCTAACTTTGCAACACATGTTTACCCAAAAAGTAGTGATTAGTGAACTAAGTACGCACTAATTAGCATTGGTTCCAAAAATCAGTTGAGCATGGATGAAATAGGAAATCTCATGGTTGATACAACATGTGGAGAAATTTCTGGGAAAAGGTTTGCATGATGATTGGCAAGTATAGAATCTGTCAATTTGCTGGAATGTCAATTTTAGTGCTTTCAAAACATCAGCGTGTTCAAATTTTGAATAAAGCAATTATCATTGAATATGTGGAAACACTACCTAGCAGAGAGAGAGAGAGAGAGAGGTGCTGCAGCATCATGCCTCTCCTGTATTCTGCATCAGCAATTAGATGTGCCAGCATCCCAAAAACATAACTGGAGCAGGTTGTAAAAACAAAAACTTGTGGTGATGAATACAGGTGGCTTTTTATAAATTCAATATATGAGAATGGTTAGTCCAGGTGACATAGTGAAATAAACATCTGAGCACAAGCTCAAGGAAACCTAACACTACTATATTTATGGAAATACTTAGTTTCAGACATTAATTATGCAGCATGAATTACATATGTCCACTTGCTAAAACAGCTGTAATAGCAGAAAGAAATGGCATGCAAGGAAGCAATACCTGAGGGCGAGATCTTTGAGTCTGTGACTGTGAGGCAATATACTGCAAAATTTCATCGGACCTTGTCTGAGCATAGTTTACAACCCTCTGGAAGTAAAGAACTGCCATGTCACCAGCTCTTGTCCTCAACTCAAGCAGATTCCGATCAATCTCAGTTTCATGTTTTGCAATGTATGGCTTGAAGAATGACTCATATACATAGGCAGTCCCCTGAAATAACCCGTTGTTACAAACAAACCACGAGAGAAGTATATAAGCTAACAAATTAAAGAAAACAGAATACTATACCCGTGTCTTTGGATACCACAAGTACACGATAAATGCCAGCTTTGCTTCACTGTACATTGGCAACCTGTGTAAGAACAGAACAATCAGCAACAAGGTAAATCACTATCCCCAATTCCAACCACCAAAGGTTACTAAAAATAGCAACTCCAAAAGTAGCATGGGACGGCATTACCATGATACAAAACTTTCCCCAACTCTCTCCAGTACGGTGAGAAACGCGAGTAAAATCCTGCAAAAGCCACGACCCTACAACATGAAGCGAACCGCATATGCAAAGTCTGCATCAAAACAGAAGGGGCGCCCTTACGAACCAGTACTGACACCAGAACCGCAGCTGCTCGACCTCAGGCCTGTTCAGCTCCACCGTCTTGTAGCAGTCGTAGGCTGGGTACGCGTATCCGAGAACAAGCCTGGGCGAGACAGGAAAACACAGATCGAACAGATGACAGGTCTGATGACCTAACAACAATGCTCCGTAGCAAAGAATGGAAAAGAAAAGAAACGGTCGGTGTCATTACTTACGTTAGCACTCCGGTAATGAATGAACCAATCATCTTGAGCCCTGCACCGCATTAAACGTCCGTTACACAAACAGATAAAAATAGCAGCAGTGAACAAGGATAGCAGAGATAACGCCATTTCGAATCACAAAATCCCCCCAGATAAACTGAATGCAGCCAATACACTAGCAACCGACACTCCATATTAAGCCTCTACCCACTCAGCACTGCGAGCACCGTGCCTGTCGTGTTTGGATTGGTGCCCAGGCAGAGTTGCCGCACCAGGCAGCGATCTCAGGCGTCGGATTTCCAACGCCTGTGGACAGGATTTGCTGCCTGGGCAAGACCTCCAGGCCAGGGTGTCACCCAAACAGCCCTCAAAATCAAACCATCAGGCAATCATGTGTCACCCAAACAGCCCTCAAAACAAACCATCCATACATACTTTAGAGATGTCCTTCAGCAGGTACAGACGGATTCATCGCAACAGTAGCGACAAAGGGCAGGTACAGGGGATTTCGGCGAGGTGGGGCATGGTGGGAACCCAGCAGTAAACACGAATCCCAATCCCTCGCAGTAGCGCTGGCCGCGGCTAGCCTAGAGGCAGGGTAGAACCGTCGAAGACCATCCAGTTGCGTTTGCGTCCCATCCTATCCTATCCTACCGGGTCAACCGAACCGATCTCGCGCGCGCTGAAACAGCAGCTGCCGACGGCCGCACGATGACGGGCAGCAAGGACGCACGGACGGATAGACGGGCTAGATAAGCTTAGCGGCGTACCAGCGAAGAGGAGAAATCCGCGCGACCGGAGGAGGACGCATTCGAATTGGTTGCCCGCATTCGCAGCAACTGAAACTCGTTTATAATAAGCAGCTAGAGGAGGGAGGAGGAGAAGGGAATCCGTCCGAGCAACCAGTAGTAGCAGGATAGGGTTCCTTACCGGGAGACGAAGGAACCGACGCGCCGGCGGCGCGGGGGTCCGGATAGGGGTGGGGTGGAATGGAACCCCCCGCGCTCCACGTCAACCCAGGAGCGGACGAGGAAGACGGAGGAACCGAGGGGGAAGAACTGGAGGAGGGGAGGCGGCGTGCGTGCTCGGGAAGGAGGCGGGCCGAGAGACCAAGCCGACGCGGGGAGGGGAAGCATCTCTGTCCGCTGTTGCCTTGCCTTGCTTCGGGTTGCAAAGGCGCCGCCGGTCCACGTCGGACGGAGCAACGGCTGGATCGTCGTTGGGCTGGGCCGCCACAAATCTCGACGTGGCCGCGGGCCGAGAGGCACGATGAGCCTGGAAGGCGTCGAGTGGAGTGATGATGCCGGGCCTGGGCTTGGTCCGGGGCGAGAAAACTAGGCCCAGAGGTCGAAGAAAACGCTGGAAGATCATTTCCGATTTTCCCCTAAAAAAAAGATCATTTCCGATTTTATATAAAAAAGCAATATCCCTCCCAAAAAAAAAGCAATAGCCCCCATATTTTTTTACTTTTATTAGGTGTCCCTGTTTTTTGCGCTTAACTATAGCTCAACAATCATAGGGAACATAACAAACCAAAAACGAAGGCGGCTTGTTATTTGTTAGAGATTGCGGCAACAGAGATCTTCCCAAAGAATTGGTGGCGGTCTTCTAAGAGACTTAGTGCTTAGTACATCAGTGAGTTTGGTTTCATCTCAATTCTCGAACCCTTATTTTGTTTTTGTGAGTCTTTAATCACATGAAGGTTGGGTCTGTAATAATGAATTGTCGGATGCAATACTATGTTAGAGGACAAAACAATATTTTCTTTTTCTCTTTTTCTGATTAACTATAGTGCTAGCTTCAAAAAAGGAACTCTACTTTTCTTATATGCATATGGCCCGCCGGTCATTGATATAATTTTTTTTATTCTTTTATCTTCCCTTCCACATCACTCTATGGATGTGTTTGGTTGCCTAGGCTATCCTAGCTTGGCTAATTTTCTAAGCCATGGCAGTCAAAGTCTAGCTAGTGTTATACAAGATGTACTTTGTTTGGTTGCATGGATTGTGTAAGACTGTATTAGAATCAGTGTGTTTGGTGTCTGGTTTGGCATACATAGAATCAACTCATCTTTGACATGGTAAGTTTACCCCTATCACACATTCTATCGAACACTCGGTGAGCATCATCTGTAGCGCACGTCAAGCTTGCATCAATGGCCGGTGGGGGTAGAGCCGCGCCTTGCGACCGGTGCTATGGGGTTGGATCCAGGCCCATGACTATAGAAGCGCACCACGGAGGCGCCCCCGAACCTCAAGCTCCTCGTCGTCCCTGCGTGATTTGCGGGTGGTGGAGGCGCAGTGGTGGTGGAGCCGTGAAGGGAGGAGGCCATGGGAGCGCACGCAAGGGCCAGGCGGAGCTCGCGCGGGGTCGGCCAATCCCGCACGATATGGCTGTGGTGCTTGTGCGGTGGCCAACAGCGGCTCGCGGGGAGGCCGGCGGCTGGTAGTGCTCGCGTCAAGGAAGTCGCCCGATGGTCCTCGCGGAGGAGCGATGGACAAGGAGGTGAGAGACGACCTGCGAGCGCTAGCCAAGCTTGGCTTCGTGAAAATGGTCGCCCACCGTGTTCTTGCTAAGCCTAGATAGGAGGGTGTTAGTGCACTACCAGAGCCTGGCGACGAGCTTTAACCAGGCTACCAAATACTTTTAAATTGCATTGTGGGAGCCTAGATAGGGATAGCCTAGGCAACCAAACACTCCTTATTATGTCTCTCTCCCTCACCCTAACCCCGGCCACCTCCCGGGCATCACCTCCCAAGCTCTGTCACCACTACTTCCTCTTCATCCCTCTCCCCCTTCTCCGACGATGACCGCAAGTGTGACCTCTATGGTCACTCCTCCTCGCTCGTCGCACCATCACTCGCTCCCTTCTTCGATCAAGCTCTAGTAGGATGTAGTCGAGGGAGAGAGAGGTCGTGCTCGAGCGGGGATGACGTTGTGGTGGGGTGACAGGAGGACGAAGCTTGGGCAGGAAGCCCAAGCCCTGAAGTTTGGTAGATCTAGGGCCGGTGGTGGTGGAGGGAGCTCGAGTGGGATAATGTGATCGGGTCCAAGAGGTGCACAGGGAGGTAAACTACTAAAACTAAAAATTTGTGACGCTGAAGAGAGCCCACAATATCTCTGACACTCATAAGTAGGATGGGATATGAGCAGGTGCCATATTAAAGATGTTGGAATGTATATTTAGGTCTTGTTTGGCTGGCTTATTTGCAAATGGCTTCACCTAAGTGTTAATCATATAGGATCATTAGGAGCATAGATCTAGCCGGTAGAATGGTTCTATTAAGGATAAAAGATGTAGTGCATCCTAGTACATGTAGAACTAGAGAGACAGAGACGGAAGGGAGAGAGGTGAGACGTCACCGGTCATCGGAGGGTTTGGCGATGGAGCTGGAGCCGTCCATAGCGATGTCGGTGATGCTGTGAAGTCCGAAATGGAGAAGGCGGTGGTGGTGAGGCGGTGCTATCTCGGCCACGACAAGGCAGTGGGTCTTCCCGTCGCTGGCAGCACCGCTCCCTCTAGATCAAGTTAAGGTTTCTCTGTAGACGGGTTGCGATGGCTTAGGTCAACCTCGTACCTTGTGCCCTGGCCCCCACCTCCCTTTTATGGTGCTGTACAACGGGGGCCCACCAACCATGGAGCGGTTGGGCGCCCCCGATCAGGGCGCGGATCCAAGGGCCTAATTGGCCGTTGGACCAATTGGTGGAGATCAAACTAACATTCTCCCCCTTGATCTCACCTTATTTCTTAAACTTAACTTACTTACTTTATCTTGTTTTCATTCCATCATAGATTAGTGCATAGAGCGTGCCTCATTATCACGGTCTATTGCCATTAGATTAAACAACTATAACGCACCTCTTTGTTTTGAAACAGATACTCAACTAGGTCCTTAGTATCCAGAAATCATAGGCTTTCCCATAAACCCATGTCGATTGTGTGTTCTCTGAACGCACTGGGTGATTAGCCTTTGGTAAGCAGATTCGTAAGTACTTACTCGGTACTTATGTACTCAATGCTTTCAAAATGATTCTAGATTTTTCTCCTTTACAACATATAACTTAATGTCAATGTGTTTGGCAGCACACTTGACCTGTTGTCTTAGGAGTTAACTTACTTTAAATGGTTATTGCTGTTGTCTATCATTGTTAAATCCGGGTACAAATTTCCTTAACCTCTTTTTGCCTATTCCTTAAGCCTCATGTCAAGCTATACTATGGTATGCATCACTGATGACACCATAACTGTTTCTTTAGAGCTTTTCCACAATAATACTCCAACTACGAGTGTTAGCAACTGCTGTGGATTTCACTACACATCTCGCCAAGACTTAACTTTTGTACCCTCAACTATTTGAGAGTACTTGTTCTTTCTTACTCAGCATGAGGCCTATGATACTTTGCATAATTGTAAGACATTCTTAACTCTATTCCAGTAATTTATATCTGAACTGGACTTTTGCCAAAATATTTCGGATACATAAACTACGTCAGGGTAAGTTATTACTTGTACTTGTACACTCATCATGCTTCCAACAGCTGAAGCATATGAAACCATATTCATTTGATCGATCTCATATCGGTTCCTGGAATACTGAAAGTTTCCTTATCTATTACCCTTGACTATAGGAGCAGGCGTAAGTTTACTCGCATGCATACTTTACTTTTTTAGAATCTTTTCTAAGTATGTCTTTGCGATAGTCCTAATACCCCATTTTCTTCTATCTCGGTGAATTTCAATTCCTAGAACCAAGATCATTCACATTGAAACTTGAGGACAAAACTTCTTCTCCAATGATAGATTAACATCACTACTAGTGAGTAGAATGTCATCTTCACAGGATTTGGAAAATAAATTTTTCATTCTTGAACTTCGCATAAACGCTATTGTCCTTCTCATTTTCTTTAAAACCCAAATTCTCATTGTTTTCATCAACTTCGAATACTATTGTCTAGAGACTTACATTTAACCCATAAATGGATTTCTACAGACGGCATCCATATGTTCTTTTCTTCCACGACAAAACCTTTTGGGTTGTGCTATGTAATCGTTTTCATATAAATCCCCGTTGAGGAATGCCATCTTTACATCCATCTGATGTAACTCTAAATCGTAATGAGCCATTAACACCATTATGATTCTAAAAGAATCCTTACATAAGACTGGAGAGAAAACTCTCATTGTAATCTATTCATTCTCTTTGCTTAAAGCATATTGCCACTAGTCGTGCTTTATATCTTTCTACATTCCCTTTGGAGTCACATTTTATCTTGTATACCCATTAACAGCCTACTGTTTTGGCTCCATTAGGAATTACTTCTAAGTCCCAAATATTGTTGGTACTCATCGAATTCATTTAAACTTTATATCTTTCTACATTCTCTTTAGAGTCATATTTTGTCTTGTAGACTCATTAACAGCCTACTGTTTTGGCTCTATTGGGAATTACTTCTAAGTCCCAAACATCATTGGTATTCACCTAATTCATTTCAACTTCTATAGATTCTTGCTATTTAAACAAGTAAACGCTTCTCATGGCTTCTTTAAATGAGGTGGAATCACCCTCCATTT
The DNA here is from genome assembly GCF_019320115.1 of Miscanthus floridulus. Classification (NCBI taxonomy): domain Eukaryota; kingdom Viridiplantae; phylum Streptophyta; class Magnoliopsida; order Poales; family Poaceae; genus Miscanthus; species Miscanthus floridulus. The sequence continues at coordinate 12,250,030 of NC_089586.1, forward strand.
GAATTTCTTTACTAACATAGGCTTCATAGTCATTAGAAAAACTGGTTTACTAATTCTTTGAGACCTTCTGGGGCCTAATCTACTGGCACTTTCATATGGGGCTGTTGTTGCTCTTCATTGCCAAAAGGTAATTGGTTCTATAGGCTCCTGTATGACATGATCCTTGTTTGCATTATTTATCTTCTTCGAAAAGCTAACAACAAGTGTTGTATGAGTCATACAACATCAACAGGTATTGAGAGATTCATTGTTTTTGAATCACTGAAGTGGGCATGTAGTCCTGCTTTTTTTTAAGTCTTAGGTCTCTTCATACCTCTACATACCATGCTCCCCCAGATCTTTCCATATTTTCTAAAGATAGTGTATCTTTAAATACCTTATTTTGGATTTAATCAGTTAAACTCTCATATGGTGCTTTAAGCACCACCTTAACATCTTTGAAACTGACTACGCTATTTTCCTGTCGGAACTTTAAAAGGTCCAGGAATTTAGCTATTTCTCTACTTAGGGGTATCATTGTTGTAACCGTTGTACTCCTCTAATGGTCTTTATCTCACTCTTAATGAAAAGTATCATTCTTAATTGATCTTATCTCACTCTTAATGAAGAGTATCATTCTTAATTGATCTTAATATTCGCCCCTCAAAATATGGCATAAACTTTACTGCCATAATTTTAATAACTATTCAGAAAGCCTATAAACGAGGAGACACTTATAACTTACTTCATTCATATGATTGTGTCATATAAACAAAGTTATTTCTTGATCCGTTTAGGAGTATATTTTCCTTAATTCACTTTAAGAACTCAGTGAGGTCTTTCATTAGCAGTACTTTTGCAAGTCACGCTTGCATCTTTTTCTTATCCTTTGGTTAGTATTGACCATGACGATGTATTTCTATTGTGCCATGGTCGATACTAGGATAGCATAAGAGCTACCCAAACTTCTCTCGCTATGCGGGATATAAAAATATATGAGTCATCACAAAACTTCTCCCGCCATACTGGATGGACTAGCATAATTACTATGCCAAAACTTCTCCCCATGCAGGATACATCTATACGAAAAACTTAGTCACGACGACTAAAACATTCACTTATACTTTATTTTCCAATTAAATCTTCCCGTTGGTTCTAATTTAATTAGAAAATTAGTAAACTAACAAAAATTGTCCTAAACTGGCTTGACTCAAGCCTTTTCATTCACATACCCCAGCACTACAGCCCATTGACATGTAGTCGAGTGATCTTGTCAGTTAAAATAAAATATACAACATGCTTCTACATCAATTCTACATCACCGTTGGGCAGAAAATATAATTAATGTATAAAACTCATAAATTAACTTGAAATTCATATAACTACTCTTCAAAATTAAATTCTTCCGTTGGTTCAAATTTAATTAGAAGATAATCAACATCATTGCAGCGGAAACTTAATAATGAAATACATTCTTTTAGTTCAGGAGCATTTCTTGGTCCTTATCAACTCTCTGAAAAATTCACCACGTTGGTGTAAAATTTTCCAGAGATTTAAACTTCAAACTTAAATTCGTTATAATATTGTCATCATCAATGTTGGTCAGAAAATGATAATACCATAATCTTACTTAAATAAAAAATAGACTACTCCTCTAATTAAAATTTTCTGTTGGTTCCAATTTAATTAGAGGATCAATATGATAATAATTTACTAAATATAACTGCTCTTCAAATTAAATTCTTCCGTTGGTCCGAATTTAATTGAAAGATAATAAACATTAAACTTTGCAGCGAAAACATGAAAAATTCTTTATCTACTTTTCAGAAGCATTTTACTTTACTCATCTACTCTTTGAAAAAATTATCCCGTTGGTTTAAATTTTGACAGAGATTGTACCTCAAACATAGCAAAATTGTCAAAAAACTACTTCTGAAAATAAATAAAAAACCTAAACCATTTGAAACTGTTCATTTGGCTCGCATGCAGAAGCACTGCGCAGCCCAGCAAGCATAGTAGCGCGCGGCCCAGCGGCGCACGTCGCTCTCCCCCTCCCCCCGGGCCCAGGCCGCAACCTGGGCCTGGGCCGGGAATCTGCAATCCGACGTGGGTTCATTTCGGCCCGATGACATTCCAGCCGTCGGATCAGATCCGCCGACCGTCCGCGCGTGTCACCAGATCAAAAACGACGACCTCAGCTGCTCCCGTGAAACCCTAACTCACTCTTCCCCTTCCCCATCTTTCTCATCCCTTAGTGTCGCAGCCAAGAAAGCGAGAGAGAAGAGCAGCAGCGGCTCGCATGGCGGCCGGAGAAGAAGAAAAGGTACAACGCCGCTGTGGGGCCCCTCGTCGGCGCACGCGTTCGCCCATGGCTGAGCGCGCTGCCGTTGAGCGGCCTTGTGGCGATGCCCTAAGCCCCAAGCCCGCACATCGGAGACCGCGTGACGGCGCGGCGAGATCTCGGTGAACATCCCGCGTGGTGGCGGTGGCGACAGCGGCGAGGTCCAGGTAGGTCCCTCTCTTCACACCGTCCTCTTGTCGGTTAGGGTTAGGGTATTACGTATTCATGGAGATTCCTAGGGTTCATTCGAATCACTTCCTTCTAAAAGCTTCTTGCTTTCTACCCCCAAAGACTAGATCTATACTTAAATCGGGCTCTGATACCATTGTTAATCATATAGGATCATTAGGAGCATAGATCTAGCCGGTAAAATTATTCTATTCGGGATAAAATATGTAGTGCATCCTAGTACATGTAGAACTAGAAAGACAGGGAGGGAAAGGAGAGAGGTGAGACGTCACTGGTCATCGGAGGGTTTGGCGGTGGAGCTGGAGCCGTCCATAGCGATATCGGTGATGCTGTGAAGTCCGAAATGGTGAAGGCGGTGGTGCTGAGGCGGTGCTATCTCGACGACGACGAGGCAGTGGGTCTTCTCGTCGCTGGCAGCACTGCTCCCTCTATATCGGGTTAGGGTTTCTCTGTAGGCGGGTTGCGGCGGCTCAGGTCAACCTCGTACCTTGTGCCTCGGCCCCCACCTCCCTTTTATGATGCTGTGCGACGGGGGCCCACCAACCAAGGAGCAGTTAGACGTCCCCAATCAGGACGCGAATCTAAGGGAGGCCAATTGGTGGAGATCAAATTAACACTAAGAAGTCGGAGAAGCCACGTTTAGGTGGCTTTTACCCATCTAGTAAAGAAACAGCTTCTCCCCTCTGCAGCTTCTCTTGCGGGAGCCATTTTTTAAGATAGTGATTGGCCAGACTTCACCTGAAAAATTAGAGAAGCCACAGCTGAAGCCTCCTGTGAAGCCCTATCAAAGAGAGCTTTAACACAACTGTAAATTGAATATTTTTCATATATAGATATATGCATAGGATTAAAATCGTGTAAATATATGTTTTGCCTTTCCTACAACATAAGGAATGCTCTATGCTACTACCACCCAATGCGTGGATGAAAGAAGCACAACTGCCCAAGCAAAGAAGAATGAATGTGTCGTCCATCACTGAGACTGACGCCGCCGGGGCCATGGCCACTGAGAAAGCAACCGTCACTGACTGTGCTTGTGCATCACCATCATCATCAGCTAGCCAACAGGCAGGTCGTCCTGCTTGACGTCCGATCCTTCTGACTAGACTCGTTCCCTTTTGTACAACCGGCCGGTAGCTAGCATGCTTAGCTTAACACATCCATCACTCTTCATTGACTTTCCTAACTGTATTACATGCGTGGATGCACACCTACGAAAAGCGATATTTCGATCACTTGTAGCTCATCAGATAGAAGATTGTAGGAGTAGCTAGCTAGTACGTAGTATCTGAATGCATTATCGCCTGGATTCCAGTTCCAACTCCCCAAATAAAGTCCAAACAGCAGCAAGAATACATGCATGCATGTGCTGTGCTGTGCTGTGCGGCACACGCGTGAAGAGTAACTCCGGAGCTCAGTACAGCTCGTACGTACGATCCATGCTGTGTTCTGCTCTGAAGCAAGCTGATCGAGTGGAGTGGGGCGTTAGACGTTCGATCACGAGGAGGAAATGACACGGAGAGGGAAACACTGCATGTTCGCCTTCAATGGCAAGATCGCGGTACAGACGAAGGAAAGGAGAGAGGGTACATGTACATATCCCCATTGGCCATTGCAGATTTGCAGAGATGAGACTGACTGAGTCACCGAAATCACTGGATCGGAGCTATAACTAGGCCGATCAAAGAGCTTTGCTTTGCAGATCAGCAGATGGGGAGTAGTGGATGCAGGGAATTCATTCATCGCCTGCCTGTCTTGATTGCGAAAAATAGCAGGAGCACAGAGCACGTACTGCTATACAGCATATATAAATATAAATTCATACTCAAGGCAATTCGTTCTTGACCAAGGCAGGTGTTGCATAGTCTTATTACATAATGGAATGGAGCACACACAAACTCAAAGTGATAAACAAGATTAATCCATCCATGGATGAGAAGCATCTCTTCGTAACGCCAATTCGTTCTTCGTCAAGGAAAACGCTTCTGTTGACGACGAATTGGATCATACACCAGCAAAGGCTAGTACGCCTGAGGTCGCACAGGATCCATTACACGCAGCAATCAACTTCAAAACCAGCGAGACCAATGAACCAATCAAGGGACCGGTTAGGCTGATTTGGAGCCCATTCTTTGCCGCAAAGAACTCAAAAACACCTTCTGGAAAGACGCGTCGGGGAGATGCATGTCTAAGGCTGTCCTAGAGTAGGCAATGCCACCTAGGACGCCGCTGGATCTCGCAGGGAGATGCAATGAACAACAGGAAATTGGAAAAGTATGGCAAAGGTGTAATCGATGTAAAAAAAAGTCAATTGGATGTTGGACCCCTCAATAGGTCATGTCCTCTTGTTTATATAGAGAGAGTGGTCTTATCTCAGTAGGAAACACCTTCATATTGTAATCTCTAAGTTTTCCACATCAAAAATAGATCCAAAACCGATTTGGAAACCGATCAATTCGGAATAGGACAGTAAAACCGGCCTGGCCGGGTCCCAAAATGGCCTGGACGGTTTTTCACGTGCCTGATGCAGGTGGCCGGGCTAGCTCACATGAAAACTAGCCTGACTAGTTCTACAAGCGCCGGTTTCTCTCTTCTTCACCCTCCAAGCTCCGAATGCGATGTTTCAAACGTTCTTCTTACTGTTTTAACATTAGGAACATTGTCGTAAAGTCCTTTTTAAGCCTTGGCCACTTTTGGCTGTCAACAACTTTGTACCGGTGAATTCGTCTTCCCTTTGGAAATATATTCTCATATTCCTCTCTTTCCAAATATTTCAAGCGGTGTTCATTAGAAATGTGAGGCCATCGCCCTTTGCTGCCTTTGCGCAATGCCCCTACAAAAAAGCCGCCTACCAAGATTCTATGGAGGGTGTCTTTGATAGGGCTCTGGCTCCTTCAGAAACGACTCTGGCAGCAACTCCTTTGATGGAGCATCTTTTTTTTTTGCTCTAGCTCATCTGGTTCGAAAAGGTATTAAGTAAAACAACCCCTTTTAACCGTTTAAAATGGATAAAAAGGATGAAATATATGTAATTTCCTTTTTTTTCTTCCTTTACTTTTTTTCTCCTATTCTCTCCTTTCTCCCCCTTCTATCTACTTTTTTTCTCCTATTCTCTCCTTTCTCCCCCTTCTATCTCTTTCTTATCCGGTCATCCCTCACCGTGCCCTCGCGCACCACCGCATGGACAGACGTCGATTCCTCGTTCATGCTGCCTCCCGTGCCTTGGCCGCAACCGTGCCGCTAGCACCGTCTTTGTCCTGCCCCACCCCGCCTCTGCCTCCCCCCGCGCCTTGGCTACGACTGCGTCGCTAGCTCCTTCTCTGTCCCTCTACGCCCTCCCCGCCTCTGCCTCCCCTCGCGCCTTGGCCTCGACCGCATCGCTAGCTCCGTCTTTGTCCCCCTTGCCCCCCCTCCCCACCTCTGCCTCCCCCACCCTGTGCCTCACTCGCACAAAGGAAGTGCATTTTGAGGACCCACATGCACAAACGAGAAGTCGAATGAAGCTATTTTTTTTTAGCTCCTATAATGGATTCAGGCCCCAAAGGGCATGTAAGGCTGTCTTCAACAGAAGACCTATAAGGAGATCCAAACCCAAAATGGGTCTTCAACAGAATATTTATAGTTTTCAACAGAGTATCTATATGGAAGACCCATTTTGGGTGTCAAGAGAGGTATAACCCAAATCTGAGTATCCTCTCTACTGGAGAATTCAAGGCCAAAAATAGGTATTGAACTCTTTGTCTATAGCGCTACGCAAACGTGAAATGGGTCTTATATTTTGGATAACGGTTGTTGGAGACCGTCTTAGATGAAGCAGAGCACTGATGGAGGATCTATTTAGTTCATGGCCACGAGGAGCTACCCAAAAATGCTACCAAAAGGGCTAGAGTGTTGAGCAGTCCAGGAATTCTAAATGCTTGGTCTGGCCCGATCTCTTGTACCGTCATATGTGGACGTGTCCACGCTTCCTCGGCCAAAAAAAAGGCAAAGCACACATAGGTCAAGTGCCGTTCATTGCTTATCACAAAGTGTCGCTAGTTTTTTTTTAGAAAAATGAAAAAAGAACTTTCTGCCTCTACCTAATCAGCTCTCAAAATTATTATTTTTTTTGCTTGCATAAGAAACCATGCTATGGTTTCCTTTGATCAGCCTGAGCTCTCCAAATCGAGTTTGCAATTGAAAGTGCAACATGAGGCTCTGAACAGGGGTGAATTTAGAGGGGTTTATCAAAATTAATCCTTTAGCAAAAGGCTGTTAAAGTTTAAGAAAAATTATATCATGTAATGGAGTTGAGCCTGATGATGTTCTCGGCTAGATTCGCCAATGCCTCTGAACCGTGCCAGACATGACTTGGGCACTGTACTGCCCGCTTGCACTGTATTTCCAAACTATCGGCCTGTTCGTTGGTCGGTTTCTAGGCTAGTTTAGACTAGCTGGTGCTGGTTTATTGTGAGAGGAAAACACTGTTGGCTGACTGAAACCAACAAGCAAACAGGCTGTATGGCTCCGTTCGCTTCGCTGAAAAAACAAACTGAAATACTGTTCCGACTAATTTGTTGTGAGAGAAAAACATTGTTTCAACTAAAAAATAAACTAGAAAAAATAGATTATAAGAGAAACGAATAGCGACTACTTATCTTCTTGGTCGTTTAAATGAACTCGTTGCAGCAATTATTATTGATCGCCATTCAGGGGCAACAAACAAACAAGGAGGAAAGGGGATGTTCACGACAGATAAAAAGCGGCAGCATCGATCAGCAGATCACCACGCACCAATCACCATCCGCTTGCCAGTCCTGCACCAACAATCATATCTAGTCTAGGAAAAGGCGTAATTCTAGCTCTATCGCTAGTCAAGCTCTCCAAAATTTAACTAAGTAATATTATAGGATAAAATATACTCTATCCATTTCAAAGTAAATGAACATCTCGTTTTTTTTGAGGAATTAATTTTTTTTAAAAGTTAATATATTAATATTATGATGTATAATAAGTATCGTTAGATGGGGTATACTTTCATAATAATTTATTTAGAGATATAAATGTTGATACTATTTTTCGTATCACTAGCCAAATTTAAAAGTTTGACTTCTAAAAAAGGAGATATGCATTTATTTCGAGATAGAGAGATATTCTATAAAAAAATATATCTTGTAATGAACCTAAAGATACTTAATTAAGGTCCTATTTGGCAGGGCTTCTTCACCGGCTTCAGGAGCCGTTTGGAGCTATTTTCTACCAAACGGGGTAAAGTAAAATAGCTTCACTTGTGAAGCTCCTAAAAACATACTCTCATAGTGATTTTGGATGGGATGGAACAAAAAAAAAGTGGCTTCTCCCGGCTGCTCCTCCGGGCCTCTAAAAACATGCTCTCACAGATAAGCTATTTTGCTAAACGATTTATCAAAACCGCTTCAGCTCCACCGGTGGAACTGTTCGTGGAGCTGAAGCTAAAAAAAAATGGCTTCACTAGTGAAGTGAAGCCCTGCCAAACGGGTCTAAGTATGGTCATTTCTTATATAAATTTTATTATTATTAAATAAGTGTGACTCGGGTCTAAGTATGGTCATTTCTTATATAAATTTTATTATTATTAAATAAGTGTGACTCAGATATTTATGCTATGTATCTACTTCTCTCGTCTCTCTAGCGTCTAGTGGAGAGAGGAAGGCAAGTGCAAAGGGCCGCAGCTTTGCTTTTGCGCCCACGCCAAGCGGAGCGGCCAACAAAAAGGGCGGGCCACGTCGCACCGCAGCAGCAGCCAGCAGCTCCTGCTCCTCCCCTCCCCTCCCCTCCCCTGCTCTCAGGCCGTGCAGCCGCCTGCCTGCCGCTGCTGCTCCTCCCTGTCCTCACCTCGCATTTACCACTCACTCACTCACCCTCTCCCCTTCCCTTCCTCCTGCTTCCATAGTTCCATCTCATCCTCTCCCGCAGAGCACCCAACCGCCGCCCCCACCCCACCCGCGCGCGGCTCTCGGCGTCGCATGCCGCTCGCGCCCTCCCGCGCCGCCGGACGCCCGTGCTTGCTCCCTCCCCTCCTACGCCGCCGCCGTCGCTGCTGCGGCAACCACTCGAGTCGAGGAGATGCAGATCGGAGGTAAGCCCCGTGCGCTCCCGTTCCGTTTCCGTGCGACCGTGCGTTTCCAGCTTTTGGAGGATTGTGTGCGGAAAGCTCCGGTTTTTCGGGCTTTTGCTCTGCGCCGCGTCGCGTCTTCTCCTGCAACGACGACTCTGCTCTGCTATGTTTCTTGCGATGCTGTGTTACGTTACGTTACGGTTTTATGGCTGCGGCCTGCGGATTCCAAGCGACGGTTCTCTCTCGCAGTCGCAGGCGCAGCCGTCTCCTTTCCTTTTCTTGGGTTCTTGCTGTTATCTTATCACTTCAGTTTTGCTCCTGTTTTCTCGTCTTGTTTTGTGATTTTTTTTAGTTACTCGAGCTTTGTTGCATGCCTGGAATCATGAGATGGGGACCTCGGGCATCTCCTCTCCCGGCCCAGGACCAGGATTATTTCGGCGGTTACTATGTAATCTGCCGAACCAACCATTTCTGGTGTTAAATAAATGTAACGATCCCCAAGATATGATGAACTCTGTCCTCCCAACTAGTAGTAAAGCTAGCATCTATCGTCTCCTTCCTTCTGGTTGGGTAAAGATATGGGCGTGTAGTTAATACTAGAAGCTATCATCATCTGATCCTTGAAGAAAGAAAGAAACAAAAAAAAATCTGATTTTGTTTTGCCTCTTTTCTGCCTCTCCTTTTTAGATTCTTGTGTGGGAAACAAAAAGATTTTATATTTTGGATCTGGATAAAGGTTTAGAAATGCACTCCCTCTCCTTTTTAGATTCTTGTGTGGGGGGGGGGGGGGGGGGGGGGGGGGTGGGTCGTCTAATAAAGATCCATGATTCATGAATCGTTTTCAGGCAGCAAACACCACCACAGAAAATAAAAGAAATTCCCCGTCCGTCCGCTTTCCTTCCATTTCGCCCAGCCTGCTGCCTTTTGCAATCCCTCATCACACTTTCCCGGCATCTGATTCCCCTGCATTCATCATAGGACCAACTGACCAAGCAGCAGCAGCCAGCAGCATGTTTTTTTTCTTTTCTTCCTCCTATCTATCCTATCTTTTCCCTGCCGCTGGGCTCTGGATGCTTGTCTCCTTGTCCCAGTCACAGCAGTCCTATAGATAGCTGCCGTTCACTTTGCCCTAAAGTTTAAGCATGTGCATGTCTATCCGTCCATGCCTCATCTCCTCTCCTCCTCCTCCTCTTCTCGCTGCATTCCTTCTCCCCGAGTCCGTGTAGAGTGAAGACAACAGAGAGAGAGAGAGAGCACTGTGAGATTTTTTGGAGATAGACTAGCCTAGGACTAGCTAGCGGTGAGTGAACCTTTCTGGGTGGTCGATATGGGGAAGAGGGAGAAACAGAAGCCGGAGGTTGGGCGTCAGCAGCTCGCAAGGAGACACGCGATAGGGAGTGGCTCCACCTCCTCCACCTCGTCTCCTCCTAACTGCTGCCGCTGGTATGTGTTGTGTTGTGTCGCGTTGTTTGCTGTTCCATTGGTGCTTCTCTCTCTCTCTATCCGTCTCTCTCCGGCCGACCGATGTTCAGAGCAGAAGCAGATGGTCACAGTGCACTAACCCGGCGGTTGTTCCATCTCTGTAGTCGTCGTCCCCAAAATGCCCCTTATCTTTCTCCTAATGCGCGCTCCTCCTCAAAAGATCGAAACTTTTCTGGTCTCTTTTCCTCACCCGGTGGGGACGCTAGCTGGGCCCACTGACCACCTTGATATAGCGTGTGTTCTTGTGATTGGTTTTAAAGGTCCTACTATATCTCTCTCTTCTTTTTCCCCTGCGAGAAATCTCCTCCTTTTTATTATTGGTTCAGGCTTCAGACAAGACTGAACCGGATTGTGAGCTATCTATGACTCTGCAGACTATCATGTACTAGGGGTCGTGCTGGAGACCACCACAGCATTTGTCTACTAGCCACTACTAGTACTAACTGAATTTCTCAAATTTCCTCGCTCTTAGATGATCTAAAATTTCAATGAACTTAAATTTTGGGAAGTTAAAGTTAACTGTAAGATGGATGGAGCTTGCCATCTTGAGTTCATGACCTGTGCTCCTTTCGCCCTGACGTGGTGACCTGTGTTCCTAGTGATCTCCTAGCCACAAGAAGCCCTTTGTTTGCTGTGGAGCGGGCCAGATTTTTCCTGGTTTTGGATGGTTCGTTTGGGTGAAGTTTTTCGTGAAGAAATTTCCCGAGATACAGTGATGCTGGCTGGCTGGCTGGCTGGCTTGTGTCGTAACGCTCGCTTGTCATGCCTACGTGTAGATAGATATGCACGCAAGGCGACCCTTGAAAGCCTTCGTTTTCAGCTTCTTGTCCTATTCACAGATGCTGCTTGTGGCTCCCCTCATGGAACATGGATCCATGCTGCCTGATGAATCGTCAACACATGGAGCCTTTAGAGCTCTTCTCTCCAACTTTTCAGATTTTTGGCATTGTCGTTCCAAAAAAATCTTTTTAAATTGTTTCAATGATTTTTGGCACCGCGATCATATAGTTTTTTCCCCTGCGTGATCCGCTGTATGTACTGCTTTCGAGTTTTTTTATTAGTGTAAAAGTTTTTTGATTCTGAACTTTTCAGATTACGATCATTTCCAAAAGATCAGATGACATCAACTGTCCCTTTCGTTTGTTTTTATAGAAAAGCAATTTGTAAAACTGTGCCTAGCTGTTTTAACCGTTAAATTACCGCGCCATGATTTGTAACGCTAATTGCTGTTGCATATTGTTTGTCTCCAGGTTGTAACGGGAAGGAGAGAAAAGGTGGAGATCACAAGGCAGCATTGAGGCAGAAGAAACTGAAGGCTAAGACCTTCAAGTGGAGATCAAGCAACGGCAACATGAACAGCAAGGTAGAGGCGGGGGGTTCTGATCAGGTCTGTGATGATGCAGTACTCTGCTCGCTGTCTACAGCCAGCTTCAGCGGCCTGGTTAGTTGGAAAAGAGTGAGGACCCTTGGGAAGGTATCTTTCCTGCCTTTTACCATGTCCGTGTTCAATCATTTGATTTCTGTTCGTTATGCGCATCTTTGAGCTCATTCTTTCTATTTCAAAGGTGGCTGAGCGGTGTGATGCTGTCGATCCTCCAGTTCCAAGAAAATTAAGATCAGGTACCAATTAACCGCACTATTTATTCTTCCGCATGGTCAGAGCAAAGGAATTCGGCTTCCTCGTCCATTGTTATTTTTTAATTACAGTATACTCGACAAATAATACCATTAATTTTAAGTTGACATTTTTTGTGAACTAAAATTGAAGTTAACAATATGGTTAAACGCTGGGTTGGAGAAACTTGTTAATGTTGTTATTGTTAGACAGGGAACAATTGATAGTGATCACCTGAAACCTTTGTGGTTATGTGTTTGTGGGTACTTGAATTTCTTTCCAAGTGTTCTGCTTTATCCACAGATGGCATCGTGTAATTAATTAATAGGAAGCAGTTGATTCTGAGTTGTGAGGATGGCATATTGGATGAGTAGTTTCATTTGTGGGTTTTAAGCTTAGATGATATATCAACTTTTGGCATCCTACTTTCAGCCATAAACAAGCGAGCCGGTCGATTTGCTTCTGCATCATCACGTCATGTCAAAAAGAGGCGTCATCTTTCGGCTATCAGTGCTCAAATTTCATTTGTAGACCAGGAAACAAGATCCAATGGAAGCTCTGTAAATACTTTTCTGCTTCTACAATTTCCTCTGTTTTCTCTTGACGCGAAACTGAAAACTGGTAGTGAGATGCACATTCTGTTTACAGTTGTTTACAGAACAAGAGGAAGCAATTGCTGATGTTTTGCTGTCTCTATCTCAAGTACCCTTTCATAGTGAGCTCACAGCCGACAAGGCTATAGCAGATAGTTCAAACACAAATGTTGCTTCAACTTCTTATTCAAAAGGTTTGTCTGCACTCTTGTCTTTTCTGATTATCATACTAAAAAGGAAGTATTGTGATTTTAGAATATGTTCATAGTCCTTGTGTGAAGGGCAGGCCTGGTGCAAGCGGTAGAGTCTTACCGCCTGTGACCGGAAGGTCCCGGGTTCGAGTCGCGGTCTCCTCGCATTGCACAGGCGAGGGTAACGCTTGCCACTAACACCCTTCCCCAGACCCCGCACAGAGCTGTGCACTGGGTACACCCTTTTTTCATAGTCCTTGTGTGATTGCCCATGCAGGACCTACTAAGGAGGGTGACCAAACAGTCGTACTGCCAAGTGCTGCTAACGAACTGGCTAACCAAAGTGCCTGCATAGATAAAGTGGTGGAACAAACGAATATCGTTCCAAATGTAAATCCAGTGGCTGGCACTACAGATCAATCCAGCAACAAAACCCCACCTTTGTCAGCAACCGAGCAAATACAGGACCTTTCTATGGGAACTGCTGTGAATTTGCCAAGCCCATCTAAAGACACCTCCAATAACAGGTAGAGAACTGCTCATGGAAGCCCTTTGGTCGCTAATCTTGTCCTTTTTAAACTGCATTCTCATGTTTATTTCTGTTTGTAGCACGCAAAAGCAGCGGAAAGTGCAGTTTGATGATAGCAAATGTCACCCTGCACAGAAGCCAGAGGCTCCTCTTTGGCCGGTACTGTACTGTTATCTTTCTGAAAGTACAGGTGTAACTACACCTTCATTTGGTCCTAATGCTTCATGGTTCCCTCAAATATGTTTTTTCTACAGGTAAATTCTGATAAATCTGAGGGTGTGCCACATGAGAGGGAAAATGCCAAGAACAACAGTGCAAAAGGTACTCCTACAAATCTAGAACGCCAGAACAGCTGAAGTTCATTAGACTAAAAACTTTTTTTTGTTACTTATTTGCTAATATGTTGCTACTACTTCTATCAGAAATTGCACCTCTGGTTCAGACTCCATTGCCTTGTACCCCAGCTGGGTACTTAATAAAGTAAGTTTCTGTTTAAACTAGTTACATATTTTCTTTTCCTATGAAGACATTATTAGTTGGGTTTTTAAGAAGATGACAAATGTATGACTGTTCCCAGGCCCTCTTCAAGCAAACTGGCAGCTCGCGCCAATACAATTTCTGAATCCACAAACTTCACCGCACCTGGAAATCAGAACAAGGCAGGTGCTATCTACTTCATTCTTTGCCTACGTTCTTAACTTGCTTATTCAGCAAATGCAACAGAAATATCATCTGGTTGATCGCTAAAATTCATCTAATCCAAAACAGTTTTGGCCAAGCTCCTGAGAAAACTGAATATTTTTTTATCTAGCTGACGGATGCAACACTGTTGTCTGCAGCACCCTCTGGTGAAAAACGTGGGTGCGCCAAAGGCATGGAAGAGAAGCATCACCCATGTGTACGTGAGCCATGTGATCCAGATGCACGTGAACAAGGAGAAGGCCACCGCTTCTTCGTCACAAATCCAAGCGAAGCCTGAGGAGAGACCCCTCGCCCGCTGCTCGAGGCCTCCGAACGGTGGCTTCACCCCCTCGCACAAGGCCACCGCCGCCGCGCGGGACCAGAAGTTCTACACGGTGCACTTCGACGTGCGCGTCCCGGCTCACCAGCAGTCGTCGACTGGCATCTGCGACGTGGGCGCCAGCCGACAGAAGATTGTGAGCGCAACAGACACTAGAGCTTGGCTACCGTTGATCATGTTTGTGAAAGCTGCTACCAGTAACTGAGCTGCTCTGAACTCTTGTCTAACCGAAGCCGTTGCTGTGCCGCTGCATGTTTCAGGTCAGTGGTGGTTCCTGGCAGAACCTGCCCGCCACGGCATCGTCGGCGCTACCGGCGACGGCACAGCATGTCCAGTACCTGCACCATCAGATGGCGCCGCGGCCGCCGCCGCGGGACGCGACGCCGTACCCGTTCCCGCACGTCCCTTACAGCAGGGGGAGTCTGGGACACGCCGCGGCGCTTCAGCAGGTAGTTTTTTTTTTCCTGTCATCACTCATCACTGCACCATTGCTTCTGGTTTCTTGGTTTCTGCATTGCGTTGCGGTTCAATTCAAATGGCGTCTGACCGATGGCATCTTGTCTCGTCTCTGGGTGGACTCGCAGATGCCACAACAGTACGTGTGCAGCCCTGGGTACGGCCCGCGCGCCAGCCTCCCCGCCGCGACTTCGTCGGCGATGATGATGAAGCAGCTGCAGCAACTCATGCCGCAGCAACAGCAGCAGCAGATGTGGCAGTACCATGTGTCGCAGTACCAGGCGAGGCCGGACGCTACGCCTTCCCCGGCGTCCGTGTCGGCGGCGGCAGCGGCTTGGCACGGCATTTCGTCATCGCTGCGGCCGATGGGCATGCTTGCACCCCCGGCGTTGCCGTCGCCACCACGGCCGCCGCAGATGGAGCTTTTCTGCGCGCCGTATCAAGGTGGCAGGCAGCCGCAGCAGCTGAGGTTGATGTAGCTGGCCTCACTTCAGCTGCTGCTGATCAGCTGATTGATATTATTCAGACGCACTAATTTATAGAGTATATATACTACTTATATAGCAGTTAAAAAAATGGGATGTTGCAAAAAAAAAAAAACAGATCCATAATGTTGCGTTTTTATATACTCGAGAAACAGGGTTTATGCATGGTAGCAGAGGGGACTGAAGAGGGAGGGCTCAACTGTAATTAACAGGTTTAATCTCTGCTGCAGTTGCATAATTAATGGAGTAGTAGTACTGCTACTATACTACTACAATACAAGGCTCTCGGTCTCAACGGCTAAAAAGCAGCGATAGTTTTCGTCCAGCCGGCTAATCACCGCGTGCCGCGCGATTCATGACCACCCCGACTCCTTCACCCCGGGGCCCGGGCGCGATTTTTACTGCACCGATAGGTGGGGCCACACCCGCACCGTCTGACGCCACTCGCTCGTACGATTGCCTCTTGGAGTCTTGGGCCGCCACCGCAGCTACACCGCGCCCTGCTTCGCCGCCCCGCCGCCGGCGCCATGATCGGCGCGGCAGTCAACGCGATGGGTCTCTGCGGCGGCACTGCCTCCGGCCCTCCGCATCTCGGCCCCACGCCGCAGGAGCCGTGGGGATCGAAGCGGGGTGCGAGCCGGTGACCATGACCGGCATGCTGCTCGCGCTCCACGAGACGGAGGCCGAGCGGGAGGGGCGGATCGGGCTGCTACAACCCCTACGTCGTGCCCTCCGCCGCCACCCTGCCACCGGCGCCATGAACAACGCGGCGGCCCGCGCGGCAGCACCGGCATCCGCATCTCAGCGCCGTCGTTGGTATATTATGGTATTATTTTATTTCCGTTGCATTATTAGTATCTGACAAAAAAAAGTGATCAGGCCGCCGCTGGTGCGGGTCACGTGACAAGCATGCGCATGTTGGAGGAGGCTCTGCCTCCCTGACATGTGGGGCCCTGCATGCACGCATGACGTGTACAAACGGTGCTCTTCTGTATACAAAATGCACCGGCCTCTTCTGTATACATGTTGTAGACCTCGTCTGGTGATCCAACAGCACACATCAGACTCGTGGTTCTATAAGGGGCGAGTCAATCACGGATCCATACAAGTAGATAGAGAAAGAGAGCGAGCGCGTAGCTCAGTGGCTAGCTTGTCCGGTGTGAGAGCTGGCCCGCCAGAGTTCGACCCTGAGGATCGCAACTCTGGTACTGGGTATGTCCTCAAATAAATTCCGTCCTTCGCGTGGTGTCACAATGGGATCGTAACGTGCTCGTCGCCTACGGAATCGGTGGATTTCGGTGATCTCGACAAGGACGCGACCTTGTAGATCTGAGTATAGTTGTAGGTTTGTTTGTACACGGGTAGTGTGATTAGTGTGCGTGTGTTGAGTGGGCGTGCGTATGTACGGACAGATACTACGGCTGTATCCAGAGGAGAGGCAACAAAAAAAAAAGTAGATAGAGAAAGATCATAAACGTTTGATTATTTTATTTGTATACAAGTGATGCATATTATATCCACCTAATTTTTTCGGGTCCGTGCAGTGCCATCTATGCTTTGCTGTGTGGGGCCATGCGCTCAAATTTCTCAAGATGAAGGGGAGAAGTATACGGATGGTCGACATATTTACAGCCATTCTCTCAGCATAAGAACATCTCTAATGCTATCTAAAACAGACCCCTACTTGCACGTTTGATAGCCATCTATTTTGATACTATCTTTTTTTTTTCTTCCAACTCTAGCAATACTATCTAAACCATAGCCATCAAGTTCATTCTAAAGTCAATGACATGTGGACCCACATGTCTTCTTCCTTCTCTCATCGCCATCTCGAGCGCTCGGGGGAGAGGGCTGCCGTTGCGCGTCCACACCAAGGTTTTTTTTATCGGCCGAAATTTACGGAAAATTTCGAAATTTCCTTTCTATCCTAAGGGTCCGATAAAATTTGACATCGGCCAAATTTTTTTCCTTCTTTCCTGCTTCCACACAGACAGCCCAAATTCAGCCGTGCGACAATCCCACACAATAATGTTTTATTCTTGTTTTTATCTGTGAACAAGTGATGTTTAATAGCTTAGGAATAGTTTCAAGTCAAATTCTATGGATTTTTTTCAAAACAATTTGATTTTTTTTTAACTTGGTCCGATATTTCCGATATATCTTGCTTATCCTATTTATCCATGACCTCCGATAAATTTTTATTTCCGATAATGAAAACCTTGGTCCACACCACCGTGGAAGCGCCGGATCTGCCCTCGCCGGAATCGGTCGTCGAGTGCTCCCTATGGCTGGGGAGTAGGACATGGGCTCCAGGCAGGGAAGATGACGAGCGGCCAGGGAAGATGCGGCGAGGAGCCGTGCGGCGGTCTTGGAGGCAAGGAACGGCTAGGGGTGGCCGGATCCATCCGCCATTAGCTTTGAGACGTCACCGTCAACGTCTAGGAAGGGCACGACAGCGGGCTTCCTTGGGGTAACAGCAGGGGTGAAGCCATGCACGAGCCACGACGGACGAGCACGTGTTGCAAATGGCGGAAAAGAATTTTAGGTGCTCATGTGTTGGGCCAATAGAAGTAGGTAGTTGGAGAGAAGTAGGGGCTAACAAATTTATGTGGCCAAATAGGTAGCCTGCTAGAGTGGATTTTTTAGCCTTCACTGCCAAAAATTCTAGGACTCAAGTAAAGCAAGAAAATCAATGTAAAAACCAAAGTATTGTGACGTGTATAAGTGGCATGCTACGCGTGCCTTCACTTGTTCATTGCTTATGGGTATAATTGGTTGGGGTAGTATGCAAGCAGTCCGTTGTAATTGGATGCCTTACCTAAGCCCGTGATGCAAAACCGTAGTCCTAGCCTGGCTCTCGTGGTGCACGACGTGAACATAGGGGACCCAATTGACGTGTGATGAACACAGCTCGGCAACCAAACAACATCGTCCACGCGATGTAACACCATCGCCATATGCTAGCTCGCATGTTGCGGAAAATTTTCTCGTTTTCCGTGAAGCCTGGGTCGCCTGGTTCGCGGTGTGCTGGCTCGTCTCATGAGCAGTGTTTTTTAAGCAAACAAACTATTTTTTTTGTCTCACAACAAATCAGTCGTACTTTTTAGTCTGGCTTATCAGCCAAACGAACAGAGCCATAGGCCAGAGCTTAGTTAGACAGTTAGACTAGTATGCAATCAGGGAACCAACTTAGCCAGGCTAGCGAGGGTTCATAGCCAGAGTTTGCCACAACTAACGTTAGGCATATGCCAGAATAGTGGCATGTCAACTTTGCGGCAAAAACAAGGTGGTTGGTTCACTACCATGCTAAACTTTAGATGTGGCAGATTTAACTCCGGCTACTGTTTGGTTCATAGCCATATGAGCTACCACAAGTTCGGCAAATGTATGTGTTAGGTGTTTGGTTCACGGCCAAAGTTTATTACAATTACCTTATTCTAGGAAGAGGTGAGCTTACCACTTGAAGTCATCACACCAAAATTTCGACACTTTTCACTCCAACATTGTGGAAAAGAATGCAAGTAATTAGCACCAGTGAACATACTGAGCAATAATTAACAACAGGATGACAACTTCATATCCATTCTAGTTCCTAGCTATATTAGTATACACAAAAGCATGATGAGTTGCAAAGGACCACTTCAGTCTGTCCTACTAGTCCTGATGTATATGAGTTCTCTAGCAAGTATTGCACACGTATCTAAAACCTCATTAAAGTACCTAGTAACAGTCTCACCTGATCGAATGAACTCAAAACCAATAGCTCTATTAGATCATTTATGACCCACAGCATGCATAAACATTGCCACTTGTTCTTCCACAGTCACATTCAATGTGTCCATCAAAAGACTACGTGATCTGAGACTTTGACAGAGCATATGAAAAACATTCTTTCGCATGCGCAGTTCATAAATACAATGGGCCTCCGTACCATTATACAAACGATTTAAACGGGTTTCTCTTGAGATATCTCTGTCCAACATGGGTCCATATGTCACAGCTTCTCTGTCTCGCTTTTGCATGTTTAGCATATAAGTGTAACTAGCTAGACACAAAGCAATAGCAGCTAACAACCTTCTCCTCCAAATGTAGTACTGGTAGTAGTAACTGAAGTAATAATGTATGAACTGACTCATCCTTCGATCCATCTGGTTAGCAAATATTCCCAAAAAAATAAAAATTTCAACACACATCGGATTGGGGAAAAATAATTTAGACAAATATTACTCACTTTTGCTAGATGATCTCTACCAACAGCTCGTCAAAAAAAGAATTTTGAATGTCATATGTTTTTCGTATGGACTCAATAGAAATGCATTTGTCTTTTAGCAAAAGAAGCCACAAATAATGATCAGTACACAAGCCTCTGCAATCAGCTACCGAGAAAAACTTTCCTGTTGGGAGATGTGCAGATGCACATACCTGCATACAAGATGGTGTGACCTCGACGCCGTCGCCCTGTGGCAGCGATGCGGAGGAACGCGACGCCGGAGGCAGAACCTCCACGCCAGGCCAACGAGCCGCGCAGCGTCGGATGCCGGGCCCCGTGGTGTTGCAATGGGAGAGCGACGCGCCCTCCGTGGAGAGCCGCGGTGGCGGCGGTGGCGGCGGGCACGGTGTTCTTTTCCCCCAACAGCGAACAAATAAGGAAGGATAAGGATAAGCGGTGAAGAAATATCCAGGAAAGGGTCCGCGCTCAGTTTCGCGCCATATATGCACACACGCGGCAAAGTTACGCGTCATTTTTTCCCGGGCTGAAGGCAGCTCGCGTCGGCACGCCAGAGTTGCGGCGAAGGAATCGTTCGCCGCACTTTCGGCAAAAAATCCTATGGCAAAGCACTGCGGCAGCGCCGGAGATTCTTTGGCAGCCTAACCTAGGGTAGTAAACCAAACACCTACCTAACTCGATTTGGCATGCCTAAAATGCGGCACCGCAGATTATGGACACGAACCAAACGGACCCTGATTCTTATATGCTAGCCAGGCTAGGCTCGACTGGAAACCGAACACACCCTGTGGGCGTGATTCGCTATTTGAATGCTCCTAAACTGGCTCGTAAGTCTTAACTCTCAACTAGTCTAGGTAGAACCTGTCTCACGGACTAGTGAGGGCTTGGTTCCCATATGTTAGCCAGGCTAGGCTTGACTTGAAACCAATAACAACCTGTGGGCCTGATTAGCTCCTTGAATGCTCCTAGCCTGGCCGTAACTCTCAACCAGGCCACGTTTAGTTCTAAACCCAAATTCCCAATAAGTGCTATATTAGCCATTATATTGAATCTTGCGATATATGCATAGAGTATTAAATGTAGACGAAAAAAAACCAATTGCACAGTTTGGTTGGAAATCGCGAGACGAACGTTTTGAGTCTAATTGGTCCATGATTGAACACTAACTGCTAAATAAAAACGAAAGTGCTACAGTAGCCCAAATTCTAAAATTCGACCAACTAAACACGGGCCCAGTCTAGGTTGAGCCTGTCTATATGGGTGTAGGTGCCAGCGTTTGGTTATTTAGGCCTGGTTTTTAGTTCCAAAAAATTTTCACCCCAAACTATCACATCGAATCTTGCGGCAGATGCATGGAGTATTAAATATAGACGAAAAAAACTAATTGCACAGTTTGGTTGAAAATCGCGAGACGAATGTTTTAAAACTAATTAGTCCATGGTTAACCATAAATGCTACAGTAGTAACATGCGCTAATGATGGGTTAATTAGGTTTAATAAATTCGTCTCGCAGTTTCCAGGCGAGCTATGTAATTAGTTTTTTTTATTAGTATCCGAAAACTCCTTCCGATATCCCCGAAACATCCGAGACATCCAAAAATTTTCATTTCGCGAACTAAACACACCCTTACTTCCGTGGTTTCTAAATCGGTTGAAAAATTATTTGGTAGCTAGTGCTAGACATAATATTCCTTGATGCGTAATGATTTAGGTGTGCACCTTAATTGCAAATCAAAATGTTCTGTGTTTCCAGTGAGTCCAGTTCGAGCTGTACGGCTACACGACGATAGCCTAGCCCGAGCGCTTACTTTTTTTTGACTAATTACTTATTTTTATTAGGAAACCTGTAACAACGTACTTTGAAGAATTAGTTCCTCATCGACACATGTTAAGTCTATAACATTATGCATGTCCACATATATCATAGACACACCCAATGGTATGTGAGATTTGGACAAAGTTTGAGTCTAATAGTAGAAGATTTTTTTCAGAAATTTTATGAGTACATGACACATGAAAAAAAAAGCAACTTCAGAGACAAAACAAATCAAGGAAGAGATAAAATGGCCTACATAAACCTCACTCGATGGGGTTTCTCTGTTCTTCCACTCAATTCAACCAATGTAGTTCCACTATGTTTTGAAACTAGAAATATAATTTGAAGTATGTACAAAGGTTGTTTTACACAGTTTTGGAGACAGAAAGATCGGTCCGTAGACCATATTGTCCCTACGGTCATCTTTCTCCCTATGACTCCGTCCTTCTCTCTCCCCCTTCTCGACAGAGGATTTCATTCTCGCCGGTAGGAGGTACCGCAGGAACGTGGTGGGGCTCCAGGTCCATGCGGTAGTGGTGGCGGCGAGTAAAGGGAAGATGTGGTCGAAGCGGGAGTGATCGGTCGCACCGCCGACAAATGGCGGGACAGCGATGCTAGTGAACTTCTTCACCATATGGCGCGGAAGTTGGAGGTGTTGGTGGTCGCAACGCCTGCGCCCGCTTCCTCACCTTTTAGGGTTTGGGACTTGTACGAGACTTTCAAAGTTGTTCAAAAACCATAAAAGTGCATTTTAAGAGTTTAATAAAAATCTAAATGCATGTTCACTGCAGCTTTTGTGTGGAAAAAAAATCTGCATATGTGATGTAGACAATCTCCCGTGAAACACTGATTTACATTGGCCAGCTCACTAGAACGCTAGACTTCTCGACTCGTGTTCATTGTCGAAAATATCACTAATGCATAGTATATCAAGCTAAACTGCTAAAGGTACTCGGCCTTTTGGGTAAGCCCCAAATACTTGAAAAGAAAACATCCTGCTACCATGGGTGCCAGCATGCCAGCTACCCGCCACGTGCAGAGGCTATTATCGTGAAGCAACAATGAGGTTTGACTGAGGCATCTTTGCAGCAGAGCATGAGTCCTTTTCTCTCACCCGTCAGTCTAGCTGATATTCAGTTTCTTTCATGAAAACAGAGCCAGCACACAAGTGTCAAGTACTCAAGTAAAAAAAACCTCTATTGAAACCAAAACCGCAGAAAAGAACCAAGGTTCATTCAAATGCAATCATCATGGATCTATGAAAACATCAGCAATTGGTGAGGTCTTGTTCGTAAATCCAAACTGTAAATCAAAACTATAACAAGAAATGGAATGTATGACAGTCATATGATAAAATGGATCAGCTCAAATGTGACAGCTCTGGTCGTATAAAAGCTGATGCATGCATGAAGGTTGACAGCTGAGTACTCCATCCCTTCCAAAAAGAAAGCCATTCTAGTTTGCCCTAAATCAAATCATCTAAAATCTGACTAAGTTTACATAAAAAGTATTCAGATTTAGTTATTTACAATACAAGATAAGTATCATTAGAGTCATCACGAAACATATTTCATACTATGCTTATTTGGTGTCATAAATACATCTTCTCTATAAACCTGGTCAAACTTATTGGGTAAGATGCAAATCTAAATGCATCATTATAGATGATGAGGATGATGAAGTAAAACTTAATATAAAGACGAGCATGGACAGATAAAAATTTGGTGGCATGCGGTAAAAAAAATACTATTTTTGCCATAGAAGTGTTGAATAAAAGATGGGACAACAAATTTTCATCATGTTGCTAACTAAGCAATAAAAACATAAGGCTAATGCATGCAAAACTTCATTGAATCACCTCTTTGGTGCACACTGAAGGACACAAACATAGCACTGCATCCAATACTCAGTAACACCAATGTTCATCCAGGGAAATGGGGGGCTGCAGATGCAGCGATGAAGGCACCCTGAACAAAGAAACACAGGAGTTTAAAACAGATGCCATCAAAAGGGTAAAAATCAAACTGATAGATTGTGCTATACCTTTCACTACGAAGGATCCCGTATGCCAATTGTTTGCAAAATGAGTAACCAGTCCTGTTGAAAACTCTCGTAATTTGATCTGATTACTTGAACTGCACATATCATCCTTTATGTTAGGAAGATTACCAGCAAGTGGAACAGCAAAAAAGCAACTGCAAGCTCGTGCCTCTGCGCTACGTCAAAGGGACGGTGGATCATGGGATCATCTTCCCAAAGGCCGACGGGAGTAGGCTGCAGCTCATTGTGTTCAGCGATGCAAACAAGGCAGGGGGCATCGACGGACGGTGGAGCACCTCTGGAGTGCTCGTCTTCTTCATGTCGGCCCCAGATTTCATGGCTGTCGCTGGAACAGAAGGTGGTGGCGCTATCTACGTGCGAGGCAGAGTACGTAGCGACGGCCACAGCGGCATGCCAAGTTGTGTGGCTGCGTCGGCTGCTGGGCGAGCTGACCGGTGTGGAAGCTCACCCACCAGCACTGATAGTGGACAACCAGCCCGCCATCGCCCTCGCGAAGAATCCGATTCTGCACGACCGGAGCAAACATATCGACGTGAAATTCCACTTCCTCAGGGACTGTGTCCATAGAGGACAGATCGTCATCGAGTTCGTCGAAACTGGTTGGCAACTCGCGGACGTCCTCACCAAGCCGCTCGGACGTCTTCGACTCATGGAGCTGAAGGAGATGATCAGCATGGAAGGGGTACAAGGGTTAGCAGTAAGATTAGGGAAAGATTGTTATATAATCTACTGCTACCTTGTGTGAACACAGCAAGGGAAGACGACGCCGAAAGGCCCCCTGCTATGATATTGTAGCCGCTGCAGGTGCAGGCGTCGAACTACTCACCTATAGCACTGTAGCCACATGCAGAGGCCGGCGCAGAGTCAGCCCTGTATATTATCTAGTTACTGTTACAGCATGTGCGTTGTACTAGGACTAGATGGATAGAATTATATAAATAGACTACCGCGGCAACTCAGTAAAGAGAGTTCAGATTTGCCATCTCCCAGACAGGGCTTCGACCAACGCTGGTGTCTTGTACTGTGTGTGTATGCTCTGTCCTCCCTTCTTCTTCAAACTCTAGCCATAGTGCGTGGGGACGGACAACGCTTGTTCGTGGTCGGCACGGCTAATGGGTGCTCAGCAACACTAGCGGGTGCTCGATAAGACTGATGAATGATTCACTCACCTAAGGCGATGATCCCGTGGGCCAACAATCTCAACCAGATGGGCTTCATCAAGGGCAGGTCCATCTCGGACACCTTCGTCTATGCGGTCGAGCTGGTTCAGGTCTGCCACAAGAGGAGAAGGCCAGCAATTGTGCTTAAACTTGATCGCCAAGGCCTTGGACACGGTGAACTGGGATGGGATGTTCAGAGTGATGCGGGCAAGAGGATTCAGTGAGCGGTGGATCGGCTGGATGAATACAATTCTTGCTTCCTCCAAGTCGGCTGTGCTTGTCAACGGATGTCCGGGGCCATGGATCACTTGTAAAAGAGGGTTGCGGCAGGGTGACCCAATCTCCCCTTACTTGTTCCTCCTGGTTGCTGAAACTCTGCAGGGGTTGATCAGAGGCTGCGGTGGCATCAAGCACCCGACTGAGGAGGGGCTACCATGTGCAGTGCTGCAATACGCCGACGATACCCTCATCGTGCTTAAAGGTGAACTCACAGGTGTAACTCTCCTCAAAAGCATTCTTGATCAGTTTGCGTCCCTGTCCGGACTGCATATCTACTATGGGAAGAGCACCTTGGTTCCGATTCACATGGATGAGCACATTGTGACCGATTGCGTAGAGGCCATTGGGTGCAGAAGGGAGGGCTTTCCACAGCCCTACTTCGGACTGCCGCTGTCAGTGCACAAGTTACCATTGTCTGCGTATACACCGTATATTCAGAAAACAGACAGGTACCTCAGCTCTTGGCAGGCTCACTTACTGAACCCAATGGGCCGGGCGGTTCTGGTGAACTCGGTGTTGGATAGTCAACTGGTGTACTTCATGAGCTCCCTACAATTGCCACCATCGGTGCTTCACCAAATGGACAGAAAGAGGCGTGCCTTCCTCTGGTCGGGGGAGAAGACAGGCAAGTCTTCGCCTGCGAGCTGCCTGGTCGCTTGGATTCAGGTCTGTGCACCCAAAGAGCTCGGTGGCCTCGGCATCAAGGACATGGGAACACAGAATATATGCCTACTCCTCAAACTCATTCACAAGCTGCACTGCCCTCAGTCTTCAGCTTGGGCTCGGTGGGTTCAAGGCCGGGCATCCATACCAACGCTTAAAGAGGACATCCATGGGGAGCATTGGGAGGTTCTGCGGTCTCTTCTGCCGCTATACCAGGCGATCACCGATGTACAGCTTGGCGATGGGAAATCTTGCTCCTTCTGGCTAGATGTTTGGCATGGGGACGAGGCACTTGCTGACATCTACCCGGCATTATATAGCCACTGTACAATGAAAGATGCCACTGTCAGTGACATGGTAAGCTCTGGACTGCAGCAGGCGCTCGTGCCGCGGCTATCCCAAAGAGCAATGCAAGATCTACTCGATGTTGAAGGTGTGCTCGCGGACATCCAGCTGCTGGAGTCACCGGACCAGCGCTCCTCAGTTTTCAGCAAGGGCGCCTCGGGGTTAGACAGTGGAGCAATCTACCGTCTGCTAAAAGCTCTCGGACAACCAAACGACGAACGCGCATCGTTTATTCGGCAGAACTCGGCGCCACCGAGAATCCAGATGTTCATGTGGCTGCTTGTTACGGCGCATCCAGTGCCGCACTGTGCTACACAAGAAGCATGTGCTCCATGATTGCACATGTGAGATCTGTCATGAGGAAGATGAGACACCTGAGCACATAATCGGTGGGTGCAAGCTTGGAAATGAATTCTGGCGAAGGCTCAACATGACCTCCATGCTAGGGACACACGCGGACAGTTTTCATACTCTGTCACCGCAAGGAGGGGTTCCAAGGGAAGAATTCTCAGCCTTCATCGCCTTGGCATGCTGGCAGCTGTGGAAGGCTAGGAATGCAGCGGTTTTCAGAAACGAAACACTAACAATCACACAAGTGTTTGCAGCCTGCAAGGCAACGGCGGAGCAATGTCACTTTAGATTTTCCGAAAAGAAGAAGCACATTGCCGATACATGGTGTCAGATTTTCGAGATAGCAAGACAAGGGCAAGGATAGATACACTGACGCAATTGTTTTTCTTAATTTTCTTGTTCAACATCACCATCTATGTGATTTTGTAACAACAATGTACTCCTAAACATCACGAGGAGCCGTTTGGGGCAAATATAAATATATCAAGTGGGGAACGCCTCCCCCCGTTGACCTTAAAAAAACAAATATAACAAACATAAGCTGTAGACACTCAAGCAACTAGCCAAATCAACTTGGCCTTGTAGTAGTACATAGTCCCACTTTATTCTTTTACTGATGGTGTGTGGCTTTGAAAGGAACAGGAAACTCCTCTTGGGTGCACGTTTACAAATAGATACCAGAATTCGCCTCTTTGACCCTTATTATTGTTACTAACCTTTGGAATTTGAGAAGATAAACACTCCATTAGTGAAGATAGCTATATATAGAGAGCCACATGGGCCATATGGGCCTATATTAGATGGGCCTTCATATACTTAACACCCCCCTTCAAACTCAAGGTGGAAGTGGAGGATCTGAAGCATTGTGTTTGATCAAGTGAAGCCGATGCTGCTCTCGAGTTTGTGCTTTCGTGAAGAAATCAGCCAACTGCAGCTCAGAAGGCACATATCGAAGAGCAATGGTTTGCTGATGACAATGAGACCGAGTAAAGAAGGCATCAACACCAATATGTTTAGTAAGTTCATGCATCATAGGATCATTGGCAATTTGTATAGCTCATGTATTGTCACAAAGAAGAGGTGTGGCGACATCACAAGAAATCCCAAAATCAGCCAACAACCATCGAAGCCATACAATCTCTAAAGTAGTAATGGCAAGTGCTCGAAGTTCTGCCTCTGTACTAGAGCGAGATACAGCTGCCTGCTTCTTAGACTTCTATGCAATAGGAGAGGAGCCAAGAAGAATACAATATCCGGTGATGGAACGACGATCCGTTGGGTCACTCGCCCAAGTGAAGTCCGAGTAAGCATAGAGCTTAAGCGGACTATTACGGGCATAGAATAAACATCGAGATGTTGTCCCCCTTAAGTACCATAGCACACGAAGTAAATGTCCAAAATGAACAGAAGTAGGAGCACTCACAAACTGGCTCAAAATATGGACTGCATGAGCGATATCTGGTCTGGTAACGGTGAGATAAACAAGACTACCCACAAGGTGTCTATATCTAGAGGGATCCGGAAGAGGTATACCATCAGTGGGACGAAGTTGCAAGTGAAGATCCATGGGTGTGGCAGTCGTCCGATTGTCAGTGATACCAGAACGAGCAATAAGATCTTGTATGTCCTTGGTCTGAGAAATATAGTATCCATTGGCACACTGCTTAACCTCAATGCCTAAGAAATAGCTGAGAGGACCTAAATCAGACATTTGAAAGTGTTCACCAAGCTGATGTTTCACAAGAGAAATATGCTCCACATCATCACCCGTAATCAATATATCATCAACATATAAAAGAAGCAAAGTACGACCACATGATGAGAGATGAATAAATAGAGCAGGGTCATGATCACTAGGTTTGAAACCAGCAGCCTTTATCACAGATACAAAACGTTCAAACCAAGCACGGGGGGCCTGTTTAAGACCATATAAAGCACGGCGAAGCCGACAAACATAACCTGAAGGAGCATCAACACCTGGAGGTGGGTGCATATAGACTTCTTCATTCAAATCACCATGAAGGAAAGCATTCTTAACATCCATCTGAGATATGACCCAAGAAGATGAAGCAGCCACTGCAAGTAAAGTACGAACTGTGGCCATGTGAGCAACAGGGGCAAATGTCTCTTCATAATCCAGTCCCGGAGTCTGCTGAAACCCCCGTGCAACGAGACTGGCTTTATATCTCTCAATAGAACAATCTGACTTGGTTTTAATCTTGAAAACCCACTTACTGGTGATCGGTACAGCATGTGAAGGTAATGGGACAAGCTCCCAAGTGCCTTGAAGATCAAGAGCAGCAAGCTCCTCAGACATAGCAAGCTGCCACTCTGGAATACTAGAAGCTTCCTGATAAGTGGATGGCTCATGAACAACAACACTTGCACGTGGAAATCCCAACTTGTCAGGAGGCTAAATAGTAGCATGATTCCATAGATTATATGGTGGATCAACCTGTGTCTCATAAAAAATAGCACATGACTCATCATTATTAGTAAAATCAGCATGACTTGAGCATCAGGACTGGCCGAGGAAGTGGGAATAGGAATAGAATATTTAGGACGACGAGTGTAGTGCTTTGTAATTGGTGGATGACGTGGTGGAGAAGCAAGAAGGTTGGGTGGCTGATTATCAACAAGAGGTGGTGGAGATGTAGGAAGATTGGGTGGCTGATTATCAAGAGTGTCGGGTGGTGGAGATGTAGGAAGGTTGGGTGGCTGATTATCAAGGGTGTCGAAAAGACGAAAGAATATGAAAAAGTGGGCTGGAAGGGGACACACATTGTGGAGTGGCATCATCACTGATTGAAATAGGACGAAGACACATTAAGGAGGTGAACTCTGTAGGAGCATATGATGACTTTGTAAAGGAGCTATAAAAGAAAGGACGATCCTCAACAAAGGTGACATCATGGGAGAAACGTATGCGGCGAGAAGAGGGATCATAGCAACGATAACCCTTGTGCTTAGGACTATATCCTAGGAAAACACACTCAACCGATTGAGCAGTCAACTTTGTTCGTTCACGAGGGGCAAGCAGAACATAGCATAGATATCCAAAAACTTGAAGATGGTCATAGCGAGGAGTAGTCCCGAAAGGACTACACTTGCCAGACAATTTAGACGATGGTTGTCTATTAATAAGATACACAGACGTCGAAACAGCCTCTCCCCAAAAGTGTGAAGGAACAAAAGAAGCAATTAAAAGTGTGCGAGCTGTTTCTATCAGATGACGATGTTTGCACTCAGCAACCCCGTTCTGAGCATGAGCACCAGGACACGAGAGCTGAGCAAGAGTACCCTCAGAGTCCAAAAACAAGCGAAAGGCATCGGATAAATACTCCCCACCAGAATCAGAACGAAAAAACTCAAATCAGGGTAGAAAATTGAGTGTGTACCATGCGAGCAAAGGTTTGGTAAATATCGCACAATTAATACCGATGTTTCATGAAGTAAATCTAAGTATATCGAGAATGCTCATCAATGAAAATAACATAATATTTATGACCACCCTTTGTAGCAAAAGGAGCAGGGCCCCATACATCAGAATGGATAAGATCAAAAAGTTTAGCAGCATGGGAATCACTAATAGAATATGGGAGTTGTATCTGTTTCCCAAGCTTACAACCTTTACAATGGAAACTAGACTCGATAGATGTGGGACCTAAACAACCTTTATTTATTAAATTAGACAAATGAGACCCACATAAATGACCAAGACGATGATGCCACTTAATGAAGGACATGGTAGATGGTGATGATGATGAGGCGGCGGACGACGCATGAGCAGAAATTTGAGGAAGACGCAAGGTGTTGAGAACGTAGAGGCTAGGTGAGCCGCTACGGCGATGGCCAGTCCCAAGTACAGTCCCGGTGCGACGATCCTGAATAAAGCAAGATGAGTCATCAAATTTAACAAAATAGTTATGGTCAGCAAGCTGACCAACAGAAAGGAGGTTCGTAGACAGCTGAGGTACAAAAGAGACATTAGGAACAGAGAAATAAGAGTTGGAAAGAGAACCCTGATGAGTGATAGGACAAGATGTACCGTCTGCTGTCTGAACAGAAGCACCATCAGCAACCGGCTTGCAGGCCACAAGTTGGGACAGATCAGACGTCACATGGAAAGAAGCCCCGGAATCAACCACCCAAGATGAAGAACCAGCAGCAGCAGCAACTGACACAGATCCTCTAGGAGTGGAAACTGTACCACGACCCCTAGTGGTGCGAGCAGCCCGACGAGCACGGAACTCAACCAATTTCTCTGGATGATGCAAGAAACAATTATCCGGAGTATGGCCAGTTTTGCCACAATGCGGACAAGGCTCCTGAGAGACACCCTTTGGTGTGAGACACATGCATGGAAGAGGTCATAGACCGGAGACGTCTCTTCAGCGAGCAATTCTGATAGTGCCTGTGCCATGGTTAGAGTGGAAGAATCATGAAGCAACCGAGTACGTATGAAATCGGATTCCGCTCTGACACCCATGACAAAACGATAAGTAAGGAACTTTTCAATAAATTTGTGGGCTGGACAATCATCAGCTGTACACTCAGGCACCATAGAGGTCAAGGATCCCATCAGACGACCAAAAGCTGAGTAGTACTCATCAACAGACATGTCTTGCTGCTCAATGACATGAGTTTGCTGCATAAGAGTGTGCAAAAGAGCACCACTGTCCTGAACATAGCGCGCCTTCAAGCATGACTAGATAGCCTTGGCTGTTTTACACTTGGACAAACTCATAATCATAGATTGCTTAGTACTGTTAACCATGGCACCCATCACCTTGCCATCGTTAGTCTGCCAAGTTTTGACATCAGCAGCATTACTCCGATCTTGCTGAAGTGCCGGAGGATCATCAGTGAGATGAAAAAGGAGCCCATGACTCCTTAAAGCAGTTTCCATAAAAAAAGCCCACTCTGGGTAATTCTGACCATCAAGGGTAATATTGATAACAATAGTGTTGAGCTGTGATATGACTGAAAACTTCTAGCAGACCAACAAGGATGAAGAAAATTTGTTACCACCGTGACTGGAAGCAGCCTGAGATGTTCTCTACGGAAGCAGAGGATGAAGCAGCGAAAGATAGTCTCTGCGGAGGCAGAGGATTAAATACAAAATGGACCACTTCCTCACCTTCAACTAAGATTTTACAAGGGAATCTCACAATACTGCATTTGGCACATAGATTGCTGAATATGAGTTCATGCATCTACCCAAAAAAAAAAACCCAATAATGAAGCAACAATGGTAAACTATATTTAACCTGAATCATCAATACTGACCTGGAGGGTGTCGAGTGTGGCAAAAGAGCGCAGGATGTGAACTTGGGGCACAACAGCAGCGATGACGATGCCGATAGAACCAGCAATGCTAAAGAACCATCCGAACAGGACGAGCCTCGGTGAGAAGGGCTTATGCTTGAGCTGCAGCTCTTGGCGTGGCCACCATATCCTACATCGCTCAATGTCCATCGCTGCTGTATCTTGGGGCTTGGGGCTTGGGGTCCTGGGTGAATACCATCAATTACGGCAAAACAAAATGGCAACAAAACCAACCTAGAGGTTTTCATATGTGCATCATCCCAGACAAACTCATGTGTATTGTTTATTTATTGGATAAATAATCATCTGAGTTCTTATAAACAAACGAGAAATGAAAGTACATGCAGAACAGGTGCAGTTTCCTGACAAGAAATAGATAAAACATAAGTTATGAAGGGCAAAAGGAAACAACAAAAAGAAGAAATTCCTCACCATTGATTATATACAACCAGGGCAAATCCATCTAACATACCCACAGTAGTTTTGTTTCTATTTATCACACCCACAGCAATTACGATTTCCATTTAACACACAGCACAACAGTTTTGCTTCCATTTTTATAGAAACAAATGAAAAATTTGTCATGGTGCCAAGAGTACAGAACGGAGGGGAACAAGGGGGCTCACTGCTTGGTCCACCAGCGGTGTGCCGGTGTGGATGAAACCGTCAGTACCACTGCCTGCAGAGGGAGGGAGTAGGGATGTCGATGGAGACGAGCGGGACGAGGAGGAGGCCGCTGCCCCTGGCGACGGTGGGAGCCGGGCCGGCGTACGCTGCCCAGATGCGTCCGTCTGCGACCGAGGGAACCCGGAGAGCTCAACTGTAATTAACGGATGTTGTCAAAAAGAAAAACTGTAATTAACGGACAGTATTAATTTCTGGTGCAGTTCACTGCTACTAGTCTACTACAAGGCTCTCTGCCTCTCTGTATCTGAAAAGTGGGACCAGTTCACCGCCGCTGGCGCCAGGGTCACGTGACATGCATGCGTAGCTTGCAGGATGGTCGTCCTGCCTGACATGTGGGGCCTGCATGCACGCATGACGTGTACATACCGTGCTCCAAGCCATGGCTTGTGTACCAGGTCGGTGCAGTGCCATCGATCTGTGCTGTGCTCATGCTCTCAAGTCTCAAGAAATTCCCTCTGTTGAGTTCAAAAACAATATATTCCCTCTATTTCTTTGCATATCATATTAGATTCTAAGTGAAACATTCTTAATTTTAACTGTATCGTGAAACTACATGGATGGTTAAAGTTAAGAATGTTTGACATATGTCAAACCTAAAACGATATGTAAAAAAACGGAGGGAGTATTATACATCAACACGAGCTACACCTGTAAAGGTAACAAGTATACGGATCGTCGATGTATCTGCATCTATTCTCACACTGATTCGATGACTGGTGAAGCAAGAAAGTCGAGACGGAAACCAAATATGGTGACATATCACATATGTATAAGTGGCACACTATGTCACTAGTAGTTAATTGGTCATGGTTGTGATTGGTTGTCTGGTTTGAGCCTAGCCGGGAACGGTCGATGTAAGGGTATGTTTGGTTCGCCTAGTAGCTACTAAATTTAGTAGCTTTTAGTCACTTTAGTAACTTTTTAACCAAACGCTATGACTAAAAGCTACTAAAAGGGCTTTAGTCCTCTCTAGTAACTCTGGAGTTACTAAAAGTGACTAAACTGTTTAGTAGCTACTAAAGTTTAGTAGCTCGAACCAAACACCCCCTAAGCTGTGCATGATTGGATGCCAAGAATAGATCCTCACTCCGGCTTGCGCGATGCAAAACCGTTCCCCCAGCCTCGCGTGGTGCGGAAAATTTTCTCGTTTTCATGGACGGTGTCCTAGCGAGCGTGGTGCACGGTGTGAACATGGCGGGGGCGAACGAGATGTGACATGTTTGTTTGGCTGATAAGCCATAGCTGAAAGTACTGTTGGCTGATTTGTTACGAGAAAAAAATATTATTCGTTGGTTGAAAAATTACGGCTTATAAGCCAAGCGAACAGGGATGGTAGAGGAAGCACTTGGTGCGTGAACACAGCTGGACAACCAAACAACAGGTCAGAGGTCAGTTGGACTAAGATATGTGCAATCAGAAAACCAAACACAGCTAACTTACATGGATTCGCCCAGGTTAGCTGGGGCTTGGTTTCGTATGCGAGCCAGTCTAGGCTCCGCTGGAAACCAATCACGCCCTGTGGACGTGATTGGTTATTTATTGAATGCTCCTAGCCTGCCTCATAACTCTCAACCAGTCTAAGTCGAGTCTTTAGGGTGTGACTAGTTACTTATTGAATGCCTCTAGCCTGGCTTGTAACTCTCAACCAGCCTAAGTCGAGTCTGGCCATATGGCTGCAGGCACCAGCGTTTGGATGTTTGCTACTGCGAGATCTAAATCTGTTGAGAAATTGTTTAGTAGCCAGTGTTAGACATATTCTTTGCAGGTCTGCTCCTTAATTACATTTGTCGAACTTGGCTCACGAGAAACAAAGGCCATGCTCGCTTTGTTGAAAAGCCATGGCTGAAAGTAATGTTCGCTGATTTGTTGTGAGAGAAAAAACATTGTTCGTTTGCTGAAATAGTACGACTCATAAAACAAGCGAACAGGGCCAAAATCTTATGTGTTTCCAGCTAGTCTTGTTCGTATGCAAGCAAACCTATTGAAGTTGCATGTAGTAAGCCTAGCCAGTAGACACGGGTAATCAATCACGCCCTGTATGTATGGCTTATTCATCGCTTTCGCTACTATTCTCTGTCATCCATGAACCTCTCTCTCCTAACACCACTCTGACTAATGTGGTTCTACTCTTTCATGGTGCTATGTGTAGGGAGATCTCAAAGATCAAATAAACAAATAAAGAAGAAGAAGAAGATGATGATGATGATGATGATGATGAAATGTAGTATGTGACGAGTAAATGACATGTGACATGTTCGTTTGGCTGATAAGCCATGGTTGAAAATACCGTTGACTGATTTATTATGAGAGAAAAATTTTATTCGTTGGCTGAAAAAATACGACTTAAGCCGAGCGAACAGGACGATGGCGCATGGAAAAGCAGCTCTGGGGCCGAATACATGCAGGGAGAAACGAGAAAATGGCAACAAGACACAAAACAAACCCAAAAACCGGGGGCCCGAGCTCAGTCCACCACACTGCAACCAGAATACGGAGAGAAAATCTAGCGGAGACGAGGCGACCGGGCAGGAGAGGAGAGGGAAAGGAAAGAGGTGGCGGGCCCACCGCGAGCACTGCACCAACCACGAGCACCGGCGGCGCGAGTCAGTCTGCTCAGTCCCTGTGGGGCGGGGCCCGCGTGTCATCCTCCCGGCGGCCACCCAATCCCCACGGCCGCGGTGCCACGTGGCGCCACGGCGCTCGCCTGCCCCTATTAAACCACACGGCCTCGGCAGCCCAGGAAGCAATCCGCTCTCGCTCGCTCGCACACATCGCGCTCGGCTGCTGCCGCCGCCGCCGCCGCCGAGCCCCGACCCTGGCGCCCATGGAGGAGGCGGCGGCGAAGGTGAAGGTGGAGATGGAGGTGGAGGAGGAGGAGGAGGATGCGGAGCAGCTGGAGGTGGCCGCCATTCTGTGCGACATGAGCAGGCTGATGCGGGCGCGGGACCGGCGGAAGCGGCGGCGCGAGCGCGTGCGCGCCGAGGCCGCGTACCCGGAGATCCCCTCGTGGGGCCGCCGCCGCCCGCGGTCGATGCTGGAGGACAAGCCTTCCCCGGCCCCCGGCCCGGACCCGGCACCAGCTCCCGCGGCCGCTAGCCCTGACACCCCGCTCGCGTACCCGGAGAGCGGCGGGGACGACGCGCCGCTGGAGGAAAAGGGCGAGGTCGCCGCCGCGCGCCCACGGGACCAGGTGAGCCGCCTGCGCACGAGATCTGCGCGCGCGCCTCAGTCGCCGCCGCCGCCCGGGTCTTCTTCCGTCGCTTCGCTTTCCGATTTTTTTGATAGAAAAAAAATAAGAGGAAGAAAAATCCTCTAGTGGTCGGGCGGGCGACGATTAATCTGTTCCTTTGACTGCTCGCAGTGGGCGGAGGAGCAGCACGGCGAGGCGGCGACGGCGAGCTTGTCCCAGCCCCAGGAGAACGCGCGTCCACTCAAGGTCAGCGCACCCTCCTCTTTTCTTCCTCTTCCTCCTCGAGAGATTAGATTTTTTTTCCTGTGTGCGTGTCTCCCGTTCCCGTCGATTGCTTGCTTGTGCGATTAGCGACCTCGAGCGATTGATTAGAAATTCAGGATCTGCGGCTTCGCGTTCGTCCCCAATTAGCAACCAGACCAAGCCACGCAGCAGATCGAGGAGCACTGCACAGCAGAGCTCGGATGCAGAGCTTGATGAACCAGTTCCACTCGCGCAGTCGCACGAGGTGTTGGATGGATTCCTTCTCTCTCGGTCGCTTTCCGTCAAATCTGGTAGCCGTGATTGCCACGGAGACGCACGGGGTACCGCAGCAGCGGCACGGTTTCTTGCTGCTCAATTCTTGTGCGCTCGCTTCCCTTGCTTGCGTGTTGGACGGACGGCAACCACAACCACTCCAGCTCTGCTCGCCCCACCCCGTCCCCAACAAGGAACGAAAACTGCGACCTTTCCAAACAATCATCCTGTTCATCTTATCTTACCAAAAAAAAGGATTTTTAGTTTCGATTTCGATTCTCCGATCGCCATTGACCGTATATAGAGTAGTACCAGGAGTTTGTTTCCCTTGTGTTTTCCCCCTTTTGGATGACGCCTTTCCCGATTTAGGAACGCCTGACGCCGTGTCGTCACGAACGACGCTCAGAGGCAATACGTACGCAGAACAGCGAAAAAGGCAGTGTGACGACGGATGCCATCATCCTTCATCCAATCTCTGACTGACGCCGCACCACCCTGGCTACGTGTCGCTTTCGCAGGTCGCGAGGACGGAGCAGGACCCGGTGCCGGCGCCACTGGTGGTGCTGGACCTGAACGAGCCGGCCGACGAGGACGAGCAGCAGCAGCTGCTGCAGGCGCAGCAGGCGCGGGCGCGGGCCGCGGCGGCGGCGGCGGCAGCCGAGTGGTACCGGCAGGCGCAGCTGCGAGCCGCGCTGCAGAAGGCGGCCGTGTCGGCGGGCGCGCGGCGGCGCCGCCTCGAGATCCTGCGGGCCAAGGCGGCGTGCCCGCTCGTGTCCAGCAGGATGCGGCGCGCCGGGTGAGTAAGCCGGCGACGGCGACGACGCGTGTGCGAGTTTTGAAGCGTGGCAGCCAGGCTAGTGGCTAGTCGAAACGGACTAGCTGTAGTGAGTGTAGTAGCAGTGTGTACTGTAGCAGCTAAGTATTTTTACAGTGCTCGCAATTGTTCTTTTGCCATGGATGAGAATTGAGATTGGGTGGGCAGGAGGAGGAAGAGGAACTCGAGATGTTCATATTCATCATGTCTAGGCTTTGATTTGAGAGTGAGGCAATGAGCGAGTTGTCGTCTGAATCGTGTTGGAACATTGTCAGATTTTTTTTCAGTAGCATATCAGAAGTAAGCAAATATTGATTAAGGCCCTGTTTGGATTGGAGGAATTCCAAAGGAATTTCATAGGAATGGTAAACATGTGTTTTGCTGACGTCATGTGCCGTTTGGAACGAAGGATTCGAGCTCCCAGTTCCTCTGGAAAGGTCTCCTTCACACACCAAAACACAGGAATTTTTGCATCCACTCGGAGCCAAAGTTTTCGTGGAAGCCCGAGGTTCTCGCGCGTGCATGAGAGGGAGAGAGAGAGCTTGCGCTTGGCTGGATGGGGTTGTCCGTGATGCTGCGCCGCTCCCGCCCATTAAGCACTAATAATGACCATTAATCATTTACATGTTTTGTGACTCTTGTGTTATGAATTCCTGCATTCCAAACACATTTTTCTATTATTTCCTGTATTTTTCATTTCCTCTGTTTTACTACTATACACCCATCATATTCCTGCGTTTTTTTTTCGTTCCTCTGTTTTGCGTTCCTTTGTTCTAAACTGGCCCTAACTGTATGTATCATTGTATTGGCATTGCAGCAAGTTGGAGTACATTACAATTACAAGTACGTAGTAGTGACATATGCCATGTTCGCTTGGTTTATAAGCTGTACTTTTTTAGCTAATGAACAGTATTTTTCTCTCACAGCAAATCAACCCACAGTGATTTCAGTCGTGGCTTATCAGCTAGAGCAATAGTACATCTTTTTTTACGGAAAAAAATGGACAGTGCCGGGAGCAGATGTGATGTGACATGCCAATATTACTGAAATATTTTTCCGTTATAATTGTTATATACTAGAGTATAATTATTGGCGATTAGGGAAATAGGAATACAGGTACTATTAGTACGACTGCTGTAGCCTGTAGGTTTAGGCCTTGTTTAGTTCCAGGAATTTGGATTTTGGGGCTACTGTAGCACGTTCGTTTTTATTTGGCAAATAGTGTTCAAACATGGACTAATTCGGCTCAAAACGTTTGTCTCGCAATTTCCCACCAAACTGTGCAATTAGTTTTTTCTTTTCGTCTACATTTAATGCTCCATACACGGGCCGCAAACATTCGATGTGACAGGTACTGTAGCAACTTTTTAGAAGTTGGGGTGGAACTAAACAAGGGCTTAGGATTGCTGTAGTTCCCTCTCACCAATTTTGGCGTGTGCTGAAATTGGGAGTAGCAATTGGGCCTTTTTTTTTTAATCTACAATTGGGCCTTTCTGTGCTCACTTTGGGCAGAAATCCTGGGCTGGGCTCGACGGTTTCCTCTCTGGGCCGCACAGTACTGTTGCCTGAAGAAGCCAACGGCGTGGGCTTGCCAGCTAGATGCATACTAAAAAGATGCGGACTGCAGGGCACGCGCCTCGCATAATCGAGCAGGCGTTTTAGGTGGGCGTGACAGGCATGGGCGAGCACACGTTTTACGCTAAGCATGCGCTGGGCAACGATAATATTCTCGTGAACGGTGGGCACGGCGCGGCGTCCGAGCGCATGCTTTTGTCCAGATGTCCAGGCGCTAGTCCCTCCCATCAGCTAATCGCATTGTGATCAAGGTTGTCAGAATCGTAAATATAGGGACCAAGATCGTGGGATTAAAGCCCTTGGCTAAGATCATAGAGGCGTTGTAGATTTTATGTTAATAACTACTATGATTGCGCCATGCGCGAATGATGAACTGTTGTTGGTTTTTTTTAGGGGCGGATTCACTCATTTTCTTTCGAGCAGATGCGAAATGAATTTACATATTTATTGCGAGGGAAAAGCGAAAAGAGCCCGTGCAGACTAAGATGCATATGCCTCCCAAAGCGGATTAAGCATATCCTCGCTTGCTCTACCCTTTCCTCTCTCATTCGAGAAAAGAAGCGCAATATGCTATCAATAAGCTTACGGATTCAATACCTTTGATAGCATCATAAGTAGTGCCGTAGGTTCAATCCCAACCAATGCCCAGCTTCAGCATATAGAAGAAGGGTTAACATCATGGTTTCAAAAAGAAGGGTTAACATCATGAATCCGTGTATGCTGGAGCAGTTTTTTTTTAATCAGCTGGAGATGTTATTGTTGGTGTGATATTTGGTTGGAGCCTAGTTTTCCACGGGCTGACTGAAGTTGACGATGTTGAGGCCGGAAGCACGAGCGCTCCTTCGTGGGCCCCTATGGAGGAGGTGGGCTCACGGCCCAATTGAGCCAGCTATATCTACTCTCTCTCTCTCTCTCTCTCTCTCTCTCTGATGCAAAGCTATATCTACTCTCAGAGTGCTACGTACAGTACATAAACGTCACTGCCAAACAAAATATTAACATCTCATTTTCCAATAATTTCATTAATTTTAAATTAAAATAAATCTATATAGAATCTAACGTTTATTATGTCAAAAAATATCACTAGATTAATCAAACAATATATTTTCATCGTGAACCTATTTAGGGATATAAATGTTAATGCTATTTTTTTACAATTTAATTAGTCAGATTTAAAACCGTTTGTCGGGTATCTTAGAACGGGGTACCCTGAGCGAACATCAAAGGGGTCGCTTAGGTCCCATCAAAAAACAAAGCTAGAAGATAAGCCGTGGGCCCCTCACCCGCCACAACCGGGCCCACCAAGCCCTCCGCCTCGCCTCGAGCTTCGCGCAGGAGGTCTCGGCGTCCTGACGCGATCTCTGCCTCGCACGAGGCTCTCCACAGGAGGCCTCGGCAGGGAACGCAATCTCCGCCTCGCGCGAGGCTCCCCACGGAAGTCCTCGGCAGGGGGTGCATTCTCCGTGTCGCGTGAGGCCTCTCACGGAAGGCCTCGACAAGGAGTCCGATCTCCGTCTCGCGCGAGGCCTCATTCTCCGTGTCGCTCGAGGCCGGTTCGTCCGCGGCCCGTCGCTCGAGGCCGGTTCGGACATGTCGCCCCTGTTGGCACGACGCCGCATAGTTAACACATGTACTGTCCTTGTCCTCCCTTCAACTATAAAAGGAGAGGACTTGGGCCACTTAGAGGGGGACGAACGGAGAAGAACACCTGGTAACACCCACACACACATCCCAGCCGCCTGAGAGCAACATCTCAAGCGGCCTACGTGACACCTTGCCGAGACCTAGGACTAGCTCCCTCTCTCCCCTAGCTTGTAACCCCCTACTACAAGCACTTCGGTGCGAGGAATACAAGATCGATCTCTCAGACTGTACGTAGGGCATCGATTGCCCGAACCAGTATAAACCTTGTGTCTCTTTGCATCACCATCTAGGATTAGGGGCACGCAGTTCAAATTCACTGGTTAGTTGAGGACCCCCCGGTCCAAAACACCGACAGTTAGCGCGCCAGGTAGGGGCCTCTGCGTGTCAGTTTCGTCATCCCAGCAGGCTTCGGATGGCAGACCCCGTACGACCATTGTGTCTCGGCACGGTGGTGTGGTTTGGGAGTCTAGAGTTCATGTCTCTAGGGCAAGAGTACGACATGGTACTCCTCACTCCTCGAGCCCACCAACCGACGATGAAGTCACGCACCGGCAGCCCAGGCGCAGGCGGCGCCCGGGCGGCCGCTCTCGCCGTGCTCGCCAGACACGACGCGAGCAAGACTACCCCGACGCTACACGAATCCAGGGCGGCACGCCGCTCCCCACCGATATCCTACGGCCAGCTGTTGGCACGGGGTCCCTAGCTCGGGACCTGTCTAGCCTGAGCTTGGACAAAGGAAAATCACCGGTGGCACACGGCGATGCCCAGCCATCAAGCTCCGCTCCGCCACTCCTCGAGGAGCCGATCCCGGCGGAGCAGAGTCTGGCGACGGCACCATCCCTATACCCCTTTGGGTTGAGAAATGCCGCCGCCTCTTACGCCTATGCTTACACTACCGCTCACGAGGATCCCTCAGAACGCCGACAGCGCTTCGCTCTCGACCTAAGCACCCACGCCGACTCCTCGGAGGAGGACGAGGCATGGCCCGGAGTGGATTTCTCTGGACTCCACGACCCTGGGGCTATGCGCCAGTTCTTGGCCGCAAGCGATCACTGCTTCGGCTACTCCGACTCCGACGACGAGGGTACTTATGACCCCACTCGCGAATGTTTTCACGTCGGGCTCGAGATGCCGAGAGCGGGTGAGGAGGACGAGGGGGCAGGTAGTCGTTCCCCGCTTCGCCCAGGTACAGGCGCTGCCACACCTCCACGCATTGTCCTGCCGGCCGCACGAAACGAGACCCCCACCCTTGCGCGACCTCAACGCCCAGACCTGGAACAACTCCGTGAGCTCCAGGCCAAGGTCGAACAAGACCAACTCCTGCTGCAGCAGCTTTGAGACACTCTCGAACAGGAACATCGAGGTCGCGGCGAAGGCGGGGGAGCCCGACGGAGGGCCCGCGTGTGCATCACCGCATCCATGACGACGAAGGGAGTGAGCAACCCCCAGTCTTCAATCGCGCTAGCCAGAACGTCATGGCTGCGACAATGCTGGTCCGTGCAATGCCCGAGCCTTCTACCACGGAGGGGCGGCGGGTCCGCGACGAGCTCCGGGATCTCCTAGAGACCGTCGCGGTTCAGCAGGCCGAGAGTTCCGCCTCCCGACGGCACGGGGGTGTCTCGAACCTGCCCGCAGCACCGCCTCGGCAGGACAGGGAAGCCTCGGCTCGTCCCGAACCTGCTCGAGCGCCGATAGCCCACAGGGTCCCTGTGCTTCTGGACCGCCTCGGCAATCGACGCAAGGTGCAGGGAGACCATGAGGTGGTCAGCAGGCGATGACGCCATGACAACGAGGGGCCCGCTCGGGGCTACCACCCACACCGAGGCAGTCGCTACGACAGCGAGGAGGACCGCAGTCCTTCTCCTGAACCGCCAGGCCCTCGGGTCTTCAGCAGGGCCATCCGCGCTGCCCTTTTCCCGGCCCGGTTTCGGTAACCAGCCAATCTCGTGAAATATAGCGGTGAGACCAACCCCGAACTCTGGCTTGCCGATTACCGCCTAGCCTGCTAGCTAGGTGGCGTGGATGATGACCTGCTCATCATCCGCAACCTCCCCTTACTCTTGTCAGACTCAGCGCGAGCCTGGCTCGAGCACCTTCCTCCCTCACAAATCCACGACTGGCGCGACTTGGTTAGGATCTTCGTCGGGAACTTCCAAGACACATACGTGCACCCTGGGAATTCCTAGGACCTTAAAAGCCGTCATCAGAAGCCAGACGAGTCTCTCTGAGACTTCATCCGACGCTTCTCCAAACAGTGCACCGAGTTGCCCAGCGTCGGCGACTCAGAGATCGTCCAGGCTTTCCTCTCCGGCACCACCTGCCGAGACCTGGTTCGGGAGTTAGGTCGGAACGTGCCGCGCACCGCTGCTGCGCTCCTCGACATCGCCACCAACTTCGCCTCAGACGACGAGGCTGTCGGAGCCATCTTCCCCGACAGCGACACCAAGGGAAAACGGAGGGACGAGGCCCCCGAGGCCTCGGCCTCCCACCTCCCCAAGAGAAAGAAAAAGGGGCGCCTAGGGAAGCAGGAGGTCCTGGAGGCTGATCTGGTCAGGGCCATAGAACGCAAGAATCCCCGAGGCCCCAAAGGCCCTAGGCCTTTCGACGACATGCTCAAGAAACCATGCCCTTATCACCAAGGCCCGGTCAAGCACGCCCTCGAGGATTGCTCCATGCTACGACGTTACTACGCCAGGCTCGGGCTCCCCGATGACGACGCCAAGCAGAAGGGCGCCGGCGACCAGGACGAAGACAAGGACGACGGGTTCCCCGAGGTATGCAACGCCTTCATGATCTTCGGTGGACCCTCGACGTGCCTTGCGTCATGGCAGCGCAAGAGGGAACGCCGAGAAGTCTTCTCGATCAAGGTGGCCACCCCCTAGTACCTTGACTGGTCTC
The DNA here is from genome assembly GCF_019320115.1 of Miscanthus floridulus. Classification (NCBI taxonomy): domain Eukaryota; kingdom Viridiplantae; phylum Streptophyta; class Magnoliopsida; order Poales; family Poaceae; genus Miscanthus; species Miscanthus floridulus. The sequence goes on from NC_089586.1 coordinate 12,292,542, forward strand.
GAGAGGCGATCACCTTCAATCGAGATGACCACCCTGACCATGTTCCGAATCCCGGGCAGTACCCACTGGTTGTCGACCCGATCATCGGCAACACCCGACTCTCCAAGGTGCTGATGGACGGAGGCAACGGCCTCAACATCCTCTACGTCAATACCCTAGAGCTCTTGGAGATCGACTAGTCGAGGCTCCAAGGCGATGTCGCCCCCTTCCACAGCATCGTGCTAGGGAAGCGCACGCGACCCATCGGGCGCATCGACCTTCCCGTCTGTTTCGGCACTCCCTCCAACTACCACAAGGAAGTCCTTACCTTCGAGGTAGTTGGGTTCGGGGGGGCCTACCACGCCATCCTAGGGCGGCCATGCTACGCCAAGTTCATGGCAGTCCCCAACTATACCTACCTCAAGCTCAAGATGCCAGGCCCCAGCGGTATCATCACGATTGAGTCCACGTACGAACATGCATACGACTGCGACATTGAGTGCATCGAGTACGCCGAGGCTCTTGTGGAGGCCGAGACCCTCATCGCCCACCTCAACCAACTCAGTAGCGAGGCACCTAACTCCAAGCGCCGCGCGGGGGCGTTCGAGCCCGCGGAAGCCATCAAACTCGTCCCGGTCGACCCCGCCTGCCCCGACGACCGAGCGCTGAGGATTGGCGCCACCCTCGACATCAAATAGGAAGCCGTGCTCGTCGACTTTCTCCATGCAAATGCCGACATATTTGCGTGGAGTCCCTCGGACATGCCGGGCATACCGAGGGAGGTCGCCGAGCATGCCCTGGACATCCGGGCCGGATCTAGGCCGGCGAGGCAACGCCTGCGCCGCTTCGACGAGGAAAAGCATAGGGCCATCGGTCAGGAGATACAGAAACTCTTGGTGGCCGGATTCATCAAAGAAGTGTCCCACCTAAAATGGTTGGCTAACCCCGTGTTAGTCAAGAAGAAAAATAGGAAATGGAGGATGTACGTGGACTACACCGGTTTGAACAAAGCCTGTCCAAAAGTCCCCTTTCCATTACCCCGAATCGATCAAATCGTTGATTCCACGGCAGGGTGCGAGACCTTGTCTTTCCTTGATGCATATTCTAGTTACCATCAAATCAAGATGAAAGAGTCAGACCAGCTTGCGACTTCTTTCGTCACACCTTTCGGCATGTACTGCTACGTGACTATGCCTTTCGGCCTCAGAAACGCAGGTGCCACGTACCCGCGGTGCATGACCCAGGTCTTTGGCGACAACATTGGGCGGACCATCGAGGCCTACGTAGACGACATCGTGGTCAAGACCAGAAAGGCTGAGGATCTCATCGACGACTTGAGGATAACTTTCAAATGCCTTAGAGAGAAGGGCATCAAGCTCAATCCCGAGAAGTGTGTGTTCGGGGTCCCCCGAGGCATGCTCTTGGGATTCATAGTCTCGAAACGCGGCATTGAAGCCAACCCAGAGAAGGTCTCGGCCATAACCAGCATGGGACCAATCGGAGACCACAAGGGAGTACAGAGGGTCATGGGATGCCTTGCGGCCCTGAGCCAATTCATCTCACGCCTTGGCAAAAAAGGTTTGCCTCTATACCGACTCTTGAGAAAATCCGAGCGTTTTTCCTGGACCCCCGAGGCCGAAGAAGCCCTCGACAGACTCAAGAGGCTGCTCACAAATCCTCCCATCCTGGTACCCCCGGCCAGGGACGAGGCCCTCTTACTCTACGTCGCCGCAACGACCCAAGTGGTCAGCGTTGCCATAGTGGTAGAGAGGCAAGAAGAGGGGCATACTCTGCCCACCCAACGACCTGTTTATTTCATTAGCGAGGTGCTCTCCGAGACCAAAGCACGCTACCCCCACATCCAGAAGCTGGTCTACGCTGTGGTCCTGGCCCGGCGCAAACTGCGTCACTACTTCGAGTCTCACCCAGTGACTGTGGTATCATCTTTCCCCCTGGGGGAGATAGTTCATAACCGGGAGGCCTCAGGCAGGATAGCCAAGTGGGCCATCGAGCTTATGGGGGAAACCTTGACTTTTGCGCCTCGGAAAGCGATCAAGTCTCAGGTCTTGGCCGATTTCGTGGCTGAGTGGACAGACACCCAACTGCCACCGGCTCAAACTCAGACGGAGTGCTGGACCCTGTACTTCGACGGATCCCTGATGAAAACCGGGGCAAGCGCGGGTCTGTTGTTCATCTCGCCCCTCGGAGTACACATGTGCTACATGGTGCGGCTCCACTTCGCCGCCTCCAACAACGCGGCAGAGTACGAGGCCCTCATCAACGGTTTACAAGTCGCCATCGAACTTGGGGCACGGCGCCTCGACGTCCGAGGCGACTCGCGGCTCGTCATAGATCAAGTGATGAAGGAGTCAAATTGCCTCGACCCCAAAATGGAGGCTTACTACAAATTGGTATGTCGCCTAGAAGACAAGTTCGACGGCCTCGAACTAAACCACATCGCGCGAAAGTACAACGAGGCCGCCGACGAGCTGGCAAAGATGGCCTCGGCACGGGCCCCGGTCCCCTCGAACGTCTTCACCAGAGACCTCCATGAACCTTCCATTAGCTACACCTCGACAACAGAGGGGGGCCCACCTGTGGAACCCATGGCAAAGCTCGACGCCCCCTCTGCTGCCGAGACCCCCTCGACCGAGCCCAAGGTCATGGAAGTCAACACCGAGCCTCTGTAGACTGATCAGGACGCGGATTAGCGAATCCCGTTCCTCGATTGGCTTGAGTGGGGGGAGCTTCCTGACGACAGAACCAAAGCACGACGGCTTGCGCGCCGAGCCAAGACCTACGCCCTCTACAATGACAAATTGTACAGGCGAAGTCCCACAGGTGTCCTCCAACGATGTATCACTGCCGAGGCGGGCCAAGCCCTGCTTTGGGACTTGCACACAGGCGCCTGTGGGCACCATGCGGCGCCTCGGATGCTCGTAGGGAACGCTTTCCGCCAAGGGTTCTACTGGCCGACGGTGGTCGCCGACACTACCAAGCTAGTACGCTCCTGCGAAGGATGCCAGTACTATGCTCGGCAGACACATCTCCTGACCCTAGCCCTGCAAACCATCCCCATCACATGGTCGTTCGCCGTATGGGGGCTCGACATGGTCGGGCCTCTGCAGAAGGCCCCCGGGGGCTACACCCATCTACTAGTATCAATCGACAAGTTCTCCAAATGGATCGAGGCTCATCCGATCAATCGAATCAAATCCGAGCAGGCGGTGCTGTTCTTCACTGACATTATCCACAGATTTGGGGTCCCAACACCATCATCACCGACAACGGGACACAGTTCACCGGCAAAAAGTTCCTGACGTTTTGCGATGACCACCACATCTGTGTAGCCTGGTCAGCCGTAGGACACCCAAGGACCAATGGCCAAGTAGAGCGTGCCAACGGCATGATCCTACAAGGCTTCAAGCCAAGAATTCACAACCGGTTGAAAAAGTTTGGCAAGAAATGGCTCGCCGAACTCCCGTCGGTCATCTGGAGCCTGAGGAACACTCTAAGCCGAGCCACGGGGTTCACGCCTTTCTTCCTGGTCTATGGGGCCGAGGCCATCCTCCCCACCGACTTGGAATATGGTTCCCCGAGGCTACAAGCCTATAACGAACAAAGTAATCGCACCACCCGAGAGGACGCCCTTGATCAGCTAGAGGAAGCCCGAGACGTCGTGCTACTACACTTGGCCAAATACCAGCAGAGCCTACGGCGCTATCAGGCCCGACACGTCCGAGGCCGAGACTTGAAGGTAGGCGACCTGGTGTTGAGGCTAGCACAGAGCAACAAGGGCCGCCACAAGCTGACCCCGCCATGGGAAGGACCGTACATCATCTCCCAAGTACTGAAGCCGGGACCTACAAGCTGGCCAATGAGAAGGGTGAAGTCTTCACCAACGCTTGAAACATAGAACAGCTACGTCGCTTTTATCCCTAAATTTCCAAGCCTTGTATATGTCGTTTCTCGAAATACAATTAAAAAGCGTTCTTTAGTTGGTCTAATTTTTCGAGAAACCCCCCGAGCCCATCGTAGGTCTCGGCAACTCGATAACACGGCAAGGGAGACTCGGCTCTGCCTCGGCAAAACCAAGCCTCCCTCAGGGGCTAAATGGGGGACTCCGCCCTAGGTCCCATGCACCATTCTTCAGTTGTTTTTCACAAAAATTCCTACGCCAAGACTCTAGCAGGCTCTGACGAATCAGTTGTAAAAACTCCTCGGACCAAGGTCTGTTTCCTAAGCAAGAGGCCGGTAGAGCTGCGAGACGGCCTACGCCTCCGGGCTACGGCACTCCCTCACTACCTCTCGCCCAAGGGACGGCTTAGGCCCCAAGGGGGTGTTTTGCAAATGAAATCTGATCAGGAGCAACAGAGGGCAGAGGCTCGGAAACATAAGAAAAACAACTAAGAAACACAAATACTTCAGAAATAAAGGCCTCGACGGCCACAAGCGTTATGATACAAAAATAACTCCTACTCTATTTTTACATAAGCCCCTGGGGCCCAGATCAAGGCTTAGAGCCTTCAACACCGGCGGGTGGTAGGGGAGGAACCACCTCCTCTTCAAAGAGCGTCGCCAGCGCCGTGCTAGGACCTTCCGCCGCCTCCATCAGCTTCGTGACCGCCGCGTCAGCCTCCTCGTCATCATCAGGCAGGACATACCCATCACTGATGGCCGGGAGGTCGACGCCGACGTAGTGAGAAGAGATGACGGCCAGCGCGCGCTTGACGCCCGTGTGCAGCGCCCCTCGGAGTCGCTCGCGCATTTGGTTGCTCAGCGCGATCAAACGGCTCCCCAGGGAGCTGCCTGACTGAACCCCTTTGACCTCCAAGGCCTCACAGGTGGAAAGGGCAGCACGTTTCAGCACCTCGTGCTCCCCGATCTCGGTCTCGAGCACCGTCTGCACCGCGCTGGAAGCCTCGGCGGCCCGAGTGATCTCCGCCTCTGACTCTGCACCGCGGAAAATGGAATGAGGTCGAGCGAGAGAAAAAACAACCTAAGTTAGGGGTGGAAGCCCACAGAACTCACCCTTGGCTTTCTGCTCCCAGCGTCGGGTCTCGACCTGACAAGCCTTGGTCTTCTCCTTCCAGCGTAAGGCCTCGGCCCGGGAAGCCTCGGCCTCCTCCTTCAAGCGCTGGGCCTCGACCCCGAGAAGCCTCGGCCGCCCTAGAAGCTTCGCTCCCCAGCTCTGTGTCACATAAGGGAGTTAGGGAGCGAACACAAGGAAAAGAAAACAAAATAAGGGGACTAGAACTCACCCTCGACCGTCCCCCTCCAAATTACAGCCTCGGTCCGTGAGGCCTCAGCTGCAGCAAGGGCCTCGTCCAAGGCACCTCTCATCAGCTGGTGCGCCCTCTGTTCCGCCCCTAGCTGCCCCGCATGAGCCGCGGCCGAGGCCATAGCTTCAACGGCTCAGCCCCTGAAGGCATCCCTGTCACTGACCGTGTGGGTGAGCTCCTCCTCCAACTCCTTAACCCGCGCCGCCAGAGGGGCGAGTTGCGTCTGGGCTGTGGCCGCCTCGGCCTTCGCGTCGGCACAACGAAGGCGGAGGTCCTCTACCTCCGCGCTCCGCGCCGACAGGAGCTCGTTGGCGCTGGCAAGAAGGCCCTTCTGCCGCTGAAGCTGGTCCCAGACGCCCCTCTCCCACTGGAGAAAGACCGACTTCCCAAGCGACCAGGTCTCGAGCTCCTAGGGAAGTAGAACAAGGGTCATTGATTGTAACAAAACCAGAAAAAGACAACATCGCGCGAAAAAGGAAAACGCGAACCTGGGCGACTCCGGGCAGTTCATCGGCCACCACGGACAGGGTTGTCCGTAGCGACCGCTCCGCCAGCTGGCGGTATTGCTCGAAGGTGCCCCAGCGCCCACCCTCGGCTGTGTCCTCAAGGGCGAACAGAGGCTCCCCCTCAAGGTCGTCCTGGCTCCGCCACAGTACTCACGGGTGATCCCACCTGCGAGGCTCGGGTCGCGCCCGCACGAGGGCTGAGCTTCCCTCGTCCAAGACCGGCACCGGCTATTCCACGGCACCGGCATCCTCGGCGTCGACCACCTCCCGCGCCCGGGAAGTATCGTCGAAGGAGATCGGATAGACCTCCGCCTCCCGGGCGCTATCTCGCAACAGCGGCGATCCCTGAACCAAGGGCGCCACCGTAGCCTCCGCCGCCTTCATCTCCGCCTCCTGGACAGACGGCCTCGCCGCCATTACGACGGCCGCAGTTGCCTCGGGGGCTCCAACCTCCGCCATCGTGGCCTCGGAGGACGCAGAAACACCGACCGCGGCCACTGTGGTCTCGGTGGTCTTGGGCGCCCTGTCCTCCGTCGCCTCAGCCTCAGAGACCCCGGGGGCCTCAGCAACCAAGGGCACGCCGGCCCCATCCGACTCGTGAGCCTCGCCCCCATGGGGCGGAAGCGCTCCCTCCCTCATCTGTGTAGGGCCGCCTCGGCAGCCCCTCCTTGGGCGGCCGGCTCCTTCGGGTCGACCCTCGCCGACGCCGCGCCGCGTTGGATAGCGGCTTGTGCCTCCGCCACCCAGTGGGCGGAGGAGCCGAGGCTCGCCTTAAGCGCCTTAAGGGGCGCCAAGGGGAGCTCGTCTGCAGGCCGCTTCCGACTAAAGAAAAATAACCTACAGGGTCAGCGCGAGACCGAAAAAGCGAACGGAAGGCACTATGACCCTGCCAAAAATACACTTACCTTGAACGGGGCGGCAACCGCTTCGCCATGGCAAACCTCATCCACAACGACAGAGGCGGCGGCAGAGGCGTCGCCTTCGTATCCATCGGCGCCGGTCGGTCCTCGATGGACCCCGGCGCCCCTTCGGTCCTCTACAGGGGTGGTGGCGTCGCCTCCACCGCCGCTTGTTCCACCACAGCCACCGAGCCCAGCGGGCGGACGGCATGTTTGCCCAACACCCGCGCCTCGGGCGTGTCGGCCTCGGCCCCGGAGTCGGCAACCGCCGACCCCGGGTCCGCTTCTCCTCCTCCTCCCGGGAGTGCTGGGCTGCTTGCCAACACCCCGGGCACCACCTCCACTACATCAGGAAGGTGGTCCAGGGGACCTCGCCCCACCTCGCCCCCATCATCCCCGTCCGAGGCCTCCGTCGACAGCGATGTCGATGGGGATTCCTCCAGCGGGAGACCCTCCTTCCTTTGTTGACGACGACGCTTATCCAGCTCCTCATGCGCGAGGAGTTGCTTCGTGCACTTCGCCGCCTTGGCGTCTTTCCGTTTTTTCTGCGCGTCGACGTGCGCGCGGTTGATCGCTCGTCGCCTCGCGTCCTCGGGAACGGGCGGAGGAGAGGAGCACACGTCCCTCATCCCCTGCAGGAACGATGGACACGCATAAGGAAACAAGGGGTAAGGGGAGATTGAGGAGGCTCGGAGGCTACAGCGGCATGCGACTTACCAGCGAAAGGAACCCCCACGACGGCCGCATCGCGATAGGGGTCAAGTTGCTGCCCCTCAGCTTCGCCTCTACCGTCTCCCCCACCCGACGAAGAATTTCCTCGTCGGAAAGGGCAGAGGAGGACATCCGGGTGCCCTCAATGGGCTCACCTGGCTTCATCTCGAACAGTCGCCGGCGCCGAGCCATCAGCGGCAGCACCCTCCGGCGGTGGAAGGCGGCCACGACCACCGCCACGGTAAGACCGTGGCCCCACACCTCGCCAACCTATCTAGAAGCGGCTGCAGCTTGGGCTGGTCATCCTTCGGGACGCCATACTTCCATCTCTCCGGGCAACTCTCCACAATCTGCCCAGTGTAAGGTGGAAGTCCTCCGTCATCGTTGCGGAGGTAGAACCAACTCGTGTACCACCGGCGATTGGAGGACGCAAGTTGGGCTAGGATATAGAGGTGCAGGCGGTCCTGACGCACTTGGAGAGTGCAGCCGCCGGCCCTCGTCGCCTTCCTCTTACCCGACGTGCCCGTCGGCTTGGTAGTATGCCCCGCCCGGAATAGGTGGAGCCACAACTCCCAATGGGGAGCAATCCCCAAATACCCCTCGTAGACGGCAACGAAGATAGCCGCCTGAGCGATGGAATTGGGATTGAAGTTGTGGAGCTCCGCGCCGTAGTAGTGCGGGAGCGCCCGCATGAACCGGTCTACCGGGACGCCGAGGCCACGCTCGTGAAAGGAGACGAAGCTCATGACATAGCCGTCGCGAGGCCTCGGCTCTGGCTCGCCGTACGGAGCAATCCACTCTGGCCTGGTGGGGTCTGTCATCGGGCAAAGGAGTCCACCGTCAACAAGCGACTGAAGCATCTCCTCGGTGACGTCCGACGGGTCCCAGGGGTCCGCCTCGACAACGACGATGTCGCCGGCCATGGGTGCGATGGAGGAATCGGGTGCGGCGGTGAGTTTTTTCTCTCTCTCCCACGCTCTCGCTTTTTTCTCGCTTTCTCCCTAGGCTCGCTCTTCTCTCCTCTTCTTCCCAGCACCCGCTGCTCTAGCGACGGCTCGACGGAGGCGGTGCTAATGCAGGCAAGGTAAGACGAGGAGGGGCGAGACTCTTCGGGTATTTATGCAGGGAGGAGGCGAAACGAATGGGCGACGAAGTCGGGGAGATTTTCCCCCCGATCCAGCGCAGTTAACCACGAGCCGATTTCACCGGCCCACGCGCCCACGTCTCCCGCATTAAATGCGAGGACAGTTACGTCCCATCCACCACGTCACGCTCGGCCACTACGGCAGCAGGCGTCGTTTCGTCTCCCCAGGAAACCGCCTCAAAAGGCGCGCCACCCGTTGTCGAGCCAATGGGGAAGATATTCCCCGTGGCCTATTCCTTTCGTATGAAGGAACTAGGCTCTGAGCCTATTACGATCCAGGGGTTCGAAGGCTAGGCCCCAAAGGGTTTCGACAGCCGCCCTAGGATAACAGAGTCAGGGACGACCGTGGGCGAGCCTATACGGGGCCAAGGCCCAAGCAAGCGAAACGCTTGGGACGCCCAAAGTCATGTCCGAGACCGGAGGAAAGTCTCCGAATGGGATCCCACCGTAGGGAGGCACCAAGCCACCGAGGCCCAGCGAACGGCCTTGGCACCCACTAGAGAAATCCTCTAGTACTCTTGGAGTGTGTCTCTGGACCGCTAGCCGTCCCCTAGCGAACGGGGTACGGGCCTCCACTCGGACTACCCGATAACAGCTCATCGGAAGTGCCACCGCTCGTGCCCATCGAGAGTAGCGAGGCACATTCCACCCTCCTTCCGAGCGAAAAGGAAGCATGAGGGTCGTACAAAAAGATAGGAGAGCTCCTGACGGCCCTCTCACCCTGTGCAGAGGCTAGGGGGCTCTTCCTGCAAATACGCCGAGACCCCACAACCCGGGCTCACGCCCAAAAGGGGCCTCGGCAAACAAACCCTCACGCGCGAGGGGCGTATAAAGAGTCAGGGGAACTCCCGACGGCCCTCTTGCTCCACGTAGAGGCTAGGGGCTCTTCCTGCAACCTTGCCAAGACCAGAATGGGCTCGGCAAACAAACCCTCCGTCTGAACGAAAAGGATATGTGAGGGTCGGATGAAAAAGTCAGGGGACCCTCGACCGCCCTCTTGCTCTAGGCGGAGGCTCGGGGGCTCCTCTTGCACCCAAGACCAAGACAAATGGTCCAAGCCCACGCTAGAGGTTTTGTTACAAAACACGACAAAGGGCACCAAGCCTGTTACGGTCCAGGGGTTCGAAGGCTGGGCCTCCAAGAGGTTTCGACAGCCGCCTCAGGGCAACAGAGTCAGGGACGACTTCGGGGCGAGCCTACGAATGGCTGAGGCCCGAGCGAGCAATCGCTCGGGGCATCCTAAGTCGTGTCCGAGACCGGCAGGGAAGTCTCTGAATGGGATCCCACCGTAGGGAGGCACCGAGCCACCGAGGCCCAGTGAACGGCCTCGGCACCCACTAGAGAAACCCTCTGGTACTCTTGGAGTGTGTCTCTGGACCACTAGCTGTCCCCTAGCGAATGGGGTACGGGCCTCCACTCGGACTCACCCGTTAACAGCTCACCGGAAGTGCCCACGCTCGTACCCATCGAGGGTAGCCTGGCACATTCCACCCCTCCTTCCGAGCAAAAAGGAAGCGTGAGGGTCATACCCAAAGTCAGGGGGACCCCTGACGGACCTCTCGCTCCGTGCGGAGGCTAGAGGGCTTTTTCCTGCAACCTCGCCGAGACCCCCGCAACCCAAACTTGCGCCTATGGGCTCGGCAAATGCGATAAGAACTACTCGTTCAAACACGAAAATAAAAAAGCCCCTGGAGGAGTAACTCCACTCCTCCAGGGCCTCGGGGGCTACACCCGGCGGGTGCGCTCGCGCGCACCCACCGGAACCTCAAGAAACAAAACCCAATTCCTACGGGAGCGGGTACGAACCAAGCCTCGGCAAACCCTCAGGGAGAGTGCACGCATTCCCCCAGAGGCTCGGGGGCTACTGTCGGGTACCTTAGAACAGGGTACCCTGAGCGAACATCAAAGGGGTCGCTTAGGTCCCATTAAAAAACAAAGCTAGAAGATAAGCCGTGGGCCCCTCACCCGCCACAACCGGGCCCACCAAGCCCTCCGCCTCGCCTCGAGCCTCGCGCAGGAGGTCTCGACGTCCTGACGTGATCTCCGCCTCGCGCGAGGCTCTCCACAGGATGCCTCGACAGGGAACGCAATCTCCGCCTCGCGCGAGGCTCCCCACGGAAGGCCTCGGTAGGGGGTGCATTCTCCGTGTCGCGCGAGGCCTCTCACAGAAGGCCTCGACAAGGAGTCCAATCTTCGTCTCGCGTAAGGCCTCATTCTCCGTGTCGCTCGAGGCCGGTTCATCCACGGCCCGTCGCCCCCCCCCCCCCCGCCTCGGCCGACCTTCCCGACAGCACGTCGTGTCTCATTAATACTTCAACCACTCCCGCAATCTCTGCCGGACGAGGGCTCGACGCCACGGAATGGCCGACGGGACCTGAGGTCGCATCATCGCCATACCGGCCGGGATAGGGCACGGCGGGGATTACCGGCCACTGTGTTCTGACGCTGTGCCCACGATCAACGCCCACACTGCACTGTGTCCCGCCATCCCCGCCTCGAAAACAACATTGCACGGACAACTTGTCCCGGGACATCACCGCCTCCAAGCCGACGCACTAGATCAGCCGCCCACTCGGGGCCTCGGCACTGTGCACCAAGGTCTCAGCTATCTTGGGGATCGTGCCCGCCGAGACCCCCCATTGCGGTACAGCCTCGGCACCAGCCAAGCCTCGGCCTCGCGCACAGTCCGTCCATAGCGATTTGCACGTCCACCGCCGCACCCACTTCGAGACGGTCCCAAGGCTCTCACGACGCACAGGATCGGATGGGACTAGCACGCCGCCCCAGTGCTCCAAGGACGGACCACTCCGACGACCACGCCGCCACTGGGACAGGCCACAGGGCTCGAACATGTCGCCCCTGTTGGCACGACGCCGCATAGTTAACACATGTACTGTCCTTGTCCTCCCCTCAACTATAAAAGGAGAGGACTTGGGCCACTTAGAGGGGGACGAACGGAGAAGAACACCTGGTAACACCCACACACACACATCCTAGCCGCCTGAGAGCAATGTCTCAGCGGCCTACGTGACACCTTGCCGAGACCTGGGACTAGCTCCCTCTCCCCTAGCTTGTAACCCCCTACTACAAGCACTTCGGTGCGAGGAATACAAGATCGATCTCTCAGACTGGACGTAGGGCATCGATTGCCCGAACCAGTATAAACCTTGTGTCTCTTTGCATCACCATCCGGGATTAGGGGCACGCAGTTCAAATTCACTGGTTGGTTGAGGACCCCCCGGTCCGAAACACCGACACCGTTTGACGTACTCTTTGAAAAGCGAGATATGCAATGCGGCTAGTTTCTAACCCCGTCTCATATCAAATACTTATAGGGCAAATAAATACACGTAGCAATTCGTAGCAGATGAGAATGAGATAGGGACTTAGATTTTTATGCAGTGAAAGACAAGCCACGGATGCATGTAGGGGTTGATATCGATCGAGCCGGTTTGACTCAGCTTGGTCTAACTAGAGCTAGGTCGTTTAGCTCGCGAGCTACGTAGTATAGCACAAAAAGCACTCATTGTACATGCGTATGCATCAATACCCTATTTTCATACTTTGACCATGTCAGTTCAGCACTAAAATGAAGCAATGAAGCATTACTGCATCATTTTACATACTTAGTGTTGTATACCAAATTCGCGCCATCGATGGCGCCTTCTTGCTAACTATGCTCTGGAGCTCCAAACCCGGTCGAGACGGTGAGTTGGTTGGCGGCTAGTGACGACGCTCTGACCAGATCGACGGAGGTCAGAGTGCATGGGGGCAGGAGCAGGAGAAATAGTGGATGCTTATGCTTGGGAGACGAATCATGGATGCGGAAGTCTAGGAACAATTGGGGTGGGAGGGTCTTAGCGTTAGTTGTGATCTCGTGGGATTGTGATATTTGCTTCTTGTGAGCGGCAACTCAAACCAAAGCAACACCAATCCACTCCTTCCTTTCCTTGGTGACCTAATATCGAATTCCAAATTGCATAGTCTCCTAATCCCCATCCATTATTGCGAGTGTGCGATAGACAAACCCTTGGTTCGAACCTTCACGGCGCCCGGAGGGGCCCCTTTGCTCCTAGACTCCTTACGGTTAGTGTTTAGCAACTGCTGCGCCACGAGTGTGCACTATGAGGGAGCGATGCGGGACGACGATCGGCGGTTGTCGGAACACTCAGGATCCAAACCATCGACCAGACGAGCAGCTGCTTGCTGGCAAGGGGGGCAAGCGACAACATAAGTGAGGACTCATGACTGTGAATCTATAATTTTTCTGATTTATAGCATGATTGTTATTTGCACGTACGTTCATCCCGTAGATTATCACTGGTTTGTAAAGTAAAATAAAGAAAAGAAAAGATCAATTGGCAAGTTAAGGAGAGGGACACCATAAGCCACCCGTTTCCAAGTCACGAAGCAACGGTAAAGTCTCAATCAAAATTGTATGTAGTGCTCTTTTAGTATTTTTTTTCTAGTTCATGTTTATTATTAGTTTGTCCCATGTGTATCAGTTGAAATTAAACAATACGTGCATTTGATTATCGGTAATGTACCTTGGTGGCTGAGTTGTGTTTTGGACCTTTAGATTGGATCCTTTTTTTTTTTTTTTGGAACGCACAGCATCTAGGCCGGGACGGGACCTGCCTGTGTTTTGTGCTTGTGCCGGTGCCGGTGCATCTAGGTGTGGCTGGCCGATTTCGCAGGCCCACCGCATACTCCTAGCATGAGAGAGAGACCATCATCATAACAGTCCACCCCTTTTCTTTTTCTTTCCCTAAAAAAAGCTTTTCTTTTCCTTAGTTTTTTTGCCCTTTTTCCTCTCTGTGGATCGCCCAAGCAGTGAGACCTGTGCTTCTCATGTTCTGATGATGGTCTTAGTGATGAGATGAGACCGCCCCCACTTTGATTCGCATCTGGACCAACAACGGCAACCAACGGGGGAAGAAGCTTCCTCCTGCTCGTCCAGTAGAGCATCTGCAAAATAGAGGTAGCACAGCGTGCAAGGTCCGGTGGGTTACAGCTTAAGTAGTACTACAGGGCATCGTGGGCACGTATTAGCAAAAGCACTAAACCGATCCCAACAGTAGTCATATTCGTTTCTCTTATAATCCGTCTTTTTAGTTTATTTTTTAGCTGGAACAGTGATTTTCTCTCACAATAAATCAGCCAGAACAGTATTTCAGCTTTGTTTTTTCAGCAAATTGAATGGGAGGCACTTGTCAGTTGTCTAAATGAACACATGGTTGTGGCCAACCCCAAAAGGAGCATGATCCGCCGGTTCGGCAATGATTGAGCCCCGTCTAATCACGAGGGGCTGTACCTCCTCTTCTTGTAGCAGCGCTACAGCGGTTAATAAGAGGGCAAACGATTCGGAACGGACAGGCGCGCAGAGGCCAAGAACAGGTGAGAGTGATGTTCCCTTGGGACGGCCACATTATCTGTACTGATGCTATCTGACAGCTGATCCGGAAACCCGTCTCAACCGTACTTGATTATCTATAAGAGCTTGTTTGAATCACCTGATATATATTTAGGCGAGTAAAGTCATGTTCGAAATTTGAATGCATTTAGAAAAGCGATCCACTAGTTAGTTCACTGCTTGAACACTTTAGCAATGACGTTCGCGCAGAATCTAAGAGAAAGGTCTCGTCTTTAATTAATTCGAATAAAAAATGCCGCACTACGATCCTAAAAAGAAAACGACAGAAACAACCGGGGGATGGATAAACTGAAGCAGGCGCATCAGAGATCAGAAAACCGGGGAACAGTCAGCGCATCACACAATCAGAAGCAACCAGAGGTTCTCATCACCGATCACACCATTACACAGCAGAAACACGACGACGAAGATCGACCACCTATGAAACCCTAGCAACCACCAAAGACGGACAGACTGACTCATACTCTAGGACACAGAATTCAGACTCAAGTACTCAACCACCTCTCAGATCAGCAGCCGCACGAACGCCATCTTATTCAGAGGGGAGGGGAAACGGAACGGAACGACGAACGACGACGGAGAGAACGAGGGCGGCCGCACGCTCGCCGACAGCCATCAGATCTGGCCGCAGTCGGCGATCTTGACCTCCTTAGCAGTGGACCCACTGCGAGACCCAACCTTCTCGATGCCCTTGACCACATCCATCCCCTCCACAACCTGCCCAAACACGACGTGTTTCCCGTCGAGCCACGGGGTCGGCACGGTGCAGATGAAGAACTGGGAGCCGTTGGTGTTGGGCCCGGCGTTGGCCATGGACAGCACCCCGGGGCCCGTGTGCTTGCGCACGAACTTCTCGTCGGCGAACTTCTCGCCGTAGATGGACTCCCCGCCGGTGCCATTGCCCCGGGTGAAGTCGCCGCCCTGGCACATGAACTCCGGGATCACGCGGTGGAACGTGGACCCCTTGTAGTGGAGCGGCTTCCCCGATTTCCCCGCGCCCTTCTCGCCCGTGCAGAGCGCGCGGAAGTTCTCGGCGGTGCGCGGGACCTCGTTGGCGTAGAGCTCCATCACGATCCGGCCTGCTGGCGCGCCGCCGACCGTCATGTCGAAGAAGACACGGGGGTTCGCCATCGCCGCCTGCGGCCTAGGGTTCTGGCTCTGGGATCTGGAGTTGGGTGGGGGATTTGTTAATTGAGCAGAGGCGGAGGATTCGGTGGATGACCTGGGACGGGAGGGGGAGACCCGGTGCGGTTAAATAGCCGGCTCGGGAGGTGGAGACCCGTTGGATCTGGACGCGTGGCGCGATCTCACGGGGTGGGCGCTAACCCCGCTTGGGTTGAGGCGGTGGGGTACTGGGGTTAGTAGAACCGTGGTTAGGTAAGTCTCCGGCCGCCCCAGCGCCCGTCGTGTCACTGACAGCCCGGGTTCTCTCGAGGCGGGTGACGCGGGTGTGGGGCCGGTTTCGGTGGGTCGGTTTTGTCAGCGATTGGGGGTAGCGGTGCGTGCGAGAGGCACTTGGATTCTTCTTCTCGTCCACGCCAGGCTTGGGTGGGCTGGGTTAATCAGTCTGTTCGTTTTTTTGTTTCAGCCAGCCTAAATCAATTAGTCAATAGTGTTTTTCTCTTAAGGAAGAAGGGCTGGATTTTTGTCAACGTATAAGGTCGGTGGACGTGGTCCAGGGAGCCGAGACGGTGCCGTGCGCGCCGCCCCGGGAAAGCGGTGCACGGACCGGGTGCACGTGGCTGCGCCCGTCGTGGTCGTCGTAGGACGGTAGGGGGAGGATATGCCGTTGCCGCCGTGTGCCAGTGGGCGAGATATTCCCGGGCCGGGCCCGGCATGTGATGTGCGGCCGCCTGCCCTGCTGCCGCTTGGATAGTTGGATTGGACCGCGCCGGACGCCGGCCCAACAGTCAGGTTCAGGTCTTTTTTATTTTTTTGGTTAGCTAATTGTACTACTCCCGAACCGTACAGCACGAGTATACGTGCTTTGCATGGTCCTGTGCAGCACAGGGGCACAGCACGTCCTTGCCGCTGTGTTTGCGTACACAAACCCAGTGCATTCATTGACGGAGCCCAGGTGGTGTGAGGTGTGTGATGGTTGATGAATTATTATATTATATATATTAAGAACACATCGTAAGTCACTTGTCATACACAAACCCTGCGTCATGATTCCTGCTTCAAAAACAGTGTGAAACCATGGGAAAACATAAAATGTCGACGAGCAGCATGTTCTACAGCCCAAGTTGCTGCTCCCCTTCTTTATTCGCATTCGCAACAACGCGTTGCGTCCAGAATCCAAAACACAATTGCCAATTGCTGCTCCTTTTGGGGGTCCCCAAATTCATTCGTTTCTCACTACTTGCATCCAAGGGCGGGGGGTGGATATGGACGGATCGGAGTCGGCGTTTTCGTCCCCGTACGTCCATATCTCCGAAATTTCTTTTTGACGTTCACATCTCCAGAATAACTTTGCTAGCTGGTCAACCTAACGGATGCTAAAGGTGTGGCAACGGCATAACCTGTCTCTAACTTGTCCTGTAACAGATATGCACCATAGCAAGCTAAGTGCTTATATATATGTGGCAAGATTGCGATCACCTTGTGATTCCAATTTCCAATTGTCGTCTTTTTAATGGACAGAGAGATGCTTTAGAAATGCCAATCATCATCATAAGATGAACATGAAGACGACCACTTTGTAGTACGTACAGAATATAGATTGAGTAGTGACTAAATGTATTCTCAAAACTTTTCCTTTTAATGGCAAACGTGTTGATCACCGTCGCTAAAAAAATTATTCTCAAAACTTAACCCGAGTAAATAAACAGTCGCGAAAAGAAAATAGACCAATTCAAAATGCTACCCGGTATTTTTCTTTCTTTTTTTGACCGTCGCGAGCCTGACCCAAGCATGACATTACGTCAACTTTTTAGGCCACACCAACGAGAACGGACGCGTTGTGTCAGATTGGCTCCTGGGCCCAACCACTGATAGAGCCCAAAGGCCACATCAGGTCTACGGGCGTGCTGGCAGGAAAGCCCAGAAACAATCGAGTGCTCTTCCACCGCGCGTCGGCCCGCCCACGTACACGTCTGCGCCTCCGCCTCCGCCTCCACCTCCACCGTGCTTCGCCGGCGGCCGCCGCTCCACCTCCACGCCGATATGGGCGGCGGGCGGAAGCGGCGGCGGCGCGACGGCTCGGATGCGCCGTCGATGCACCCGCGCAACCGCTACGCCGCCGCCGCGCCCGACTTCGCCGCGCTGGCGGAGCTCTACCCGTCCTTCCGCCCCTTCGTCTCCGTCTCCGACCGCGGCCGCGCGTCCGTCGACTTCACCGACTTCTCCGCCACCCGGGAGCTCACGCGCGTGCTCCTCCTCCAAGACCATGGCGTCAACTGGTTGGTGTCACTGGCTACCCCCCCTCCCCTTATTACTCTGCCTTCGGCTCTTGCAATGAACCCTAGCATGATCCCCTGTGCCGAATTTGCTGCTGGCTATGATCGTTCGCTCCACCTTGCCCATGGAATCCATGAAACCGACAAGTACTGTGATGGGTGTATGAAGTTTGAATTGTTTTACTGTTGTCTACTTTCAGTATTTGGGACTAATTGTCCGTTTACAAACTGCTGATGTTACACACGTACTCTACCAAGTGATAACAGTGAACGGGAAAATCGTACGTTTTGGTTTGAATTCAACATTGACTTCTAGGTTTCACCTAGTTTTCCATGCATGCTGTTGCACTGTATTTCATTCATTGTGCTTCTTATTTGCATATTTTGTGCTTAGACATTTCAGTAAATATTTGTCCCTGCTTTAGGGTAGACTATTCGATGTAGAAAATAGACATTTCAGTAAATATTTGTTACTGCTTTAGGGTAGACTGTTTGATGTAGAAAATACTCATATGGCCACATTAAAAGTAACTTTTGTTCTTACAAATTAGATCCTTGCTAAAACTAAGAAAGGTTTAGTTAAAAAAAATCCATCAAAGTCTATATGCAGCACGCACACTGTTTGCTCTATGTTTTGGATGTGATTTTCATGCAGTATAGCTATGCTAGACCATTGTTTAAACACGATTTTAATCTTAGCTACTGTTAGGTGGATTCCAGATGGACAGCTCTGCCCTACTGTTCCAAACAGGTCCAACTACATTCACTGGATCGAGGATCTTCTCTCCTCAGATCTGATACCACCAATATCCGGCTCAAGTGAGAGAGTGAAGGGCTTTGACATTGGAACAGGTGCCAATTGCATCTACCCTCTCCTTGGAGCATCTTTACTGGGATGGACCTTTGTTGGATCTGGTATTCCTTTCTACCTTCTGCACTTCATGTTCAGTTCTGAGAATCATTGTCTCGTTAAATGAGAGATGTATACACTCAATTATGTAACTGTCTTTTGTTTGTAGATGTCACTAATGTTGCTCTTGAATGGGCTAAGAAGAATGTGGAGAGCAATCCACACCTAGCAGAGCTAATTGAAATCAGAAATGCAAATGCACCGTCCTCTGAATCTGAATATGTTGTCAGGGAAGCTGCAAGGGAGAAAATTTTAGAGTCTGCGGAGGATGTAGCTATGCCAAAGGCACATATCCTTGTGGGTGTTGTAAAGGAGAGTGAGAGCTTTGACTTCTGTATGTGCAATCCTCCATTCTTTGAGAGCATAGAGGAAGCTGGTCTTAACCCAAAAACATCATGCGGTGGGACAGCTGAAGAGATGGTTTGCCCTGGTGGCGAGCTGGCATTAGTTACACAAATCATTGAAGATAGTGTTTCCCTTAAGAACTCTTTCCGGTAATTCAAAGCTTTTCTCACTATGGTAATGCGTGTTATGTTTTTGTATTCATCTGTACGATGGTTTTGTTATTTTGTTGTTTAGGTGGTTTACATCGATGATCGGCAGAAAGGCAAACTTAAAGTTATTGATCTCAAAGGTTCGTGAGGTTGGGGCCTCAGTCGTGAAAACTACTGAATTTGTACAAGGTCAGACAGCTAGATGGGGCCTTGCTTGGTCATTCATTGCTCCAAGACCAAGAAAAATGGTCCTCAGCCACAGTGTTCCAGCAAAAAACCACCATTCCTTTATGCTTCAGGTTGGCATCATTTCACCTTTTGTCCCTTTACATATGTTCTGTCATTCAAACTGACAAGTTACCCAGCTGGGTCTCGTTAACAAACCAAGGTCTTGTTTAGATCACCTCCAAATTCCAAGTTTTTTCACTCTCTCTCCATCACATCAATTTTTAGCCGTTTGCATAGAGCATTAAATGTAGGTAAAAAAAATAACTAATTGCACAGTTTAGTTGGAAATCACGAGATGAATCTTTTGAGCTTAGTTGGTCCACGATTGGACAATATTTACCAAATAAGACGAAAGTGCTACTATTCATCGGGTTGAAATTTTTTGCAATCTAAACATGGCCCAAACAAAAAATTCCGGCTCATATCTGCACTATACTCCAGCTCATATCTGTTCTGTGAAGCTCTGGGTATCCAAACTTGCATAGTTGAGATGTTCAGATTGTTTTGTTTGTTGTTTTACTTATTTGCCTAGTTAACCTTGTAATAAGGTTGAAGCAATCTTGTTGACTAACTTCATTCAGAAACCTTCCTGTCTACTTCACCTGTTTCTCAAGCGGCTATGTTTATGTAAGAATCATTGCTACTCTACTATATTTGCACTTTGTCTAACCTCTGTTTTCAAATGTATATTTGGCATAATGAAATAAGGGCCTTCGGCGTGAACATGGTGCATTCCAAGTTCTGAAATCAACTGAGGCTTTCTTTCTAGCTTCTAATCTATCATGCAAAACTGATTCGTTGTCCTTTTCGGTCGATGTAAGTTTCTTTGTTAGTATGACACTAATTCAGCTTCATAAATTTCATCGTAACAGACATGTAAACACTGATCTCCTTGAGATCTATGATGTTTATGCATTGTGTTCTCGTGTTAATACTGGCTTGAAATATTTCTTTAGGTCACGCTGTCAGAAGAGCAGATTGAGGCTGCAATATTGCATGGGGATGATTATGCCGGTTCTCTAGAAGACAGCACTGCAAAGTTACAAAGTGCTGTCAAGGGAATATCATTTCGTATTACAGTATGTTGACTGCAAATTGCGTTTCTGATACTTTGTTAAGTTTCTTTTCTGAAATAATTGTCGCACATCTTTTTTTTTTATCCTCGTGTAGGTGTTTGAACAAATTCCTGGGACCCTCCTAATCAAAGGTTCATTATTGAATAATAAAGCATTATCAGGTAGTCCCATGGTCTTTATGTGACTATGCATATTACACGATCATACTGAAACACCTTTATCAGATTGCATTAAGATATGACATGCATTTATGGTCTACTGTATTACAGTATGTTGACTGCAAATGGCCTATTCGCTCGTTGGAGTCAGGGCTTATCAGCCAGTCAACAGTATTTTCTTCTCACATCAAACCAGCACCAGTCGGGCTTATCAGCCCAGAAATCAATCAGCCAAATAGTTTCTTGTGTAACTATACACTTATCAAATCCATCTCAAATAGCATGGTGCCTCCATGTTGAGCTGTTTATGTCCTTCCCATCTACTGTATAGAACAGTTGAATGAACTACTACTATGCATTCATGACACATGAGATCTGAAACCCATTCCGGTAATGCTATTACTCTTGGGTGTCCAGGATGGTGACTTCCTTTTGTATTAGTTCGTCGATGCTTTTACTACGCCATGTGCTCCCTATTTATAATGAAATCTGTTCATCGAGACTGAAAGTTCGATGCACCAATAAACGCCAAATCTACAGGCTGGCATATGTAACTACTGTAGCATGTCTAGTCCAACTTTGCCAAGCTGTGCTGGGCCGATAGTGATAAACTGGTCCTGAAGAATAGTTGTCTATCATGTAAAGAGGGAGTGGTGGTGGTACTGATGTCTGGCTGGCTCTTGCATATGGCTTGACAGGTTTGTCACCGGCTCTAGACAGATGCTAGTGGCTAATCTCACGATGGAGACATAAATGACACTAGGGTATCTTAGGGACCATTTCTAGATTGGCTGTTGGTCTGTAGGAGGCAGAGCCTGTACATCCGGATCATATGACATGTTGGTTTTAAAGCTCTTCTATTACCGACTGTCTTGGTTGTGGAGGATGGAACTGTTCATTTTACGAATCAAACCAAAAGTTATCAAATAATCTCCTGGCTAATTCTTTCGTATTTGTTTCATGAAAACTGAAACTGCTACAAAATGTGCTGTTCATGTGTACTATATATGCATATGCACAGATGCATATATTACATTAACCTCATGTGACTACTGTTATCCCAATGGACTTGCTTAAGAACCAAGAGCATAGTTGGCCTGTTCGCTTGAACTTATCAGCCGGCTTATCAGCTAGAATCTACAGTATTTTTCTCTCACAACAAAACAGCTTTAGCCAGCTTTAATACCAGCCGAACAAGCTGGCTCTCTTTTATTATTAAGGTACCTGTCCTGGTGACAAGGACACTCATTTTCCTGTTTTTTTTTTCTGCAGGAACCTTCTCATCATTATTCTCTCAGTTGGAGGACGCTTTAAGGATGGAATGCCTCAGTAAGGTCCGATAGGTTGTTAATTATGAGCTTTGATGCCTCTGCACGGATAAGTCTTTTGGATGCTAAGGAATGTGCAAAATGAAATCATGAGACAGCAATAGCTTATTAGCTTAGCCACGAGCCACAAACAAAGATGCTGAGCTGTGATGGGAACTCGCACTTGCACTGTAGAAATCATTGTTGCTCGCATCTTTTCTTCATGTGCAGTGATGGCAAGGTTGTGAAAATACAAGCATTATGGCCCTGTTCGCTTTGCTAAAAAGCAATGGCTGAAAGTATCGTTCGTTGATTTGTTGTAAGAGAAAAACACTGTTCGCTTGCTGAAATAGTACCGGCTCATAAGACAAGTGAACAGGGCCACATGTGTTGGCTTTATTTCTTATCTGGGTTTGGAGAACGACTTGACATGGCAACAATGGGAGTCTTGCTTTCAAGGCCCTGCAGCGGCACGCACCATAAACCATTTCAATGACACTGTCACACTTAGTGACAACATAGAACATCAATGGTCTGTACAGACTGGATATCTGGTACACGGCATTGGCTTTGCCTCCACAGTTTATTCTTTTGTTATGGCACGGCAACTCAGGTCAACGCTTTGAACTTCAGTGAACCGGACAGTGCATGGAACTGCTATTGCTTCAAATTGATGGGTTTCTGGAACATGTTTGTAGTACAATGCCTGTGGGCCGGTAGCAGTGGCTAATGTAATCGTCTGTACGAAGTATGATATCTTTGTCCTTTTTGTTGATGCCATGTGATGTTTTTCACCCTGTTCGCTTGTTGGTTTCAGCAAGCCTAAATCAGCCAGCCAACAGTGTTTTCCTCTCACAACAAACCAGCACCAGCCAGCTCAAACCAGCCCAGAAACCAACCAGCGAACGGGCCCAAAGGATGTGAGCCCTAGGATGTGAGCTCAAGGTTGCATGCATGACCTGTGGATTCGTATCTTCGGTTTAGGACGCGTTTAGATGCAAAATTTTTTGGGTTTTGGCTACGGCAGCACTTTCATTTGTATTTGGCAATTAGTGTCTAATTATGGACTAATTAGGTTCGAAAGTTTCGTCTCGCGATTTCTCATCCAACTGTACAATTAGTTTTTTTTTCATCTACATTTGGTACTCTATGCATGTGCCGCAAGATTCGATGTGATGAGTACTGCGCAAAAAATTTTGGGAACTAAACAGACCTTTAGATGACTCATGAAGCTTCAATGTTTTTCGAGGCGAAACAGAAGTGGGCACCTCACAGGGGCATGTTTCCGCAAGTAGTTTGATATTTGTTGCACGTCGCTTTTGTTATCTATTTTTCTGGCTGTGTTCGCTCGTTAGTTTCAGCCAGGGCTTATCAGCCAGCCAACAGTGTTTTCCTCTCATAACGAACCAGCACCAGCCGGGCTTATCAGTCCAGAAACCAACTAGCGAACAGGCCGGTTGTTATCTGTTTGGTAGTATTTGGTAGCTGATGTATACAGGACCTATGTGGTCAAGTGGAAGCATAGACAAGCTAAACATGGCGTGCTCAGGAGTATCCATCAGCGCCCCAGCTAATGGTCAAAAGATCCTTCCGTTCTAATATTTGCAAGCTTGGGGAAAGAAATTACACCCTACTCGTCAAGATTAAAATAGAAAAAGAGAAGGCACGGTATCACTTAGTCGGCAGAAGTAATCGATGTCTAGGGCCGTGTCCAACTCTAATCAAGTTTCTTCGGTTGCTGATATCTTGACAGATATTGTGAATTGGCACGTCAATGTTCAAAGTCGGATTTTTTGGGATGTGATCATGTCAAAACGCATTGGAATGGAGGAAAGTGTAATCGTACGATTATGGTGTACTATGTAATAGCAATGTTGCCCAACCAGATTTGCAGGCCCATCATATGCTCTTTAAAAATTCATCTTAGGGTGTGTTTAAACGTTCATATGCTCTGTCAAAATTCATCTTAGGGTCTATTTAGATCTACTCAAATAGTAGACAGTTGCTACAATTTAGTGGTGGATCTATACTGTCCAACTAATAGATCACCTAATTGTTGGCAAGATACCTAACTACCTATAGCTAATAGACTAGCAAAGTGTTAGAACATCTCCAAAAGTCCAAATCATCATTTGGAGAGTCATTTGAGTAAAAATCGTTTTCTATATTTTTGTATTCTCCGACGGCTTTTCTATATCTTGTACGCAGTCTAGAGAGCCATCCTCGCTCTCCATATTTAGATAGCGAGAAATCCGGAATAGAGGATATCTATATTTGGATATCTAATTGATGAAGAGGTTGTTGGAGGGTATTTTTCCACCAACATATCTATTCCTCGAAATTAGAGGAGGTATAAAGAGTGTCTTGGAGATGCTCTTAGCTAGCTAGTATCTCAAAAGCAGCTAATTGGTAGCAAATTAACTGAAATACTCTCGTGCCAATTGACAAGTATTATCAACTAACTATTATCTAGGCAGAGTTAAGCTACTCCTTCCTTCTATAGAGTAAAAAACAGAGGTATTTTTGATAAAAAAAACAACAATTGAGTTACTCCTCCCTTCTATAGAGTATTGAAATTGCATCTAGCACTTTAGTGAATTGAATGACAACACAATTAAAAGATTAACATGTTTGCTAAGTATTGAACATGATATTTATTATATCATACATTTCTGATATCCTTAAATAGATAAATTGTCATGCATCAAGGCGCAAATTGTATGTCGAACAAGCATGATATGCCATGTATATGGTCGATACTATGATGAAATAGCAAGTGAAGGTATAGAAAGAAAAGGAGACACGGTCTTACGCAAACATGTGGTCTCATTGAGATGGCATGCATTTATGTTGTGGAATATGGTTAAAGCAAATGAAGATAAACTGAGTCAAGTATCACAGTGCGTAATATTTGGCTACATGACCTGGGCATGACTAGATAGTGTTTTTTTTCAAAGAATAGTTAGCGTTGATTTAAGATAAAATTTGATTTGAGCGTCTATAACAAATTCACATGGTACACCTCGTTTGTCACTCCTTGTGCGATCCACCAAGGGTTCAAGCAACGTTGTGTGTGCAGTAGTTGCTAGCTTGATGTTTGGCGGTCATGGCTGCACGATTGCTATCAGTGCGAGAGTTATGGTCAAAACACTTTCGATTGTGTGTCTAGTTGTTGTTGACGATGAATTGCCGTAGTACTCTTCCGCGCCAACGAGAGACCACCAGGTGTGGACTCATGTCCCAGTTCTAAAGACAGATGATGTAGGATCATACTCCTGTCTTAGTTCTACTAGAGAAGTAGAGAGAGATGATGTAGGATCTCTTAGGTTGCATCCTAGTACTTGTCTGTTCTGGTTCGCTTTATTTGGTTGATGTTTGAGTCGTGTATCAATGTGCTTTTCAGAATTTTTTTTTGGAAATAGGAGCACTAATAGATGAATTAATCTTTTAGCCAATTTTTAACCCCGCCTAACATTCCTAGCATGTCCGTAATTTTTATTTTCTTAGTCCAAATCACATTCTCATCTCCTCCCTTTTTATTGATCAATCCTTTCTGAAATTCGGTTCCTTTCTAAATCGGGAGGTTCCGATGTCAAGAAACCAAACAATAATCTATATTAAAAAGTTCCCTCCCTCCATAATCGTATTATTACCATCAAAACAAACAATAAAGTTTTACAAAAATTTTCTGTCGACACGACAAAAACAACAGGCCACAAAGAATCAAACCATATAATAGTACCACTGGTATGGAGTTCACCAATCACGAGGAGGAGCACGAGGGCCATTCACGCCCGTGTATACCGGATCGAACCGTGTCCATTGCCGCCGGGCGCCGGGCCCACCCGTCATAACCCACAGAAAACCAACCAAACCAACAGCGCGGCTGCTGCCTCCGCCTCCGCCTTCCTCTCCCCCGACCGCCCCTGCCATGCGGGCCCACGCCACGCGTGAGACTCCCAAATGGGCCCACCCCACCCCTAGCTGCCGCTACCGCCCGCCCCGGCCCGACCGTCCGCGCCCGTCCCCCGAGCCATCTCAGCCGTCCGATCCTCCCGCGCCTTCCTCATATGCGCCGCCCCTCTTTCTATAAGTACCTTGCCGAGTCCACGGCCCGAGCAGATAAGATCGGAGCGGAGCCGGGTGAAGAAGGAAGAAAAAAAATCCACCCAAACAAACCCTAGGCAGCAGCAGCTAGGGTTCGGGGGTTGCGATGGCGACGGCGGCGCGGCTGCGGGGGACGGTGAAGTGGTTCAACGATACCAAGGGCTTCGGGTTCATCTCCCCCGAGGACGGGAGCGAGGACCTGTTCGTCCACCAGTCTTCGATCAAGTCGGAGGGCTTCCGCTCCCTCGCCGAGGGCGAGGAGGTGGAGTTCTCCGTCTCGGAGGGCGACGACGGCCGCACCAAGGCCGTCGACGTCACCGGCCCCGACGGATCCTACGTCAAGGGCGGGAGCGGCGGAGGCGGGGGCGGCGGGGGAGGCTACGGCTCCCGCGGCGGGGGCGGATCTGGCGGCGGCGGTCGCAGCTACGGCGGTAGCTGGGGCGGCGGCCGGAGATCCGGCGGCGGGGGCGGCGCCGGCGCTTGCTACAAGTGCGGCGAGCCTGGTCACATGTCTAGGGACTGCCCCAGCACCGACGGCGGCGGTGGAGGCTACGGTGGCGGTGGTGGCGGCGGCGGCTACGGAGGTGGCGGAGGCGGCTGCTTCAAGTGCGGCGAGCAAGGCCACATGGCCAGGGACTGCCCCAGCGGCGGAGGTGGCTACGGCGGTGGCGGATACGGTGGTGGCGGCGGCGGTGCCTGCTACAACTGCGGCCAGACCGGCCACATGGCCAGGGACTGCCCCAGCGGCGGCGGCGGCGGCGGCGGCGGCGGAGGGAGGTTCGGCGGTGGTGGCGGCGGCGACCGCTCCTGCTACAACTGCGGCGAGGCCGGCCACATCGCCCGCGACTGCCCCACGTGAGGTGGGTCCCGGTCCGGGTCCCGTCCAGCCAGATCAGATCGGATCGCTCGCGCCACCACCTGCTGGCCTGATGGCGCCGCCTCCCCTCCCTCTAGATCTCGCTGCCTAAGAACCTCTCACTGTGTCTCGGAGTATCGCTTTAGTTTTGCCGATCCGGGTGCCCATGAGCACCCGCCGCCGCCTCCTCCCACCCTGCAGAGGAGCGCGTCAGTCCGTCCGTCCGTCGTTTTCAGATTTTTTTCCCTCTTTCTGATCTTGGGTTCGTTTGGTTCGTAGAGGAACTCAAAGTAGTCATCATCGAGTGTGCTTGGTATCGTTGTCGTCGTCGTCGTCGTTAAGGTTTTAAGAAGAATTGAGAAGTGAGATGGATTGGTCTTGTGTTGCTTGAAGGAATGTCAAATCTGCCTCTCTTTTTTTTGTGGCTTGTTCTTCCAGACTGCTGATTAATCCTTGTGCTTGTTACTGCCTGTGCTTTTGATTACACGATTATGCTTCACTCGCGTGATTTGGTTACGATTATGTGCATATGCGCATGGGCAATGCACTTGTGGTACTTCAGTTCTGTGGGTGGTTGGATCACACGGTTGGCCGGTTGTTTGGTACGGATTGGAATTGCTGGCACCTACTACTATACTCCAGTACTACTCACATCTGCCTTGCCTGTGGTTGTTTTGTTGTGGATGGATGTGATGATGATGGCATGATGCTTTGCAGGGAGTGTGTGTGTGCAACAGAGGAGATTTGTTCGTGTGCAACAGAGAAAGGACGAGCTTTTCTGCTGCTGCTGGTGACACTCTGGTGTCAGTTCCCCATTGCTGCCTGTTCTTGTCATCTTGTGTCTGATTGGCCCTGCTCCCGGTATTAGTGCCACTAATTATCATCCTGTGTCTGATTCGCCCACAAAAATCTGGCCCCTCGCTGCTGCGATCTGCATTTGTCAATATCAGTCATGTTCTAACTGCATTGAGAATCAATATTGTATTTGTCAATAGCAGCCATCATGTTCAGCATTGAGAACTGAGAAGCATCTGCGCAACACATCATAAGCTGGCTGTGGTGTGCTTAAGGAAGATTTTGCCTACTGCTCGATTCCGATATGGCAAAAAAACGTTTTGCCTACTGCTTCATTCATATTTTGCCAGTTGATGGAGATTTTGCCTACTGCTTGATTTCAGTTCGGCTAAAAAAATTACACTTTGGCTGATGATGGAGGAGCGCGCACCTCTGCTTTGACAGGTTATCCTATTGTAGTGGGATGGACGAGTAAGGGGCGTTGGAATCCAGCTACTAAAATATGTTACACGGGATGTTAAATTATATAATCCGTCAGTACTCCGTGAGACGAATTAGCACATGTTTAATGTAGTAAACATTATCAAATCATAGACTAATTAGACTCAAAAAATTTATCTTGTAAATTAGTTGCAAACTATGTAATTAGTTTTATAATTAATCTATATTTAATACTCTATGTATATATCTAAACATAAAGCGACTAAATATACAGCGACTAAAATATAAGAGGGCAACGAAACATCCCCTATAGTAGCCTGTTGTAGTACGGTTTATAGGCTAAAGAAACTTCCAAGTGGTTCAGATGCCTTTGCTATCCTGTACTGTGGACGCTTTTATGCTGCGCGTAATCAGAATTTTTGGTGTGGACACTTTTATGCTGCGCGTAATCAGATTTTTCTTTTGGTGTACACTGCTGTACGACACTGTTGGTAGGCTGTGCTAGGTGGCAACTCTGCCACAGTTTCAGAGTTGTTTTGTACCAGGCTAAGGTGCTGTTTAGTTCATCTTATTTTGCAAAATTTTTCAAGATTCTTCGTCACATCGAATCTTTGGATGCATGCATGAAGCATTAAATATAAATAAAAAATAAAACTAATTACACAGTTTAGACGAAATTCACGAGACGAATCTTTTAAGCCTAATTAGATTATGATTAGACACTAATTACCAAATAACAACGAAAGTGCTACATTACTATTTCGCCAAAAAAATCGTCAACTAAACAAGGCCTAATAAGGAAAAGCGAAATTTTGCAGCAGGACAACACCGTTAAAATACATAATATGTTGATGGACATCGTAGCCAGTAGAATTTGTCCGGTGCTATTACAAAATCGTGTGCATTTGTCGTAACACACACCACGCTTATTATTTTATTCATTTAACGTATTCACGGAGAGAAGGCCGGAGAAATGATTTTATTGCCATCATCTTCAACCTCGAACCAATTTTTGCCGTACCACACCGCCGTGGCCATGTCTTCTCCGGCGAGGTCTTCCACGCGCCGCCGCTGCTCTTGTGAGTCCCCCTCCGCTGGCGAGCACACCCCCTCCTCCGGCGAGCTCCTCTAGCAAGTCTCCTTCCTCCGATGAGCTCCTCTGGCAAGTCCCCTTCCTCTATGCCGGCGTGGCTAGGGGTATGGCCACCCAGACCTAGGCATGTGGGGGTGGCGCGGCCACCCTTCACGGGGTCGTTGCTGTGCACGATAGGCTAGACGTCGGCGGTGGCCGAGATCCACCATTCCTCCAAATCCGCACCTGAGGATTCACATCAAGAACAGCGTCGGGCGTGCCGGTGCTGTTCTACCTAACTCTCGTACGAACACTGACAGATGAATCAGTTCACCACGATGTCTGCCAGAACAGAGTGGGGCGCCATGACCGGCGGATGACGCCTGCGCATGGCGCCAGTGACGGACATGACCACGATGTGGAGCCGTCCCTGTTGACATCTACAGTGTCACGCGGGACCCACATGAAGGAGAAGAAGGACCCGGCAATCCTGAAGGTCTTCTTCTCCCTCTCTGGTTCTTCTCTTTTCCTCTGATGTAACCCGCGTTTTCCCTGGGCCTATCAAAGGGAAAGCAGGGCACCTCATGAAAGAGCCCGAACCGATCGACCCATCAAGATCCGATCTAGATCCGCACAAAGAGCACGACACGAATGCACAGCAGAACAACGATTGAGCTCTCAGCACCCACTCACTCCTTTCACCAGAGACTTCGGATCTTTTCCTTCTCTCGCCCGTTTGTAACCCCTACTACAAACTTTCGGTGCGAGTAACACGAGCAGCAGCGACAAACACGAACCAGTATAAACCTCGTGTCCTGTAAGCACACCATCCAAGCTAGACGCGTAATAATACAAATTTACTCGTCGGTGGTAACTCGAAACACCGACAGATGTGTTACGACAAATACACATGATTTTGTAGTGGTACTAGAAAAATTCTGTTGATTACTATACCCATCAGCATATTATATATTTTAACGGTGTCCTGCAGCGAAATTTCGTGCCCTGCCCCGGACTCTCCCGGTGGTGCAGGACAGTACTAGTATGTTAGGCCACTCAGAATACAGACAGCATACAGTTCTAAGGGCCTGTTTGATGTCTAGCTAATAGTATAGCCAGTGCTTAGCAAACAATCGCTGCGTTCGTTACTCCTTTCGTTCCGAATAATAACTCGTTTTGTTTTTTAGGTGCATAGTCTTTGAAAGGTTATGTCTCTACAAAAGCCCGTACGATTTATAATTTGAATGGATGGAGCAGTTGTTAGCTGGGTTGTCTTATTATCTGCTACATAGCAAACAATTAGCTAACTTATAATTTGGAATAGATGGAGTATTCGTGAGCCAATTGTCTTATTATCTGTCGCAGAGCAAACAATTATGTCTTATTATTTGCCGCTTAGCTAACAATTACTCTCTCTATTCAAGAAAACATGCAACTACGCATTACGTGCCGGCAAAAGTAGTTTACGTTTGACCAAATTTTTAGAGAATACTATTCATATTTATGACTTCAAATTAATTTATTAAAAAAATGCATTTCATAATTAATCTAATAGTATTTATTTGATATCATAAATATTGATATTTTATTATCTATAATTAATCAAATTTGAGATATTAAACCATAACACTGTGCTGAATTACGTGTTTTTCTGGATGGATGGAGTACATGGCAGTGCTTGTTTCTCGGCTCTCGCTAAGACGAACCAGGCTCTCGCTAAGACGAACCAGTAGCACAGCCGGTTAATACAGTAGTTCACCCACTGATATTTTAGCTCTCTAATAGCTTGGTGGTGTTAGGATCTGCTAGCCAAAACAGCCACCTAAGATCCTGCTTGCATCCAATAGCATTCAATAGTTAGCTGGTTAATATAGCAGCTAATATTAGGGTAACCCTAATAAAAGAAACTAATAGTTTCTATAACATAGGATATCGCACTAAAAAAAGTACTGCTTTTTAATCCATGGTTTCTGTGAGTAATAATTATTTTCTTTTTCTCTCTCTCAATTCTATCTTCTTCCTCCAATGGAAGTGCGGCACGAGCCCGCTAGAAACTGGTGGTTGCTCCCCAATAGTGATTTCATGGTTTCTTGGTGCATTGGGTCAAGAGAAGACCTGATTTCTTCATGAAGAAACAATTTCTATGATTTTTACTCTCTTTCTTCATTAATTACGTTGCCATGTCAGCGTTTTACCTACGTGACAAGTCATTTAATGAGGATAAAAACTATCATCAATACATTATTGGGACTGCCCTTAGTAGTCTAACTATTAGCTCGCTATCTATTAGCTTGCGCGGTGGTTTAGATCTACTCGCTAAAAGTTAAGGTAGATGCATCGGTGGTCTTTTTTCTCTATAACGTCTTTTCTTTTCTATTTGTTACCGGTAAGGGGTGTGAATAAACGTATCGGTGGTTTTTCTCTTCTTTCTATAATGTCCTTCCTTTTCTATTTATTATTGGTAGGGCGCGTGAATAAAGGTAGACGGGAGGGTAAAAAACTATCCTTGTTGTTAGGGGGCCTAAAGTTTTCCTTTGCATTCTATTTGTTGCTAGAATTAACTTTGTTTGGATAGTCAGCGAGGTAATTGTTAGCTAGGTGTCCAGGTATAATTAGGTATGGCTATTCAAATCTATTGCAGCTAATTTTTAGAGACCAAGTATTAGTTGGGTAGAACCAAACGAAGCCTAACACATCTTAAATTTAATAGCTCGCTAATTTAATTCTATTAGCTGAGGTATGTAACACAGCCCACGTGAAAGAGAGAGGAGAGGTGAAATAGTACTTTCCATTGTTTTTGTTTGCTAGACACCAATGATTTATAAGAACGTTGTGACTGTGTGGTCACAAGGCATATGACCTCGTGGAACAACTTTGCCTATCCTTTGTGCATAAATTTTTTATAGTATGTTCGTTTTAAATTATAAGTTGGTTTGGTTATATATAGCTTTCAGTACATATATAATTATACATCTAAATATATAGCAAAAAAATATATATCTATGAGTCATAATGGCTTACAATTTAGATTTTTTTAAAAAAACTTGGGCTTACAATTTAGAATTGACTACTTTGATTCTGTTTGGATTCTATGCTCTAAAGTTTAGTTGGTTAAAGTTAAAGGCTAAAACTTTAAACCACTTTAAATTACTTATGTGATCTAAAATTTTTATGAGGTTATTTAAACTTTAAACAACACTTTAGGCCCCCTAGCAAAAGTGATCTAGATCATGAGATTCAAACAAAGCCTCTTAGGGTGTGTTTAGTTGGTGAGTTGAAAAGTTTTGGGTGTCACATCGTATGTGTTGGAAGGATGTCGGGAGGGGTTTTTGGATATTAATAAAAAAACAAATTACAGAACCCATCAGAAAACTGCGAGACGAATCTAATGATACTAATTAATCGGTCATTAGCACATGTAGGTTACTGTAGCATTTAAGGCTTTTCATGGGCTAATTAGGCTTAAAAGATTCGTCTCGCGATTTTATCGAGAACTGTGCAATTAGTTTTTTTTCGTCTACATTTAGTACTACATGCATGTGTCCAAACATGCTCTTTTACTGTAGGAGATAAAAAATTTTGAAAACTAAACACACCCTTATTTTGTTAAAGTACTTTTTGGAGCAGGATAGGAAGCAGTTGAGAATTAATTACGAAGCGGCTGTCGTTGAAGTACTTATAGTCAGAATAATATTTTTCTCTCACACTAAACTAGTCAGCGATACTTTTTCACGAGCCAGCAACAGTTAAGCCCGCCAAACGAACATGCTGTCATTGAATTGGGAAGAGTGTGGAGCTGTGGTCTATGAAAGAGCGTGTGTTTTTAGCTACCAACTCAACCTTATAGTAAAGAAGTGGTATTTTAGGCTGTGTTTAGTTCGCGAAATTTGGAAATTTAGCTACTGTAGTATTTTTTTATTTTTATTTGATAATTAATGTTTAATTATGGACTAATTAGGTTTAAAACGTTCATCTCGCGATTTCCAACTAAACTGTGTAATTAGTTTTTTTTTTCTGTCTACATTTAATGCTCTATACATCTATCGCAAGATTCGATATAATAACTACCGTAGCATTTTTTACGAAACTTTTTAGGAACTATACAAGCCCTCAGACGTTGGGCAGAAATCTGCTCGATGAAGCTGAAAGCGGAGGTCAAAGTTGGCACAGTGAAAACGGTGACACGACGCAGAGCAAACCAGGTACTGGTAGGTGTTGTGTTGATGGGTTGCTCACCTGCCTCGCTTGCTATAAATGGTGGGAGAGGGCGAAGAGGGAGGGGTGGTTGGGTGTCATGTGGCCATGTCCAGCAGTAGCACGGCACAGTACTCCTACTGCTACGACTTCGATCTGTTCGGCAGGCAGGCTGGACTTGTTGGTATAAAATCGTGAATTTCTATTTAAAAAATTATTTTTCTCCTATACTAAATTAGACGTCACTGAGTAATTCACCATCGTTTACTGCCTGTCAACAGGCTCTGCTGCCGAAGCGTGGGCGTGTAGTACCATTTCTGATTCCCCAGTGGAGGGCCCTGCCGCTGCCGGCCGGTCGCTGCTGTGTGTCAGCGAGCGAGCGAGCGCCATGTGCCGACACCTGAGGCAGGCCTGATGATCTCATCGCCTGCGGCCACGCCACCGCCCACCGTCCTCCACTGGCTGGATCACTGAGACGACAGCAGCAGGTCTCGTCGATCGTCTCTCCCACGACCTGGCGACGCCGTCCATGTCTCGGATGGGATGACTCTGCTCTCGTCTCGTCGTCTTGCGCTGCGGTGGCCGGTGAACTGTGACTGTGCGCATCCCTATCCTTCTTCCCAGTGTGCCTCCGGCTCCCGCTCTCGTCTGCTGCAGTGGCCACTGAGCAGTGGCAGCCAACTGCGTTCGTACAGACGCTGATCGGGCAAAGGGTGTCTTTTGACCGTTCGTCCATCGCCGTCCTCTCTCCTCTCCTCTCCTCGTCGGGGAGACGGGAACACAACATAACATCATCGTCCTCATCCTCCCCGTACCCCCAACACCAGTCAACGACAGTGGCAGCTTTGCCCTCCACCCCGTTCCCGTAGCACACGTCTGTTTAGTTTTTTTTACAACAACTATAAACAGCCTGTTCGGCAGGGCCGAATTGGCTGGCCGGTGCTGTGGCTGGGTCAGCCTGGTCCAGCCTCATCCTGGGTATTCGGTTACCCGAAATCGATCGGTTCGGTTCTTCGGTTTCTTGACAAATTCGGTTCCTTAAAAATAGTAACCGATCGGTTCTTTTGAAATTTGGGAACCGACCAAATTCGGTTTCGGTTAATTCGGTTCGGTTCCGGTTACGACCGAACTAACCGAGGTGCTACGAACAGAGAAAAAAAATCACAGAATCGCACATCGAGCAACACAAATCACTAATTCCAGCAGCGATGTAGAACAAAGCATCGATTCGATTTCTAGGTTACAGATCGAAAAACACGCCTCCTTGCTCGCCCGCGCCTGCGGCCCGCGCCTCGCCCTGCTCGCCGCTGCGCCGCTTGCCTAGCTCGCCGTCGCACGGCTTGCCTCGCCCTGCTCGCCGCCGCGCGGCTCCCTATCTCACGTGCTGCCGTCGTATGCAGGACGAAAGAGAGGGAGGCACAGGGCCATGCCGGAGCGGCGGAGCCGCCGGATCTGAGAGTTGAGAGAAGGAGGGGAAGGGAGATTGGCTGCGCCATGGCCGAGCCGCCCGAGCGCTTCGCCTCCGCGTCCGCGTGACGCGCAGCCGAGGAGCACCGCCTCCGCGTGATGCACCGCCGCCGCGGCTAGCCTTCGCGCCTTCGCGGGCAGGGGAGGGGAGTGGGGAGCGGGGGGATTGGGGGCAGCGAGGTAGCGAGGAGCCGAGGAGGGGAGTGGGGAGCGGCGGGGTAGCGAGGGAGCCGAGGTGGGGAGTGGGGAGCGGCGGCCGACGGGGTAGCGAGGAGCCGAGGAGGGGAGTGGGGAGCGGCGGCGGCGGGATTGGGAGTGGGGACTGGGGAGGGATTAGGTTTCGGGGTGGGATGTGAGGGGCGTGGCCCGCGTGGGGCAGGCGGGGCAGCGAGCCAGCGACCAGCGAGGAGGGGATTAGTTCGGTTATTTCGGTTATTTCGGTTAACCGAGCACCAGAACCGAAATAACGGTAGTAAGTTCGGTTCTTCAGAACCTGGAACCGAACCTGGGACCGAATATTTCGGTTTCGGTTACTTCGGTTTCGGTTATTTCGGTTCGGTTCTCGGTTCTCGGTTTTTTTTCCCAGACTTAGTCCAGCCTAGCCAGCCAATTCCAGCCTCCAGCTGGTTTGCAGAAGTTAAAAAATTAGCGCTAATCAATTGTAGCTCATACTGATTTTAAACTTTCAAATTCAAACTACCATGCATTTCTAGATCATGCTGATTTACAGTTTGAACCAAGAATTTTAACCAATAATTTATAGTTTACAACTCAAGCGCTAGAACAGTTAGTCATGTAATAAGGCTACATGCCCGTTAGGTCCAATGTTTAGCATCGTCTGGATGGCTTCTTCTGCCTCAGTGTACAGTTTAACCTCCGTTTATACTCTGATCAGCGCGAGATAGGAGAACGAGTCGGCAGCGTGACCACAGTCCTGCATCTCCTGGAATATGCTTTTCGGCTCGCTGTACAGTCCTGAAGTGGCATATGCATTGATCATGGAATTGAAGTTGATCTGCACATTGCAAGTTTGGTCCAGATTAACCATGTTTGCTTTAGATGATCAAGGGGAAACTACAGCGGTCCTTGTTTTCTGAAAGCAATTTCAAAAGTGACATTAAATGAAAGCTAACCTTTCCAGGCCTGATCCCATCTTCCTTTATTCTTTTGGACATTAAAGACATCCCTGATGCTTACCTGAAAATATGAAAAATCCATAGTCTTAGAACTGAACACAAGGAAAACTAAAGCAGTGGGCAAAAATAATGAATCAGAAAATCTTTACTTGCTTTGTTTCTAGGGCACAAGAACCTGACTGACTTTTCCATATAAGCTAAGCATGTTTGTGTACATCTTTTCATCAATCGGCAAGCCTAACTTCTGTGCAGCAGCAAACATTTCAAGAGCCTTGTCCAGCTTTCCTCCTTTGCCCTAAACACTGAATTGAAGATTGAAGCTGATGAGTGATGACGTGGTGCTACAAACAACATATTCAAGAAAAAGAATGCAATTCCAAACTAGGGGTCTCATTTTCTAGGGGTTTCTATAAACTTATCTACCTTATCATTAAATTAAATGTCTGCATAGACTGCGAAATGCCAGAGGATATCATACGATCATAGATGCTGATGGCTGAATGCAGTTTACCTGCTTGGAAACCAGAAATTTTGCTTGCCTATCTGATGAATAGGAGAATATGTTAGCCACACCTGACTCAAGCATTGAACAAAATCCTTTAAGACAGCATATATGATGAAATCATACCTCTGAGGTATAGAATCCTTGAAGAAAGCCTAAGATCATAACGCCGACATGACTACAGAACTAGACCAATCAGGAAAAACAGCCGGTGTTGCAGCACCTGAGGTAGTAGGTGGTTGCTGCTCCTATTACAGGGAAGGACAAATTTTTTGCAAGTCATCTTTTTTCGCTTAAATTATAATGCCACGGGCCCAACATCAAGAACCTAAGAGGCAGATGCCTACCTTGTCTTAGCCGGATTATCTGCTCCACTGCTTTCCATGGTGAATCATAGAAACAGTGTAGCAACTAGTCCATTGTCCGTAGACAAATAAACCAGAGTATTTCATCACATCACCAAACACTATAGAACTTGGCACTTGTAATTCTAACACTAAAATTCCCCATACACCAATGAACACAATATGATAGTCTCAAACAACATTTTTTTTGAAACGAACAAAGTCCCAAAAAACCTTACACATCCACAAGACAAGACTGCCATAGAATTGTACATAAAGCTACTGGTTTCTAAAACAACAGCCTTGACCCAAACCACGTACAAATAATTGCCTTTAGGGAGGTATTCTTTTACTCACCTTCAATAAGAGGCTTTAGTTTTTCTTCAAGCCAGTCAATATTCTTCTCCAAGTAATCCATGCAATACACAAGCCCTGACATAGAAATGAACACCTTAGAGAAAGATGCCATATTATCAGAACAAAAGCAGATAAGTTACTACACAGCAATAGAGGACCAGCTGCATTACCTCAACTTTCCTAAATCCGACATCACTCCACACAACCATAGATATTAACTCCCTAACTACAGAGATTGGGGTTCCCTGATTTAGCTCAACCCACTCCGACAGCTCATACAAGGGTGGATCCGCACCGCACTTACGCATCCACAAATAATTATCTAAAGCAAAGCATAAAATGATTATCATAGCCTGCTTCATCCTACTGCAGTACGACACCCCGTCTAGAATCTACCACCATCCTTTCAACACCCTAAACCTCCTTTTAATTACATTTCGCAACTTCACATGAATGTAGTTGAATTTCTCCTCCCTCTACAACTGCTGCAAAATCTATGCCCTTAAAATCATTGATGTGATACCTTATGTCGGTACAGAAAGTGACCAACTAGTAAATATTTGTAGTTTTGCTG
Source organism: Miscanthus floridulus (assembly GCF_019320115.1). Classification (NCBI taxonomy): domain Eukaryota; kingdom Viridiplantae; phylum Streptophyta; class Magnoliopsida; order Poales; family Poaceae; genus Miscanthus; species Miscanthus floridulus. The sequence continues at coordinate 12,329,913 of NC_089586.1, forward strand.
TACGTTGTGATCGAAGGTGGCCTAGCACTTAATGACACAGGATTTATACTGGTTTGGACAACGTGCCCTACGTCCAGTCGGGGTCGGTTGGTGACTTTATTCCCGAGCCCAGGTGCTCAAAGTCTGTAGTGGGGTTACAAACGAGAGAGAGAGAGAGAGAGAGACGGGGTGTCTGGTCGGTCCGGTCGGAAGGGCCGAGATCGACAAGAGCTATGCTATGAACAAAGTGTCCTAGCGTGTGCTTGAGGGGTTGCGAGCTATTGATCTAATGAACCTGAACTTGAAGAAGTTGACTTGGGTTAACCGTCTGTGTTTGGAGGGAGCACAACCCCTTTTATAGAAGAAGGAGATGGCTTTACAAGTGAGAGAGAGAGAGAGGGTATGGACGTTTCTAAGCCTTGTTGCCCACGCTGATAGGGATGGGACAATGGTGGGCGTCCGCAATACTGTTGATGTCACTGCAGAATGTTAGGTACATGTGGGAGGTTGAGCTGCTTTCTTCAAGACTAGAGGACGTTGGTACCTGCAAAAATGCTGTCTCGCCGACTAGGGGCATGGTTGTACCACGTTCACCTGGTATGGTGAATTCCAGCGCCCACAATACTGTTGATGCCCAGAGGCACATGGGGGGTCTTACCATATGGGTGTTTTAACTGGCACCTACAATACTGTAGAGGTAAAAGTCGTCTCCTACAATACTGTTTGTGGCAGGGCAGTTGTAAAGTATTGTTCCGCATGGTATGGTCCCTGGTACTGTGGTTTGACTTGCGAGCCCCGTCTTGCCTTCCTTCGTATGCCTTCTGGTTCTTTTCGAGCGGGCATCCCCGGTCGGATGGCCCCAGTCGGTTCTGGTGTGCTAGTTGAAGAATAGCGATGGGCAGGGTTTTCTATGAACCCCGGTCAGAGACACGGGGTCAGAGTTGGAGGTGGTCCTCGGGTCAGGCTTTCTGAGTGGAGGCCATGCGAAGGCAGCCGGGGCCTGATGCTAGCGCTCCGATCGGAGAGGCTGTTCGGAGTTGGCCTGAGCCTGAGCTAGTGCTCCAGTCGGAAAGATGGGCCGAAGGCGGCCAGGGCCTGAAGCGAGTGCTCCGGTCTATTGAGTTTAGACTCTTGGGCCGGTCTAGAAGAAAAAGGCCGTCCTCCTAGGCCGAGCCCTGGTGTAGAAGCCGTTCCACGGGGGACCCCCCGGGTTTATGAACCCGACACCTTGTGTTTCTGTAGGGGGTCATGTAACCTAGCATCTCCCTGTAACCCTCATTCGTCAGGTAGTACTAGCCTACAAGTGATGAAAATAGCGAGAAATCCATCAACTGTCATAGCAAATTGAACAGAAGTATGCTGCTGGGGGATGTGAACATCAAGGCATCACGAACCTGCTGGAGGATGTGGGAATGAAGCATCGTCCTGATAGCCTTTCAACACCGCCATGTCATGGCATGCCCCCACCTTCCCGGCCCCCACGTCTGTGAAACGACCATCCATATCCACTATGGCACAAACATTAATTGTTGTTTCACCTTTCCTATTGAAGAAATTAGCCTTTGCTTCACGGTTAACCTCAACTTTTATGTGCGTGCCATCTATAGCACCTATGCATCCATCAAACCATGGTGCATATGCAGCAAGTTTGTGGCTTACGTGTGCGTAGTTCCTATCTGCTGGCACTAGGACACTATTTGCCCACCTATACATAACCTCTGCAACTACTGTAATCTTTCTGCTAACTGTATCTAAAGACCTTTCAAACCTATCTTTGCATTCTCTACTAGCCGATTGGTGGGCACGGGTCAAGATGTACATGCCTTGAGCTTCTACTGAGGTGCACTTATCTATTGCTGGCAGGCCAAACGGCAGCAGGGTTTCATGCAAATGCATGAAGGCATCACGCGTCATGCGCAAATTGTCTAAACATATGGTTTGGTCCGCAAGGATAAGCTGCATCCATTGGGCTCCAGATAGCTTAGGAATGGGATAAGGAGGATTTACCTTAGGCCTTTGCTGTGATAGAATACCTTTAAGAAGGACGACTGCTGCCTTCGCCAAGGTCACAGTGCTCGGTCCATCACTGGAAGTATCATTGTACGACAACTCGTCAGTGCTGCTCATGCTGCTCATGATGCTACCTGCAAATGGGCAGAAACCAGTCAGATTGTAATGCAGATATTAGGAACAAAACATTTGCTAATAAGTGAACATATCAAGATATCTCAACTAGGTAGCACCTTGAAAACAAGTTGGGATGTACAAGAGAAAAGTGAAACATGCATAATGTCTTACAACACTCACAACACTACACAACTTTTTTATTCAAAACATGAGACAACGACATGCACTTAGTTCTCCGCATTGGTCTTTGGTAATACAGAAAAACAAACATAACAACACAACAAACAGAATGAACTCAACAAGCACATGGTGGATATCCGTAAACAGTAGAAAAATAAGAAATGTGTTGATCACTGGGACTTGTTGGAGCACACAAAGGCACACGTCACATTGATCTAGTTTAGCCGACCCTCTTTAGATTTTATTTTAAGAAAACCCTGATGATGAAGCCTATCTCTGCAAAGGTTTAGGGCTTCCAAGAATACTACATCAGCCTCGCTGATACCATCTTGCAGCAGAATGCCTTGGACTTGGGCCAACTTCTGAGCATTGATGTTAGGACGGGCCTTCTAGGACCTAGCCTCTTTGATAAATTGGCCCAGGTCTTTAAGGCACTCTTCTACGGATGGAGTTTGGCTACTCTTCTTGCTACGAGGACTGTTAACTGAATATTCCCTATGGACTCTCTTCGAGGGCTGATGAGTACTAGGTGGCACGATCGGCTTGTCCAACAAGGATGGAGGAGTGCGAGGGCTTCCATTACTGGGTGACTTGTCAGGTCGATGGCCCCCGCCGATAGCAACTGCCCCCTATCACGTGGGGTGCGTCCTAAAATCGTGATTAGTTGCTCACAGCATTGAGGCCGTCTGAACTTGTTTCTAGCGGGTTGGCTACTTTCCTACACGTGTTCAAGTGATGGCGAAGTTAGTACTAAGTTAGTAGGAACCTAATTGCTAAAAAAGTCAAGGAAATGCTTGTAGTTAGTACCCCGGGGCTGGCGCCGTACCACTCGAGGGCAGCTGTAACCTCTCCAGTCAGCGGGTCACAGCCTAGCCCAGTATGGGTCTATCCATCGCGCCAATTGAAGTAACAACATTTCAGCTTGTTGTACTTCTTTTGGCATGTTTTCTTGCTATACCCAAGGTTCGTGGCTTCATTGAATTCACAAACGACATTGCTCCACCATAGTGAGGTTGGACCAGTGGAGTTCCAGTGATAGAGGTCTTTCTGCTTGATGATTAGGTCAAGAAGTAGAGAGGATGTTCTATCATCCTAGCAAGCACGGTCTAGGCTCATCAGATTCAAGGATCGACAAAGATATTAGTAATGCACCACTAGCCATCTGTGTTTGGAGGGAGCACATCCCCTTTTATAGAAGAAGGGGATGGCTTTACAAGTGAGAGGGAGAGAGAGGGTACGGACGTTTCTAAGCCTTGTTGCCCACGCCGACAGGGATGGGACAATGGTGGGTGTCCGCAATACTGTTGATGTCACTGCAGAATGTTAGGTATATGTGGGAGGTTGAGCTGCTTTCTTCAAGACTGGAGGACGTCGGTACCTGCAAAAATGATGTCTCACCGACTGGGGGCATGGTTATACCATGTTCACCTGGCATGGTGAATTCCGGCGCCCACAATACTGTTGATGCCAAGAGGCACATGGGGGGGTCTTACCATATGGGTGTTTTGACTGGCGCCTATAATACTGTAGAGGTAAAAGTCGGCTCCTACAATACTGTTTGTGGCAGGGCGGTTCTAAAGTATTGTTCCGCAGGGTATGGTCCCTGGTACCATTGTTTGACTTGCGAGCCCCGTCTTGCCTTCCTTCATACACCTCCTGGTTCTTTTTGAGCGGGCGTCCCCGGTCGGATGGCCCCAGTCGGTTCTGGCGTGCCAGTCGGAGAATAGCGATGGGCAGGGTTTTCTATGAACCCCGGTCGGAGACACAAGGTCAGAGTCGGAGGCGGTCCTCGGGTTAGGCTTTCCGAGCGGAGGCCGTGCGAAGGCAGCCGGGTCCTGACGCTAGCACTCTGATCGAAGAGGCTGTTTGGAGTTGGCCTGAGCCTGAGCTAGTGCTCCGGTCAGAAAGATGGGCCGAAGGCGGCTAGGGCCTGTAGCGAGTGCTCCGGTCTGTTGAGTTTAGACTCTTGGGCCGGTCTAGAAGAAAAAAGCCATCCTCCTGGACCGAGCCCTGGCATAGAAGCCGGTCCATGAGGGACCTCGGGTTTATGAACCCGACAGGAGCCCCCAAGCCCTGGGTGATTTTGGGCAGAATCGCCCGGGGGATTTTCGTCTTGCCGGTGGGTGAGCGCGAGCGCACCCGTGGGTGTAGCCCCCGAGCCCCCGGGCTGTTCGGGTAGAACTGTCTGGGGGGTGTTTTTAACGGGCGTGTGTTCGTGTTTTTTGAGACGGATTTTTGTTTTAACCACGGTGTCGTTGCGCGCCGTGGGATTGGGTGAGTTAGAATTGTGAGTAGACCTAGGTGTCGGTGCGCGCCGTGGATCAAGAGGGTTAGTTTTAGTTAGTGAAGCCATTACGCGAGTTTAGGAGTCGCGGTCACAGGAGCCGTAGCCGGATGTCGCCGATCCTATCGACGCGAGTTCGGGGTCGTGGTCCCAGGGTTTCTTTGGAGCGTAGTGAAGCCGTCTGAAGCCGTTACGAAGACGTTGTTAGTTTAGTTAAAGATCGGACGAGGTGGTGCTCGTGGGTCCAGGCGTCGGTGCATGCCGGGGACCAGGCGAGTCATAGTCGTAGATCTCGCGAGTTCGAGGTCGCCGTCCTTGGCATTTTTCTTGAGCCCTCGAGCCCTGTCGGGCCTTCGTAGGGGTCGATGTGAGTTTATGTGCGTTTACCCCATCCTCGGTTCCTCACAACTAGAGGGGCTGAGTTTCATCTCCTATCCCGATCGCTCGGGCTCGAAAGACTAGCTCGGTGAGTTGTTAACGGGTGTGATCGAGTGGAATCCGGGTTCGTCGTTCATGATGGGGTCAGCATAGTCCTCTTGTGACATTCCACTACTCCTTTACCTGCAACCCGACAAATGCCTAGGTCATTTCGGAGACCAACCTGGGTGGCCTTTTGGCCTCCCCTCGATGGAGATTCTATGGGCTTGGCGAGAGGTTCAGGATCGAACGAGAAGGTCGAGATGACCCAGTCCGCCAGACCAAGCGAGGGCCGCACGGGGCTCATCTGCGGTTTTCTCCCCTGGCTCTGTTTTGGTTGCTCATATCAAATGAGGCAACCGCCGCTTCGTGACGCAATCATGAAATGTTTTGATGCATTTTGCTGTATGTGCGATGCTTAGTTCCCATGCCCCCGGGCGGTTCATGCCCTAACCGTCCGAGGGGTTCAGGTGTATGGTATGAAATGCGTGTATGGATTTATGATTATAAAGAAATAGAGGGGGTTTTACAGTGTTTACCTTTGATAGTTTTGAGTGATAGGGCTCGAAGAGCTTCAGTCAGAAATGTCTGACTGGGACCCACGCTCATCGTTTGTGACGGAGTCGGCGTGGCCCACATGGGGCGTCCCTTCGCTTCCTACCTGTGTCCCGGTGCTTATCTTGAGTGAATCGATCGACTCAGGAGGCCGGTTGATCTCTCTTGGTGGAGATCTCACTGTTGGATCTCTCCAGGTCTAGCCTTGATGACTGGGGTGATGGGGTTCGGAGAGCTCCAGCCGGAGACGTCTGATCGGGACCTGTGCTTGTCAATCGTGGGTTAGCCCTTGTGTGAACTGTTTGTATTAATGAACACATGCTCACCTTGGTGACCTGAGAGACGGGGTTTGGATAGCTTCAGTCAGAGATGTCCGACCGAGACCTGTATCTCAGGTGTTTATTCTGAGTGAATCGATCAACTCAGAAGGTGGGTTGGTCTCTTGGCGGAGGTTTCGTGTGGTGGTGCCTCCAGCCAGGGGCTCCATGTTCTTCTGCTGAGGACGCTCTGAAGGTATTTGTTGCGTTCGCCGAAGTGGAAGGAGCGGAGACGAGCGGGTCCCTGGTGGTTGCCTCCGGTTTCTTCTTTGGTCTCCTAGGCGACGTCGTTGAGCGACCGCGGTAGTATTTGTAGTAGCAGAGAATGCAATAGTTTAGGTTTGTGGGTGAATCCCTGTGTGAATAGTTTTCCGTATTAACGAATACATCCGTGCTGTCCTTGTGAAAGAACCACGATATTCGTTCCCTATGACAGGGAATGAAATGTGCTTCTGTTTGGGGACACAGTTGCTTTATCGTGCGATAGTAAAAAGAGAGGTAATATTTTAGTATTGTACGTGGAGCCCCGAGCGACCTGGGCTGAAAGTGTTTCAGGTAGGGGTGCTCTTACGGGAGCGTGTTCTAACAAAAAAGTGGTTTAGACCAAATTCAGGGGAAAAATGACGTAGATGTTCAATGTTCCAAGTATTGTTGAGAAGGTCGCCGTTGTTGTCCTCCAGTCGGTAGGTGCCCGGTCAGACTACTTCGGTTACCTGTAGGGTCCTTCCCATGGTGCAGAGAGCTTGTGTTTTTCCTTCGTTGATTGGGTCCTCCGGAGTACGAGGTCGCTGACTTCAAGAATCCTTCCTCTGATCTTCCTTTCATGGTACCTACGGAGGGTTTGTTGGTAGCGAGCGGAGCGGATGATGGTTGCTTCATGGGCCTCTTCGAGTAGGTCGACTACGTCTTGTTGGGCCTTCACGGCTCGGTCGTGGTCGAAAGCCTTCACTCTTGGTGCACCGTGGTCAAGGTTGGAGGGCAACACAGCCTCGGCTCCGTAGGCCAGGAAGAAGGTTGTGAATCCCATGGATCGGTTTGGGGTCATTCGTAGGCTCTAGAGGATCGATGGGACCTCCGCAACCCATCGCCCAGCGTATTTGTTGAGTCAGTTGAAGATGCGTGACTTAAGTCCTTGGAGGACCATGCCATTGGCGCATTTGACCTGACCGTTAGTTCGTGGATGTCCGACCGAGGCCCAGTCGATCTTGATGCCGTATTCGTCGCTGAAGTTTAGGAACTTTTTCCCGGTGAAGTTAGTCACGTGGTCAGTGATGATACAGTTGGGAACGCCGAATCGGTAGATGATGTCAAGGAAGAACTTGACTGCTTCTTCTGACCGGATGTTGGTGATGGGTTTGGCCTCTATCCACTTGGTGAATTTATCGACCGCTATGAGTAGGTGAGTGAAATCGCCCGGGGCCTTTTTGAGGGGTCCTACCATGTCGAGGCCCTAGACCGTGAATGGTCGGGTGATAGGGATGATTTGGAGCTCTTGTGTCGGCAAATGGGTTTGCCGGGCATAGAACTGGCACCCCTCACACCTGCGAACGACTTCCTCTGCATCTCGTAGTGCGGTGGCCCAGTAAAAACCTTGGTGGAAGGCTTTTCCGACCAGCGACCTTAGGGCCGCGTGATGCCCGCAAATGCTGGCATGAACCTCGAGGAGGAGATCCTTCCCTTGGCTAGTGAGGATACACTTCATGAGTACCCTTGATGGGCTCCGTTTGTAGAGTTCATCATCGAGTGCGACAAAGGTTTTGGCGCGTCGAGCGATTCGTCGGGCCTTCATCCTTTTGGGTGGGAGAACCTCTTTGAGGATGTAGGCGAGTAGTGGTACTCGCCAATCGGTTTGACCGGGCACCAATACAGCGACGCTTGCGGGTGGTGTAGAGGTACTGGGGTCGGAGCCCCCGGGCGCTGGTTGGGCGTCGGGGTGCGTCCGGGTCGGATCTTCTAAGATGCGAGTAGACAGCTCGTGGATGTCGTTGATGAAGACCCCATTTGGGGACGGATCCCGCCAGGCGGCCAGTTTTGCAAGGAAATCGGCGGCATCGTTGTCCTTTCGAGGTATGTGATGCAGTTCGATCCCCTAGAATTTGTCCTCGAGATTGTGCACCTCTTGGCAGTATGCCGTCATGAGGGGGCTTTTGTAGGAGGACTCCTTCATGACCTGATCAACGACTAGTTCTGAGTCGCCACGGACACATAGTCGCGTAGCGCCGAGCTCGATGGCAATGCAGAGTCCATTGATAAGGGCCTCGTATTCCACGGTGTTGTTTTAAGCTGAGAAGTGGAGGCGGATGGCGTAACAGAGCCTACTCTCATCCGGGGAGATCAGAACCACTCCAGCTCCTAAGCCGGGCGCCATTACGGACCCATCGAAGTACATTGTCCAGTATTCGTGGGTGACGTCCGAAATTGGTAGCTGGACCTCCGTCCATTCGGCGACAAAGTCCGCGAGAGCTTGAGACTTAATAGTGGTACGGGCGGTATATCTGATGTCATGGCCCATGAGTTCAAGAGCCCACTTGGAGATTCATCCCGCGGCATCGCGGTTGTGGACAATGTTTCCGAGTGGGTATGAAGTGACGACCGTGACTTCGTGGTCGGTGAAGTAGTGTAGGAGCTTCCTGGTTGCCATCAGTACGACGTATAGGAGTTTCTGCACCTGGGGGTACCGGACCTTGGGGTCAGTAAGCACTTCTCTGACAAAGTATACGGGTCGCTGCACTTTGAGCTGGTGTCCCGGTTCCTCCCTCTCTACGACCAGGGCGGCGCTCACCACATGGTTACTTGCCGCGACGTAAAGGAGGAGGGGTTCTCCCCGCTCGGGAGCGATGAGGATTGGGGCCAACATTACGGATGTTTTGAGGCTTTCGAGAGCCTGCTAGTCTTCCTCAGTCCAGACGAAGGCACCTGTCCTTTTGAGGAGCTTGTAGAGCGGCATCCTCGTTCGCCGAGCCGAGAGATGAAGCGGCTTAGGGTAGCCAGGAAACCGGTGAGCCTCTGCACGCCCTTGACGTTGCATATGGGGCCCATGTTGGAGATGGCCGCGATCTTTTTGGGGTTGGCTTCGATGTTGCGCTCGGATACGATGTATCCAAGCAGTTTCCCCTTTGGAACCCTGAAAACACATTTTTTGGGATTCAGCTTGATGTTGAACCTTCGGAGGTTTGCGAACGTCGCGACCAAGTTTGTGATTTGGTCGTAAGCTTGAGGCGTTTTGACCACTATGTCATCAACATAAACGGCGATCGTTGGTTTTGGCCGCTCGGCCTGATCGGGCCGGTCGAGCGGGTCGATTTGGTCAGCGAAGCATTGTTGCATGCACCTTTGGTAGGTGTCACCAGCATTCTTTAGGCCAAAAGGCATGGTCATGTAGCAGTACGAACCATACGGGGTGATGAACGAGGTCACGAGCTGATCGGACTCTTTCATCGTGATCTAGTGATAGGCTGAGTAGGCATCCAAAAAGGAGAGGATCTCGCAACCCGAGGTGGAGTCAACTATCTGGTCTATGCGTGGTAATAGGAAATGATCCTTCAGGCACGCTTTGTTAAGTCTAGTATAATCGACGTACATTCTCCACTTCCTGGTCTTCTTTCTGACTAGGACGGGATTGGCGAGCCAGTCGGAATGGAAGACCTCCCTGATGAACCCGGCTACCAGGAGTTTGGTGATTTCCTTGCCTATGGCCCTGCGTCTTTCGTCGTCGAAGCGACACAGGCGTTGTTTGGCGGGCTTAGAGCCTGGGGCAAGGCGTAATGCATTCTCGGTGACCTCCCGGGGTATCCCCGACATGTCAGACGGCTGTCATGCGAAGACATCGCAATTACCGCGTAGGAAGTCGACGAGCTCACCTTCCTATTTGGCCGGGAGCTGGGTCCCGATCCAAACTGTCTTGGTTGGGTTGGTGGGGTCGATTCCCACCGTCTTGGTTTCTTTGAGCGAGCGGAAGGCCGACGAGGAAGTTGGTTGGTTACAGTCCGGGTCTGCCAGAGCCGATGACTCCCTGAGCCGCAGGAGTTTGAACGAGCTGACGACCATAGTGGCGAGCTCGTAGTGTTCACAGTCACACATATAGGCGTGCGAGAACACGCTGCTGACAGTGATGACGCTGTTTGGTCCTGACATCTTCAGCTTGAGGTAGGTGTAGTTGGGGATTGCCATGAATCTCGCGTAGCATGGCCGACCCAAGATGGCGTGGTAGGACCCTGGAAAGTCCACCACCTCAAAGGTGCGGACCTTCGAGCGGAAGTTGGCTTGGCTGCCGAACGTGATGGGCAGATCGATTTGCCCGAGCGTGTACGCCTGCGCTCCTAGGATTACCCCGTGGAAGGGGGAGCCCGCCGGGCAGAGTTTCGATCGAGGGATGCACATGGCATCGAGGGTGTCGATGTATAGGATGTTGAGGCCGCTGCCGCCATCCATCAGCACCTTCGTAAGCTGCTTCTTGCAGATGATGGGGTCAACGACGAGCGGATAGCATCCTGGTCTTACGACGTGGGAGGGATGGTCCCTCTGATCGTAGGTGTTCGGAGACTCCGACCAGCTGAGGAAGGAGGGGATGGCCGACTCGGCGGCACATGCCTCATGATAGCGAACCTTATGCTGTCGCTTGGTCCAGACGGTGTCGGATCCGCCAAAGATCATGATACATTCATCAGCGTCGGGGAAGTCGTCCGTGTCTTTGCCTACCGTACCTCCCTTCTTGGGTGCTGCGTCTTTGCTGTCTCCCTCCTTTGGCCTATCGGCCTGTTGGAGGAAACGTTTGAGGAGCTCCCACTCCTTATAGAGGTGTTTGACAGGGTAGGCATAGTTGGGGCATGGACCGTCCATGAGCTTGTTGAAGTGGTCAGGCAGTCCCTGATGGGGCTGCTTGACTGTGCGATCGGTCGCGGCGACTAGCGGGGCGCTATCTGTCCGACACCGATCCTTTTTATTTTTCTTGCCCCTCTGCGTGGAGGGGCCCTCGTCCGGCTCTGTGTGTTTGGCCTTGACCTTGTCCCGGCCTCCGCTCAAGACCACTCCAAAAGCCTCTTCACCAGAGGCGTGGTTGGTGGCTATATGAAGCAGGTCGCAGGTGGTACGGGGTTTCAAGCAGCCAAGCTTGTGGATAAGGGACTCGCAGTCCGTCCCGGAGAGGAATGCGCTGATGATGTCTGCGTCGACGACGTTAAGGAGGGAGTAGCATCATTGGGAGAACCTACAGATGTAATCCCGCAGGGACTCGCTGGGCTCTTGCTGACAGCTCTTGAGGTCCTAGGAGTTCCCTGGTCGGACATACGTCCCCTAGAAATTCCCGACGAAGACCCTTTTGAGGTCTGCCCAGTTGCGGATGCTGTCGTGCAGAAGGAATTTGAGCCACGCCTAGACATGTTCCCCCACGCAAATGGGAAGATATTGAATGATGAAGAAGTCGTCATCCACTCCTCCGGCCCGACAGGCGAGCCGGAAGTCTTCAAGCCAAATGCCTGGGTTTGTCTCCCCAGTGTATTTGGTGACATTGGTGGGTGACCGGAAACACTGTGGGAACGGTGCTTTCTGGATGCACCAGCTAAAGGCCCGAGGCCCTGGGCCCTCGGGGCTGGGGCTTCGGCTGTCCAGCCGGCGACTGTGCCTGGGGCACGTTTCGCCAATTCCCTCGATGGTTTGGCCAGGATTTGTGGCAACTATCGCCGTATGGTGGATATCGTTATTACATTGGGACCGATGCTGGTCGCTAATGGCGCTATGGGCGTCCTGGTCCTGATGGTAGGTGCGGTGCAGGTGTCCGGTCGGACCGTGGTGCGACTACCGCACTCCGAGCCGGTGCCGGCGGCTGTAGCGGCGAGCGAACGGAGCGATCCGTCTGGTGCGTCCCCGTTCCCCTAGTGGGGAGAGAGGGCATGCATTGGAGTCGTGACGCGGAGTTTTCTGCCTATTGGATGGCGGCGGCTTCTACTAAAACCCGGAGGTTCCAGTAGACTGCCCGCTCCTGAGGGCCGACGGGCTTGGGAACACCGCGTAGAAGCATCGTTGCAGCAGCGATATTCTGGCCAGCCCGGGCGAATTGTGGGACATCATTTCCCTCATTCACGATGTCGCGTTGGATCTGACGGGCGCGGCCCTAGGCGCCACCCGCCAGGCCACGTGCGTGGGGTGCGACGCGCTGGGCCGACTAATCCGGCGCAGGCGGTAGCTAGTTCTACCGCCGTCGTCGCAATTCCTCAGTGTGCGCTTGCGTAGGTGCGAGGGCCTCCGCACACGGGTCCGGAGGGGTGTGAGTTTGTGCAGATTCCACAATGACCGGCGACCATCCTGGAGCGTCCGCCATGGCGCACTCCCAGGACGGACAGTGGCGTGGTGCCACGTCGCCGACGCTGGAATCATCGCTCACGCCCTCACCATCCAAGGGTTCGTGGGAAGCGGTAGAAGCGCGACCTGCCATTCCCATGAATTCAGACGCGAGGCCGTAGGGGAACCGTTCGTGTGGTGTTTGCGGCGTGGACGTGAAAGGGTCAAGATGGCGACTAGAGGGGGTGAATAGTCCTTTTTAAAACTTAATCACGTTGGCTAACCGAAACAAGTGAGGAATTAAAACTATCGGTCTAGCCAAGACTACACCCCTCTATCTATGTTCACTAGCACCTTGCAACGATACTAGCTGTAACAGAACCGACCAATTATACGAAATTAAGTAAGAAAATCATCCGCCAGAGTAGACGATTTAGCAAACTTAAGGCCGTATAACCCGGTAGTCCGTGAAATCACAAAGGATTTCAAACCAACTTCCATTCCAGCCAAGATCGTAATAAGTTTAGCGGTCACCATCACATATTACATAAAAGTTCGCAATCTCAGATACATCAGAGTTTCAACATAGTTATTACAAAACAAGTTCGAATAAAAGTAGCGGAAGCCATTTGTTCAAACCACACTCACACTCACGCGGAGTTCAAATAAAGTGCCAGCGACTGATCATCTCCAACAAAAGCATCAGACGAGACGTAAGGAATGACCATGCCCATGGTCCTAAGCATCACCCATCGTAGGATAAAGGCAGTTGATACAGTAGCCGTAATACATCTGTCCATCTGCAACAAGTGGGAATAAAACCCTGAGTACGAGAAGGTACTCAGCTAGACTTACCCGACATAACCGAAAATAAATGACACCAAGGATTATGAAGGGCTTTATAGTAGGGTAGCTGACTCATTTGTAAAATAAGCATTTTTAGCATTTCAAGAACCTTTCTAAAAGCATTATTGTCAAGTTAATTATTATTAACCTGTCGACTAGATTTGCACCTATACTAGAGTAAACACATGATTAAGCAGATAATGATAACCCATGATCATTAAACAACTTCCATACTGTCATATTCATTATAACTGTCCAAGTGTTCCATAAACATTTACTACGATGAAGTAACTCAAGTCAAGTGCTCACTGTTCAGGCGCGATGGCGATTCGAATCGATTCCTAACCAGCTGGTGATTTATTCCTTACACAAACCTCACTCGCCTGCTAAAGTGAGATATTGATCACCGAGTCAACTATCCAGGAATCTCGAGTTTGCCAGGAACCACATGTACCCGGGGGCTGACCGACTGCACTTTGGTCTTATCATCTCGCCCCCGTGTCCTACCACACCTGCTCCGGCACAGTGCGCTGCGGGCAATCTACTCGGCCCGAATAATCTCCCAGCTTCACGGTCGGAAGGTACTTTATCCGGCCAGCTAAATGTAAGGCATGCGTTCAACATGACTCGAGGCCCAACAACGGTCGGTCCTTAATCGACACAGATAGAAAGCACTACAGTCCAAAACTCTGCAAGTCTCCGTCCGGTCTCAACTTCATTTAACACTTAGTTATACCATGACTTCATAGTCATCCAAGCAGATTCAGGTAACCACCTATAGCTCGCAGGTGACAGGAAATCACCTGACTTCTACCGGTCTAAGCCAGCTAAGCATTGACTCGACTGCGGATACCCGGGTAACAAGGATATAGTATAACAAAGGTAAACAAGGTATAATGCAGCAACGGTTGCAAACAACTCCTGAATGTAATGCATCAATTAAAGTAAAGCATTTAATTAAATAATTGCAAACTAGGAGAAAATGCTCCGGGGCTTGCCTCTCTCGAAGGAGCTCGGACGGTGATCGGGGCACTCCGGAAGTTCCTCAACGTCCTCCTCGTCGGCTTCGGGCACTTCCTGCGGCTGCACCTCGAACTGCTCCTTGGGCTCCTCGGGTATGACGACTGGGTTCTCGGTTTGCGATCCTGTATGATGCAATGTGCGTAAGTGCTTATGCAATCGGTGCATCGGATGAGATGAATACAATGGATATGTTTGAATGCAAGGTAGTCAACATCATCCGAGAAAATATACTACAAGCACATGTCATCTACTGCATTCTCTTCTACTACTAATATGTTAAGTCAACATATCTTATTAAATGCTTCAAAGATACACCAAAACTTTACTAATTTCTTAAACACACATAAAGCAACCCTTAATTAAACCCTAATTAATAATAGGTTTGAATAGCAACCTCTATTTTTCTTGCTTAGAAAAATCTTAGAAAATTACTACAGCATAGTACTACCCTAAGAAGTCTACTATCAGATTTTTATGGTATTTGAATGAGTGGATTAGCCTACACAAAAATAACAAGCTATGGCAGGATTATGAACATAAAAATACTTTGAACTGTGAAAAGTGTCAAACAACAGAGTTAGTATTTTTCCTAGGTTCTTCATAGCATACAATGACTGTACAAAAATTATCACATGCATGTTTTATACAAAGTTTGCTCTCTAGCTAAAATAACAAAAATCAGCCATTTAAGGTACTTGAACTACACCTCAAAATTTTCCCATAGCACATGCATGACACATATTTTTCCTAGGAAGTACATTACATAAGAAGATTAACAAACTTAGAATCATATTTTTCTGAAGTCTATAGATTTTTATACACATTTTTCAAGTTATCAGCAATATTCATGATTAAATAAAGTTCTACAGAAAAGTATTTCAAAAATGACATGCAATAATTTTCCCAAGTAGATCTGATGATAAGGAACCTAGACAAATTTATTTCAACAGATTTGGAGCAACTTTGAGTATCCAAACATTTTTCAAACCATTTCTATTTTCAAATAATAAAGAATAAATTGAAAACAAATCATTCAATCGCTACTGGGCCAGCCCACTGGATTCAATCGGCCCACGGCCACATTTGGCCTGCGCGGCCTGAGCGAATGGGAAGGTGGAGACGGCCCGGCAGGGCGTCGGCCCACGGCCTCTCAGCCTGGCTCGGCTGAGGTAGAGGCCACGCCGGCGCTGCGACGTCGCGGCGGCGCGGCTCGGCCACGAGGCCGGCGGCCATTGTCGGCCGTGACAGGGCGAGTTAGCGGTAGCATGAGGTTCGCGAGAAGATGGCGAAGGCAGGAAGGTAGCTAGGCAGGGTGGAGAAGAGTGGGAAGGGCGACTTCCACGGCGGCCGAGCACGGTGGCGCCATGGCCGACGGTGGCGAGGCTCGAGATGGCTCTACCTGGGCTCAATCAGTCGACACAGGCGCGAGCACGACGTGCCAGAGAGCGAGGCGGAGCTACGGGTGCACGAACGCTAGCCGAGGTGGAGGAGCCATGGCGGATTTTGTCGGCGGGTGTGGTAGCGCGGCGAGGGGCAGAGTGGGGGCGCTCGGCGCTGGCGGAGAGGAGAGGCAGCGCGGGAGTGAGCGAGCGAGCGAGCGCACCGGCTCCAGCAGAAGTAGGCGGGCGCGTGGGCGCGGGCGCAGGCCGGCTACGACGCGCGGCGGCATCGACGGCGCATGGCCGCCACGCGGCGGGCGAGCTCTGCCGCGGTCGGGCGCGGCGCGGCGTGTCAGCGAGCAGGCGGGCGCGGAGGCAGGCTAGGCGCGGCGCTGGGCTGGGCTGGGCCGAGGCGAGGCGCGCGGCGCGGCGGGAGGCTGGCTGGGCCGGCTTCGGCCGTGGGCCAGAAGCGAGGCGGCGGCCCGCGAAGGAGAAAAAGCCCTTTTTCATTTATAGTTTCAAGAAATTTTTAAATGCCAGCTTTCAAATATCATTTTGAGCAAGAAAATGACATCTTTTGAAAATGTACTAAAAATGAAAGTTGATTAGAATTTAATTCTCTACAACTTTGCTTTTATGACCAAAGCCAAATTCTTTCTAGATTTTGAATTGCAAAATCAAAGTCCATGTTTAACTCAAAACCCTAATTTTTGGGAAATTACTTTGGAAGCAAAATTTTGAATTAATTTGAATACAAACCTTGCTCCAAAAATTGAACTAAATAATCCTAGATGATTTACAATAGTAGCCAAACATGTTTTACTAACCTAGCAAGCAAAATCAGGGCAAAACAATTCAAACAAAGGTATGCAACATTCAGGTTTCACAACATGTTTCATATGTTTCGAAGCAGTGTTTCAATTGTTATTTACATGATTAGGCATGTATGATTAGGATGCTTGATGATGCATGATATGTATGATTTGCAGTGCCTAAATGCAGGCATAACACCGGGGTGTTACACTAATCAAGCAACAGAGGTGCCGAGCTAGCTAGAGCTCACCTAACTAATTCTAGGAGCAAGATCACACAAACATATGCCACTAGTACTTTAAGCAACAAGGGAGCTCCTACATAGGCTAGTAAGCAAAAGCACAAAGCCAACTAAGCTCACTAGCAATGCTCAATAACAAGGCAACCAATGCCAAATTTGAGAGCGCAACTACTTAGCTACACAAACTAAGCAATGTGACTAACAAGGTTACGCAAACCAAATTAGCCACGCAAGGGAGCTACTTCTATGCTACACAAGCAAGAAGGTAACTAGTAAGCTACATAAGCCAACTAATTACAAGAGCAACTACACAAGCTTAATATGTATAAAAGTAAATGCAAGCTTGTGTAAGGGGGATGCAAACCAATAGGAAGAACAAGGTTGACACGATGATTTTTCTCTCGAGGTTCACGTGTTTGCCAACACGCTAGTCCCCGTTGTGTCGACCGCTCACTTGGTGGTTCGGCGGCTAATTAGCATCACCTGCTAAGCCCGCACGTCGGGCGCTGCAAGAACCTGCCCTGAAGGTGAGGGTAGCTCAATGACACGCTTTACTAAAGTTGCTCTTTGTGACTCCCGCGGGGCGAGCACAATGCCCCTCACAAGCTCTTCTCCGGAGCGCCGCACAAGCTTCTTGCGGGCTTCGATGGAGACCACCACCAAGCCGTCTAGGAGGTGGCAACCTCCAAAGTAACAAGCACCACCGGCTTGCAACTCGATCACCTAGTGCCACTCGATGCAACCTCACGATGCAATCACACTAGAATCGCTCACTCACATAATCGAATGATCACTATCAAGTATGTGTGAGTTGGAGGGCTCCTAAGCACTCTCAAGCATGGACACAAAGTCCCCCAAGGTGCTCAGCACCAGCCATGGTCGAAGGCCACTTCTATTTATAGCCCCAAGGGCTAAACTAGTCGTTACCCCTTCACTGGGCGTTTTTCAGGTCGACCGGACGCAGCACCGGATGCTGCACCGGACGCACCAGACGCGAATACCAGACGTGTCTGGTTGCTATACCGGACGTGTTCGGTAGCTGTCTGACCGCCATGTGTCCTATAGTTGCCTCCAATGGCTCTCTGACAAGACGATCGGACGCTCAGCATGAAACGACCGGATGCTCAGCCGCTGTGTCCAGTCGAGTCTAGTAAGCCTCTAGGGCCGACCGGACACGTCTGTTAGAAGCTGACCGGACGCTGAGCCTCAGCATCCGGTCGGGTACAGTAAGCCCCCATGGACGACCGGACACGTCCGGTCACACCGGACCGGACGCTGCCAGCGTCCGATCAACTGTTCCACCAAACATCGTCTTTGCTGATTCACACCGGACGCGTCCGGTGTGGCGACCGAACGCGTCCGATCGCTGAGTACGCCACCAAATACCGGACGTGTCCGGTCACCATACCGGACGTGTCCGGTCACTCTGTAACCAGCGCGACTAACTCGTTTTTAACTCTATCTTCTTCACCCTTGCTCCAATGTGCTAACCACCAAGTCTATCACCTTGTGCACATGTGTTAGCATATTTTCACAAACATTTTCAAGAGTGTTAGCCACTCAACTTGCCACGCCACTCGATCCTAGCAATGATGCAAAGTTAGATCACTCGAGTGGCACTAGATGACCGATATGCAAACAAGTTTGCCCTTCTTGATAGTATGGCCATCTATCCTAAACCCAGTCATGAACTTCTCTACACACCTATGACCGGTGAAATGAAATGCCCTAGGTTATACCTTTGCCTTGCGCATTCCATTCCATCTCCTCCAATGTTGATGCAACACATGCACCAACATGGTCAACAATGATATGATCCACTTCATATCATCACGTGATCATATTGGTTCATCGATCTTGACATCACTTGCTTTTCACCGTTGCCTCTGTCCATCGGCGCCAAGTCTTGCTCAAGCTTCACCGCCACGCGGTCCATCACTCCAAAGCCTCCGACTTGCCCTTCACGCTTGCAACCGGTCCATCAAGCCAAGTCTTGTCTTGATCTTCTCCACCTTTGATCACATGACTCAATGTCATGTCTCATGTGCAATAAGCTCCTTCATCACCACATGTGTGAGCTTTGCAACATCTCCAAGCCATTTTCACCTTCATGGCGTATGTTGCTCACACATATGTACCTGTGGACTAATCACCTGTGTATCTCACATAAACACAATTAGTCTACCTAGGTTGTCACTCAATTACCAAAACCAAACAAGAACCTTTCAGGATGACATAGTCTCTCCGGGTGTTCGATTGGGGACGGTAAATGAAGAGTAAGTAACAGTATGTGCATTACTTATAGCGGGGTTTGAGCAGAGAGTTTGCTCGGATAGAAGCGCAGATGCCGTGTTGTCGATGTCGCAAGTCTCGGAGTCGATGGAGGGCACCCCTTCGACGGGTGGCGGAACGTGCGCCTCCTCGTGGAGGTGGAGTACGTCAAGCCGGTCGGCGATGAAGTCCAGGCTTCCAAAGCGAAAGGCCTAGGAAGGCTCGAAGATGGGTGGAGCCCGCATCCCGACGGGTGAGAGTACAGGAAAATCCATCGAGCCGAAGCGAATCGTATCGCTCGAGCCCGCCATGGCGGGGGTGGCGGAGAAATGGGCCATCCAATTACCAAAAAAGTGTTGAACGTACAGCGTCTTCCCCACAGACGGCGCCAACTGTTGGTACAGAAAGTGACCAACTAGTAAATATTTGTAGTTTTACTGTACGTTGTGATCGAAGGTGGCTTAGCACTCAATAACATAGGATTTATACTGGTTCGGGCAACATGCCCTACGTCCAGTCGAGGTCGGTTGGTGACTTTATTCACGAGCCCAGGTGCTTGAAGTCTATAGAGGGGTTACAAACGAGACAGAGAGAGAGAGAGAGAGAGACGGGGTGTCTGGTCGGTCCGGTCGGAAGGGCCAAGATCGACAGGAGCTATGCTATGAACAAAGTGTCCTAGCGTGTGCTTGAGGAGTTGCGAGCTATTGATCTAATGAACCTGAACTTGAAGAAGTCGACTTGGGTTAACCGTCTGTGTTTGGAGGGAGCACATCCCCTTTTATAGAAGAAGGGGATGGCTTTACAACTGAGAGGGAGAGAGAGGGTACGGACGTTTCTAAGCCTTGTTGCCCACGCCGACGGGGATGGGACAATGGTGGGCGTCCGCAATACTATTGATGTCACTGTAGAATGTTAGGTACATGTGGGAGGTTGAGCTGCTTTCTTCAAGACTGGAGGACGTCGGTACCTGCAAAAATGTTGTCTCGCCGACTGGGGGCATGGTTGTACCACATTCACCTAGTATGGTGAATTCCGGTGCCCACAATATTGTTGATGCCTAGAGGCACATGGGGGTCTTACCGTACGGGTGTTTTGACTGGCGGCTATAATACTGTAGAGGTAAAAGTCAGCTCCTACAATACTGTTTATGGTAGGGCGGTTGTAAAGTATTGTTCCGCAGGGTATGGTCCTTGGTACCGTGGTTTGACTTGTGAGCCCCATCTTGCCTTCCTTCATATGCCTCCTGGTTCTTTTCGAGCGGGCGTCCCCGGTCGGATGGCCCCAGTAGGTTCCGGCGTGCTAGTCGGAGAATAGCGATGGGTAGGGTTTTCTATGAACCCCGGTCGAAGACATGGGGTCGGAGTCAGAGGCGGTCCTCGGGTCGGGCTTTCTGAGTGGAGGTCATGCGAAGACAGTCGGGGCCTGACACTAGCGCTCCGATCGGAAAGATGGGCCTTCGGAGTTGGCCTGAGCCTGAGCTAGTGCTCCTGTCGGAAAGATGGGCCGAAGGCGGCCAGGGCCGAAAGCGAGTGCTTCGGTCTGTTGAGTTTAGAACCTTGGGCCGGTCTAGAAGAAAAAGGCCATCCTAGGTCGAGCCCTGGCGTAGAAGCCGGTCCACGAGGGACCCCGGGTTTATGAACCCGACACCTTGTGTTTCTGTAGGGGGTCATGTAACCTAGCATCTCCCTGTAACCCACGCCCGTCAGGTAGTACTGGCCTACAAGTGATGAAAACAGTGAGAAATCCATCAACTGTCATAGCAAATTGAACAGAAGTATGCTGCTGGGGGATGTGAACATCAAGGCATCACAAACCTGCTGGAGGATGTGGGAATGAAGCGTCGTCCTGACAGCCTTTCAACACCGCCATGTCATGGCATGCCCCCACCTTCCCGGCCCCCACGTCTGTGAAACAACCATCCATATCCACTATGGCACAAACATTAATTGTTGTTTCACCTTTCCTATTGAAGAAATTAGCCTTTGCTTCACGGTTAACCTCGACTTTTATGTGCGTGCCATCTATAGCACCTATGCATCCATCAAACCATGGTGCATATGCAGCAAGTTTGTGGCTTACGCGTGCGTAGTTCCTATCTGCTGGCACTAGGACACTATTTGCCCACCTATACATAACCTCTGCAACTATTGTAATCTTTCTGCTAACTGTATCTAAAGACCTTTCAAACCTATCTTTGCATTCTCTACTAGTCGATTGGTGAGCACAGGTCTAGATGTACATGCCTAGAGCTTCTACCGAGGTGCACTTATCTGTTGCTAGCAGGCCAAACGGCAGTAGGGTTTCATGCAAATGCATGAAGGCATCACGCGTCATGCGCAAATTGTCTAAACATCTAGTTTGGTCAGCAAGGGTAAGCTACATCCATTGGGCTCCAGATAGCTTAGGAATGGGATAAGGAGGATTTACCTCAGGCCTTTGCTGTGACAGAATACCTTTAAGAAGGACGACTGCTGCCTTCGCCAAAGTCACAGTGCTCGGTCCATCACTGGAAGTATCGTTGTACGACAACTCGTCAGTGCTGCTCATGCTGCTCATGATGCTACCTGCAAATGGGCAGAAACCAGTCAGATTGTAATGCAGATATTAGGAACAAAACATTTGCTAATAAGTGAACATATCAAGATATCTCAACTAGGTAGCACCTTGAAAACAAGTTGGGATGTACAAGAGAAAAGTGAAACATGCATAATGTCTTACAATACTCACAACACTACACAACTTTTTTATTCAAAACACGAGACAACGACATGCACTTATACAAAAAAAATGAACATAACGACACAACAAACAGAATGAACTCAACAAGCACATGGTGGATATCCATAAATAGTAGAAAAACAAGAAATGTGCTGATCACTGGAACTTGTTGGAGCATACAAAGGCACACGTCACATTGATCCAGTTTAGCCGGCCCTCTTTAGATTTTATTTTAAGAAAACCCTGACGATGAAGCCTGTCTCTGCAAAGGTTTAGGGCTTGCACGAATACTACATCAGCCTCGCTGATACCATCTTGCAGCAGAATGTCTTGGACTTGGGCCAACTTCTGAGCATTGATGTTAGGACAGGCCTTCTGGGACCTAGCCTCTTTGATAAATTAGCCCAGGTCTTCAAGGCACTCTTCTACGGGTGGAGTTTGGCTACTCTTCTTGCTGCGAGGACTGTTAACTGAATATTCCCTACGGACTCTCTTCGAGGGCTGATGACTACTAGGTGGCACGATTGGCTTGTCCAACAAGGATGGAGGAGTGCGAGGGCTTCCATTACTAGGTGACTTGTCAGGTCGATGGCCCCCTATCGATAGCAACTGGCCCCTGTCACATAGGGTGCGTCCTAAAATCGTGATCAGTTGCTCGTAGCATTGGGGCCGTCTGAACTTATTTCTAGCGGGTTGGCTACTTTCCTGCATGTGTTCAAGTGATGGCGAAGTTAGTAGGAACCTAATTGCTAAAAAATGTCAAGGAAATGCGTGTAGTTAGTACCTCGGGGCTGGCGCCGTACCACTCGGGGCAGCTGTAACCTCTCTAGTCAGCGGGTCACAACCTAGCCCAGTATGGGTCTGTCCGTCGCGCCAATTGAAGTAACAATGTTTCAGCTTGTTGTACTTGTTTTGGCATGTTTTCTTGCTGTACCCAAGGTTCGTGGCTTTGTTGAATTCACGAACGACATTGCTCCACCATAGTGAGGTTGGACCAGTGGAGTTCCAGTGACAGAGGTCTTTCTACTAGATGATTAGGTCAAGAAGTAGAGAGGATGTTCTGTCATCCCAGCAAGCACGGTCTAGGCTCATCTGATTCAAGGATCGACAAAGCTATTAGTAATGCACCACTAGCAAAATTTCCAGAAGCATACGTGACTTAGTATAGCCCTTACTGTAACAACAATTAATTAATTAAAATACAGTTTTCTGCCAGAAAATATAAGCACCAGTTAGGACATTGTATTAGAATCTGCTGGAAACTAAAAACTGAACATTGTATTAGAATCTGTTGGAAACTAAAAACTTTAGTGGACATTGTATTAGAATGTCACTTTAGGGGGATAAAGAAAAGTTATAGTAAATGCAGTTAATAGAGGGCGTGGATTTTGCATCACATGGAATTTCGAACACTATATTCAGATGTATAAAGCATAGAGCAAACCAAAACTATATAACTAGAACACTTATCCCATAAACTTGCCTTTTGTGTCCGTTTGCGGCATTTTGAGCGAAGGTTGTAGTGGTTGCTAGCAGTTGGAGAGCAAGACGAAGCCGACGACGCTGCCAGTTTGGGCAGCGTTGCTCACAACCAGACGAAACGTCCCTTCTATGCCTACAGTGCAATCATAGAGCACACTTGTAAGATGATAAACATAATCTGAAAAATTGAACATTTACAGGGGTGAAGAACATTACATGTGTACTGTCTAACATAATGTGAAAAAGAATATCAACAGAGAATTCATTGTGTACTAAGTTAACACTAATGAAGCTTGAAGCTATACTAATCACCACTTGGGCAAGAATGAGCTAAAACAATCAACTCTATGTACACACGGTTTTAGAACAGCAGCATAGCAGTCACTTCTATCAATCATAACTGAAACTATAGAGATCCCACAAGGGTGATCCTATACTTTCTGAAGAGTTTAAGAAACCACCTACAACTTTGTAACTATCATCAAGAGCTCATTGCACAGTTAACAGGGTGAAATAATATAAGGAAACAACTCTGTCCAGATTTGGACAAAATCTGGCATTGAAATTAGAAACAGCTATAACTAGAGTTCTAATTTACAAAAACTTAACATTTTACAAAGCTTATGAAAAGTAATACAACTTATCAGTTATTACCAAAAGGTGATTCAAAGGTTAACTAAGCCATTAAGCATCATCTACCAGATCTGTTCAGAAAGTAATCAGAAACTTCCTAAAATCTATAGGTAGAGCAGTTCTGTAATATAGAAACAAGATGTGGGGATTTCTATCCGACACATACAGGAGCAGACATGAAAACATGTTGGATCTCAGATCCGGCGGGGTCAAACTACGGCGTCGTCGGGTTCCGAGGGGCTTACCATGGTGGAAGGAGTCGCCGTTGATGGAGGCAGTGTTCGGGGACAGAGGTAGAGAGCACTGTCACCGAGGCCCAGAGAGAGAGCGGGAAACCCTAGCCTTGCGGGGGTGAAACTACACGACGAACAACTACGACTCAGAGGCGGCCAGGTGAGAGGATGGCGGCGTAGGATTCGGTTTACCTTGCTGGCCGAAGGCGCCGTTGATGGAGGCGGGGTCGGGGAAGGAGGAGGACGTCACTATCACCGCAGCCCCGGTGAGGAGGACGGCGTAGAGAGGCAACCGCGCCCGAATCCGGTGGCCATGGATGGCGCTCGATGACGCGTGTGTGTGGAACCCTAGCCACCAACGGGAGAAAGGGGAGAGTGAGAGACACCGCACGCTGGACCGAGTAACGGATATAAGACCAGTCGTTCGGCTGGTGCTAGGCTGCCAAACGGCTAGGCTGATAAGCCCAGCACCAGCTAGCCCAACCAGCCAACCGAATAGGCTGAAAGATGAGCGTGCAGCCAGCGGCACGCTGGCCCGACACGAGACCTGGTTTTTTAGCCCGACCCAGGCATGGCCCGGCCCGGTGGCTATCAGGCTCAGGCCAGTCTAGCCCGGAGGACCAGGCTATGCCTGGGCCGCTCCCCCAGCCCGGCGGGTGGCACGGTAAAATAGGCTAGGCCTAGTGGAGGCCCGGTGCCTTGGAGCATCCGAGGCCTATTTCCACTCTAACCCAAGTGCTTTCATCTCACTTCCCATGTCCCATCCCTCTCTCGCCGCACTCGCGTCGACGCGTCCGAGTCGTGGCCTCGCCACCCGCGTTATCCACGCCCACACCATCGACAGCGGCCACCTCCTGCTCGCCCCCCGCACCAGCGGTCGCACGCTCCTCCTCCATGGTCCACGCACCAGCGCCATCGATGGCCATCATCTTGCCCCCGCACCTCTAACCGATGACCACATCCTGCTCCAAACCTCCCGCGTGTCCGCGTCCGCCTCGTCCCCACGCGGCGGCCTCGAGCTCCCTCCTTCGTGACGCGACGCGGCGGCGGCCTCGCTCCCTCCCTCATCCTTCGTGACGTGGTTGCGGCACTCGTCGCTCGGTGATAGGGAGCGGGCCTCGGGCCAGCCTGTCCTGCTAAAAAGGTCGTGCTTTCAGGCCGTCACGGCACGAAAAGTGGCCCGATAGGCCATGCCTGGGCCATCGGGCAGGCACGAAGGACTGAGGTGGCACAGCCCCGCGGCACGCCGGGCCCTATTGTGCCGTGCTTGGTCGGGGCCGTGCCTAGCACGAGCTCGTGCCGGGGCGGGCCGGGCGGCCCGTTTGCTCATCTTTAACAACCACCACTCTTAATATATAATAACATTAAAGCACAATACACCAGTGTGGAAAAAGAAATTCCCCGATTACAAAGCATAGTCAAGTAAAAGCTAGTTCTTATGTAGACAAAGGTGACGCTTCCGTCGGGGACGCGGGACACGTTGGGGCCTCAAGGCCCACGAGAAGTGGCCACGATAGAAACATCGAGGATCCTCGTTCTAGCACTCCAATAGCACAGTAGATGCTCCCTCAACTATCTAATCGGTCTGTGTTTCGAGGACAAGTAGGCTTGAGCCGTATATAGAATGAAGGCTTCACCGAGCTCAAGATAATCCACCTATTGCAAATCTAAGGACCTACTTTAACTGACGTCGACGGTCATCCGAATACCAATAGCGGCTTTACCACTCCCATGTCTGCGAATAAACAAAACAAAAAAAAACAGAATGATAGACAAAAAGGACTCGCTGTGCACGATCAACACCCAGGTAAAGAACCGTGGACCTTGTAGGAGTTGATGAGGAAGGCACGTGGCGGAGGCAGCAACCGGAGGGAGTTGCGCTGTCCACAGAAAGATGCTGCACGCCTTCTAGCGCAAAAGAGGCGGACCCACAGTGCAGAGGATGGGCCCCTCGGTGAGACCAATCCCAGCCGTGAGGATTTTCTGCGGCGAGCAGCGCGAGACGATGGGGAAGAGCAGCATAGCACACAACACAACAGGCAATCCCGGGACCGACGAAAGCTGTAGCTCCGCTGAGATTCAGATCTTAGACGTCCGGAGAAGACACAGGCAAAATCTTCTAGACGTTTGGGTTTTCATCGTCTGAGATTCAGATCTTAAGCTCACTCTATATGGCTCGGCTCCTTCGTCTATACCGTTAGCGATAAGCTGTTTTCCTCTCCTTTCAAAATACTCCCTTCGTTCAGAAGAAGAAAAAAAATCCTGAGGTCCAAAACCTGTCCCAAAAAGAACGTAAACGTATTTGTAGCAAGAAGCTGGTTCACAAGATCATACATGTTTGCCATGTACTTTTCGTGTGATCGGAGGAAACAAGTGTTAGATTAATTCGGACTAGGCCCATTATTTATTCTAATTAATCAAATAAACTTCAAAGGCCCACAATTATTGTTAAGTGGAAAAGTGATTAGTACCGTATGAGAAATTCACTAAAAAGGTTCTCAACTTAAATAGTGAGTCTTAGGACTCTCACATAGACAAGTTGAGAGGGAGAACCGGGAGGCCACACGCGCGCGCCGCCGCCGAGCCGAGCCGCCCGCGCGCGACGCGCCGAGACCGTGGGCCATGGCTTGGTTTGGTCAGGTTTTGTCGCTTGGCCTGGCTTGGTTTGGTCAGGTTTTGTCAACTCCCAACGCCCAACCACCCTGTCCAGGTTCATTCCCCCGATAGGGCCTAACGGATAGATGGAGAACTGCGCGGCTATAAGGGGGGCGCCCCTGTCCGGCAGTGCGAGACCCGACTCTTCCTCTTCCTCCTCTCCGTAACATCTGAGCGCTGAGCTGTTCGTCTGCATCTCCGATCGGAGTTCCTTGCGCACACAGGGAGTTTCGGTAGCAGGCCTCCGGAACTTCCCCCCGTCAAGCGTACCTGCACGGGTAGGCGGGGAATCAAGTTTTTGGGGAGCGCCGGCTTTCCGGTGCGACTGCTGCCCCGTCTGCAGTTCCCTGTTCGGGGGCTTCTGCTTCCTGACGGGAGAGTCTCGTTCTACTGCTCCGACACCGCACCTGCAGGAGCTTCCCGTGCCAACATGGTGGACACGAGGAGGACTGGTGGCCGCACCAACACCAACGACGGAGAAGATGATGGCTCACTGTCCGCGGGTACCGGCAGTCCCACCCTAGGGTATAAATCTAATCCCACTGTGCGCTATTGTTCATATGCTATTCTGTTAGCGTTTTTAGCGTACTTGGTTGCTGCACTGTTGAATACTATCTGCAGTAGTGGTGGTGTTACAGTATGGTTAGTGGTACTGTTACTATTGTTTAAGTCGTTTTTATGGATTAATATAAGTCGTAAATTGACCAAATGTTCAACAATCCAAAAACTTGATAGGTCTTTTTCGATTGCTAGTTTTTGCTGCGTCACTAAAACCACCACCATTGAACCTCCTTTCTCTCACGAGGAGGAGATTAAGTTCAATGAGGCAGATAACTTGTTCAAGGGGGCTCTCATCAGCATATTAGCTGAAAGCATGGTGCAAGTGTACATGGATATGGACACTGGCAAGGACATGTGGGATGCACTTGAGGCCAAGTTCGGTGTTGCCGATGCTAGCACTGAGCTGTACATCATGGAGAAGTTCTATGACTACAAGATGGTCGATGACCGATCTGTAGTAGAGCAGGCTCATGAGATACAGATGCTGGCAAAGGAACTCCAGAACAATGAGTGTGAGTTGCCTGACAAGTTTGTGGCCGGCGGTATCATCGCTAAGCTGCCACCTACTTGGTCGAGCTTTGCCACTACTCTAAAGCACAGGAGGCAAGTGTTCAGTGTGACTGATCTCATTGCTACTCTTGGTGTGGAGGAGAATGCTAGGGCAAAGGACACTCATGGCAAGAAAGCGCATGAGGAAGGTTCTAGCGCCAATCTGGTGCAAAAGAAGAACTTTCATGCCGCACAGAAGAAGAAGAAAAACAAGCCTGCAGTCAAGCCTAAAGCTGCAACTTTTAAGAAGAAGGGCAAGGAAAAAGAAAAGGGCCTTTGCTTTGTCTGCGGTGCATCTGACCATTGGGCAAAAGAGTGCCCTGACCGCAAGGACAAGCAGAAGAAGTCCGCAAACATGGTTGTTAGCGAATCTGGAGGATCTGGGTACGGTAATCATCTACCTACAGTTTTTTCAGTTTGTCTCTCGCCTGAGTGGTGGGTTGACACGGGTGCTAACATTCATGTTTGTTCTGATGTTTCTTTGTTTTCTTCTTATCAGGAACAAAGAGGTTGCTCCTTGCTGATGGGAAACGGTACGCATGCTGCTGTACTTGGTGTTGGTACGATCAATCTGAAGTTTACTTCGGGAAAGATCGTGCAGCTAAAGAACGTGCAGCATGTCCCCTCCATCAAGAAGAATCTCGTTAGTGGATCTCTATTGTGTAGAGATGGCTTTAGACTTGTATTTGAGTCCAATAAATGTGTTGTATCCAAGTATGGAACCTTTGTTGGAAAAGGCTATGAAAGCGGAGGCTTGTTCCGCTTCTCTTTGATGGATTCTTGTGATAAAATTGTGAACCATGTGAGAAATGATGATGAGTCTAATGTTTGGCATTCCCGACTCTGTCACATCAATGTTGGTTGTATGACGCGCTTAGCTAGTTTAAAATTAATCCCTAAAATCGATCTGGTCAAAGGGTCTAAGTGCCATGCTTGTGTTCAAGCGAAGCAACCTCGCAAGCCTCACAAGGCTGTGAAAGAGGTGAGAAATTTGGCACCGCTAGATCTCAATCATTCTGATTTGTGCGAGATGAATGGTGTATTGACGAAAGGAGGAAAGAAATATTTCATGACTCTTATTGATGATAGCACTAGATTTTACTATGTGTACTTGCTAAAAACAAAGGATGAAGCAATGCATTATTTTAAAATCTATAAAGCTGAAGTAGAGAACCAATTGGAAAGAAAAATCAAACGGTTGAGGTCTGATCGTGGGGGAGAATACTTTTCACATGAGTTTGATTCATTCTGCGAGGAACATGGAATTATTCATGAGAGGACGCCTCCATACTCCCCCCAATCCAATGGGATTGCCGAACGAAAGAATCGCACTCTAACTGATTTGGTTAACGCCATGTTAGACACTGCGGGACTTTCCAACAAATGGTGGGGTGAGGCTATATTGACGGCATGTCATGTCCTGAATAGAGTTCCTACAAAGAATAAAGAAGTAACACCATTCGAGGAATGGGAAAAGAAAAGGTTGACTCTCTCATACCTACGCACTTGGGGATGCTTGGCCAAGGTGAGTGTGCCAATCGTCAAAAAGCGCAAACTTGGACCAAAAACTGTAGATTGTGTTCCTCGGTTACGCTTTACACAGCGTCGGCTATAGATTCCTAGTTGTAAGCTCTGGAGTACCTGACATGCGTGTTGGTGCAGTGATTGAGTCCAGAGATGCTACATTCTTTGAGAATGAATTTCTTATGAGAGGAAATGAACCTAGCACATCTAGTCAAAAACCTGTTGATTCCCCCGTGGCGCCAACAGAACATCTTAAACAAACATGTGTTGAGAATCCTGAGGAGGATAATAGTGGAGCTATTCGAAAGAGTAAGAGACAAAGGACTGTAAAGTCTTTTGGTGATGATTTCACTATATACCTCATGGATGACACTCCAAGCACCATTGTTGAGGCATATTCCTCTCCCGACGCTGACTACTGGAAGAAAGCAGTGCGAAGTGAGATGGATTCAATTATGACCAATGGAACTTGGGAGATTGTTGATCGTCCTTATGGGTGCAAGCCTGTAGGATGTAAATGGGTGTTTAAGAAAAAGCTCAGGCCTGATGGTACGATTGAAAAGTACAAGGCAAGGCTTGTGGCTAAGGGTTATACCCAAAAAGAAGGCGAGGACTTCTTTGATACTTATTCACCAGTGGCCCGATTGACCATAATCCGAGTACTGCTTGCCCTGGCTGCGTCTCATGGTCTTTTCGTTCATCAGATGGATGTTAAGACGGCTTTCCTAAATGGAGAGCTAGATGAGGAGATCTACATGGATCAGCCCAATGGTTTCGTAGTAGAAGGTCAAGAAGGAAAGGTGTGTAAATTATTGAAGTCTTTGTATGGCCTAAAACAAGCACCTAAGCAATGGCATGAAAAGTTTGATAAAACTATGACATCTGCTGGTTTTGTTGCGAATGAAGCCGACAAATGTGTGTACTACCGCTATGGTGGGGGAGAAGGAGTAATCCTGTGCTTGTATGTGGATGACATACTAATCTTTGGGATAAGCCTCAATGTGATTGAGGAAGTCAAGGACTTTCTGTCAAAGAGCTTTGACATGAAGGATTTGGGAGTGGCTGATGTGATACTAAACATCAAACTACTAAGGGGAGAAAATGGGGGGGTAACACTTGTACAAACTCACTATGTGGAAAAGGTACTGAGTCGCTTTGGTTATAGTGACTGCAAGCCTGTGTCCACTCCCTATGATCCAAGCATGATCCTGAGAAAGAAACGAAGAA
The DNA here is from genome assembly GCF_019320115.1 of Miscanthus floridulus. Taxonomy (NCBI): domain Eukaryota; kingdom Viridiplantae; phylum Streptophyta; class Magnoliopsida; order Poales; family Poaceae; genus Miscanthus; species Miscanthus floridulus. The sequence goes on from NC_089586.1 coordinate 12,360,203, forward strand.
TAATGAGGGATCAGTTGAGATACTCCCAAATCATCGGCTCGCTAATGTACTTGGCTAGTGCAACGAGGCCTGACATCTCATTTGCTGTGAGCAAATTAAGCCGGTTTGTTTCAAATCCGGGAGATGATCACTGGCGTGCTCTTGAAAGAGTATTGCGCTATCTAAAGGGAACGTCGAGCTTTGACATTCACTATACTGGGTACCCGAAGGTACTCAAGGGCTATTGTGATGCAAATTGGATATCTGATGCTGATGAGTTAAAAGCCACAAGTGGATATACATTCACACTTGGAGGTGGCGCTGTTTCCTGGAAGTCTTGCAAGCAGACCATCTTAACGAGGTCAACAATGGAAGCAGAACTTGCAGCACTTGATACCGCTACTGTTGAGGCTGAATGGCTCCGTGAGCTCCTTATGGATTTGCCGGTGGTTGAAAAACCTGTGCCCGCAATTTCTATGAACTGTGATAACCAAACAGTAATTATCAAGATAAACAGTTCAAAGGACAACATGAAGACCACTAGGCATGTAAAGCGGCAGTTAAAATCTGTCAGAAAATTGAGAAACTCCGGAGTAATAGCATTGGACTATGTCCATACGTCTAAAAATCTGGCAGATCAATTTACTAAGGGACTATCGCGTAATGTGATAGATAGTGCATCGAGTGAGATAGGACTGAGACCCACATGAAGTTCTATCGTGGTGGCAACCTGTCCTATGTGATCGGAGATCCCGTGAATTAGGATGGTGAAACAAGCTATGGGTAGACTGAGGGAAGAGACCCTTTTTAATAAAGGTCAATCTCTTGAGTAATGCACTTCTCTTCCTATCTGTCTGGCAGGTTGGTAAATACCTCAATGTGATCCAAGTGGCTTAATGAGAAGCAAAGATGTCGGCCTACAGGGCATCTTAAAGGAACATACCTATGTGAGTTCGATTGCTAGTCGCAATCTATGAGATTTGGGTGATCTCTAGATACTCATGAATAGGCCAGGAGTATGACTTATATGCTCCAACCAGAGGGGATGCTACAGGCAGCCTAGTATCAGTAAAGGAATCGAGTGAGCCTCACTTTGCACAAAACTGTCAATTCAAGGCATAGTCCATTGGTCAGTTGTAAATGAGTGTAAACTCCTTTTCTAGATGGATGTTCAACTTAACAGTCTCCATCGAAACACTGGTATATCAAACAAGCTCAAAACTGAAGACATTAACTGTGGACTTCTGAAGTTTGGTGGGGATTGTTAGATTAATTCGGGCTAGGCCCATTATTTATTCTAATTAATCAAATAAACTTCAAAGGCCCACAATTATTGTTAAGTGGAAAAGTGATTAGTACCATATGGGAAATTCACTAAAAAGGTTCTCAACTTAAATAGTGAGTCTTAGGACTCTCACATAGACAAGTTGAGAGGGAGAACCGGGAGGCCACACGCGCGCGTCGCCGTCGCCGCCGAGCCGAGCCGCGCCGCCCGCGCGCGCGCGACGCGCCGGGCCGGGCCGAGGCCGTGGGCCGTGGCCTGGCCTGGCCTGGCCTGGCTTGGTCAGGTTTTGTCGCTTGGCCCAACCGAAACCCTAGCCGCCGCAGCCAACTCCCAACGCCCAACCACCCTGTCCAGGTTCATTCCCCCGACAGGGCCTAACGGATAGATGGGGAACTGCGCGGCTATAAGGGGGGGGGGGGGGCGCCCCTGTCCGGCAGTGCGAGACCCGACTCTTCCTCTTCCTCCTCTCCACAACATCTGAGCGCTGAGCTGTTCGTCTGCATCTCTGACCGGAGTTCCCTGCGCGCACAGGGAGCTTCGGTAGCAGGCCTCCGGAACTTCCCCCCGTCAAGCGTACCTGCACGGGTAGGCGGGGAATCAAGTTTTTGGGGAGCGCCGGCTTCCCGGTGCGACTGTTGCCCCGTCTGCAGTTCCCTGTTCGGGGGCTTCTGCTTCCTAACGGGAGAGTCTCGTTCTACTGCTCCGACACCGCACCTGCAGGAGCTTCCCGTGCCAACATGGTGGACACGAGGAGGACTGGTGGCCGCACCAACACCAACGACGGAGAAGATGGTGGCTCACTGTCCGCGGGTACCGGCAGTCCCACCCTAGGGTATAAATCTAATCCCACTGTACGCTATTGTTCATATGCTATTCTGTTAGCGTTTTTAGCGTACTTGGTTGCTGCACTGTTGAATACTATCTGCAGTAGTGGTGGTGTTACAGTATGGTTAGTGGTACTGTTACTATTGTTTAAGTCGTTTTTATGGATTAATATAAGTCGTAAATTGACCAAATGTTCAACAACAAGCACACCAAAAATTCCTATCCTCCCAAAACATCCGGTGCAATTGAGGGTAACAAAGGTAGGTGCGGTAAAAAAAAAGTTGCGGGGATTCAACTCACCGAATCTACGTGTACCGAGAAGTGCTCCAAGCCATCCAATCCACATGTATCGGGTGAATTGGTTACAAAGTTAACTATTTTCTACACCTCTAACCACCATAATAATAAGATTGATTGAGATGGACTAGAACGTAGACAAACAAGGCCGACACGGATGGAGAAATAGATTGGGGAAATATAATCCGATTGGCTGCGTTTGCGTTGGGTTGCCAAGTGGATGGACGGTGGTGTTTGTGATAGATAGATGATTCCATTCTCCTAGAGGTTCGATAGATGATATGGTACACCACGTGATCATGTATCGTCAGCTCTAACATCATCTCGAGTGAGGATACACGGTCATCGTTACCTGCCTGCGATGCATGTTTAGCACTAATAAACCATTTTAATCACTACGTGGGCCTGAGTCTCTCTTTGTTTTCCATTTGTAGAAGGTTCGGATTAAATCTAACGTCGTCATGGCATCTTATTCTACCCTTGTTTTCCACCTCCTTGAATTTCATTTTCACAATGATTTTCTTTAAAAAAAACAAACCTCTATTTCGCTATTCAATGCCTAGATTACCGCTTTTTCTTCTCACCGCTATCTGTGTTGAAGAGGTTTTGCTAAGCCTACCCCAACCCACTGCTATTAAACAACTCCAACTTGTATCGTCCATTGCCGAGCAAACCTCTAATACGTTAATTAAGTCCCCAAAAGAGAAATGGTATCTACATAGTCTCTATCCACAATAATGTTGGGTGTAACAGTGCCAAGAATCGACACCATGCATGCTTCGTGGCAAGAATCCTACATGTTTGCCATGTTCTTTCCGTGTGATCGGAGGAAACAACCACACCAAAGGTTCCTAACCTCACAGAATATCTCGCGCAACGGTGGGCAACAAAAGGCAGGTGAGGTGCAGAAAAGTTGTAGGGCTTAAATCCCCACCGAATCTACGTGTACCAAGGAGTGCTTCAAACCATCAAGTCCACATGGATCGGGTGAATTAGGTATAGAATTAACAAGTTTTTACACTTATAACCACCATAATAGTAATATCGATCGAGGTTGATTAGAATGTAGAGGAACAGGGCCAGCACGGGTAGATGGAGAAGGCGATTGGGGGAATATAATCCGATCGGCTATGTTTGAGTTAGTTGGGTTGCCAGGTGGATGGAGGGTGGTGTTTGGGATAGATAGATGATTCCATTCTCCTCCTGGAGGTTAGATAGATGATGCAGGGAACCAGCTACTCCTAGGCTCCTAGGTAGGCTGGGGAGAATATATAGAAGAAAGAGCTTTATAGAAAAGGTGCATGCATGATCTCTGAATGGATGGATCCAAGCCCCAATATGAAAAACAACACAAGTACTCTAGGTTAGACAATGATGATGATAATGTGAATATGATGCGATTATTATGCAGTAAATCATGGAGTACGTTTTCATATTTGAAAATATATAATAAATCTTGGCATTAATCTTCTATAAATAATAATAAATTAATCTAGAACCGTCTGTGCGTCTGTGCCCTGCCCAAGGCTGAAGCCTGAACCTGAGCGGCAGATACAACAGTGACCGATCACGATGGAGCAACCGGGAGGAGAAACAGAGGAGGGGTGTGGAGATTGGATACTGGGTAATAGCAGGATGGATGTCCATTCGATTCGACCACTCTCTCCTGTGGTGTTTGTTTGGCCCGTCAACAGAAACAGGCCTGTACTGACGGAGTGGCTGCCACTTGTTGTTTTGGTGTTATAATAATAATACAGTAACATGTGAGAAAAAGGAAATGGAAATAAAGAGGTGGGTTGTGGATGAGGAAACTGATCGGAGGGGGTCTAGTTTTTTTTTTTTTTTTTTTTTTGTTACGAGTAGTATTTGGTTACAACTGGGTTTGGGCTAGAGTTAAGTGGATCCTACGAGTTAAATAATAAAAAAAAAGAAGTCCGGGCGGTTTCTTTCTTTCTTTCTTTTTTCCTTTTCTTATCCTACGTAATAAATTTTTCTTTCCTACTAACTAAACATCGGATACGATTTAGTACATCCTAGCTTATTTCCCTATCCCAACCCCCTGTTTCCCACAACCCAAACACCACCGTGTTGGAAAAAAGGTTAGCATGTCCCATACAAAACCATATATATATATTTTTAAGATAAGGAAACTAAGTTCCAGCCTATACACAATCATATATATTAGTTTAAAGCAGTTGTAAGTGTGTGTCTATATATATATATATATATATATATATATATATATATATATATATATATATATATATATATATATATATATATATATATATGAAAACATAGAGGAGCAATTAAAATTTAAAACACGAGAACCTGTTGTCTTTACATTTTATTAACTTTTTGGAAAAAACACACACAAATGATAATCGACCATTAAATACATAATCAATCGACAAACATCTAAAATGGTACTTTTATAAAAAAAACAAGTGCTAATTACGTGAAATTGTCTTTTGAGAATTGATACGAATATATAGTATAGACGTAGTCAGGTACGGCAGTATTGCTCCGTCGATTTGTCTCCCCGCCTTGCATGCTACTCGCAGGGTGCATTGTCGGCCTGCTAGTTGTGCGCCTACGCTGCGCCCTGCGACGCTTATTCAGTTGCCCACCGGAGCTCGGAGGGTCGGAGCGGCAGAGCCGGCCTTCGTGTTGGGTACTGCCAGCCGACCTCCTTAGCTACAATGTTGCTCGTGCTTGCGGCCCTACGCCGCTGAAAGCTCTAGTTTGATTTTGATGAATTGATGAAACTCTAAGTGCTAATCTAGTTTATCAAGTGATCATGAGATAGGTAGCACATTCCAAGTGGTGAAGCAAATGACAATCATGACATGATGATGGTGATGCCATAGTGATGATCAAGTGCTTGGACTTGAAAAGAAGAAAGAGAAAATCAAAAGGCTCAAGGCAAAGGTATAAATGGTAGGAGCTATTTTGTTTTGGTGATCAAGACACTTAGAGAGTATGATCACATTCACGTTCGATAGCCGTACTATTAAGAGGGGTGAAACTCGTATCGAAATGCGGTTATCGAAGTACCACTAGATGTTCTAACTCATTGCATATGCATTTATGATCTAGTGGAGTGCTAACACCCTTAAAAATATTTGTGAAAATATGCTAACACATGTGCACAAGGTGATACACTTGGTGGTTGACACATTTGAGCAAGGGTTAGGAACTTCACCGACGCCCTAGATAGAAAAGACGGAGGTCACTGTAAGTGACCGAACGCTGGTCTCGGTAGGACCGGCGCGTCCGGTTAGGTGGAGCATGAAGACGCTAGCGTCGGTCTCTGACCGAACGCTGGGTCACTCAGTGATCAGACGCTGGAGGGTTGCGTCCGGTCCTGCTGACGTGGCAGCGCACAGGGGAGTCGCCGAGTGACCGGACGCTGGGTGAGTCCGGTCGAGCATGACCGGACGCGTCCGATCGTGAAAAGTCGTCTCTGGATGCTTACTGGAAACGACCGGACGCTGGGGTTCAGCGTCCGATCACTTTGAGCTGTTGCGTCCGATCATCACTTGACCGTTGAGATCGGGCGATCAACATTTGAAGAGAGGTGACATGTGGCACGCATCGCGTGACCAGACGCTGAGGTCTAGCGTCCGGTCGATATGACCGGAGCGTCCGGTCACCCCGTGTTGTGCCCAGTAAAAGAGTACAACGGCTCTATTCGTGGGGGCTCTCTATTTAAACCCCATGGCCGGCTCAAGCTCACTCTCTTGGCCATTTGCATTGACATAGCAACCTTGTGAGCTTAGCCAAAACCCTCTCACTCATCTCCATCATTAATTCATCATCTTTGTGAGATTGGGAGAGAATCCAAGTGCATTGCTTGAGTGTTTGCATCTAGGGGCACTTGGTGTTCGTGTTTCGCTGCGGGATTCGCTTGTTACTCTTAGTGGTTGCCGCCACCTAGACGGCTTGGAGCAGCGAGGATCGTCGAGCGGAGGGTGGTGATTGTGAGGGGTTCTTGACCTTTCTCCGGCAGAGAGCCAAAAGGTACTCTAGTGGATTGCTCGTGGCTTGTGTGATCCTCATCTTGTGTTGGTTATGCAGTACCCTATTGAGGGTTTAGCATGTGATGTCAATTAGCTCGTGAACCTCCAAGTGAGTGAATCGCCACAACGAGGAGTAGCTTGCCGGTAACCAAGTGAACCTCGGTAAAAAATCATTATGTTCATCATTTGATTTCGAGGTGATTGATTTTCATTGGTATTCATCCTTGTGATTGATTGGTTTACTCCTCGATAGGGTGGTATAACTATCTTGCTCACTCTCTACATTACCGCAAACTAGTTGTCAAGCTCTTTAGTGTAGCTAGTTATAAGAGCTTGTTAGTTTAGTTGGTGTGACTCTTTAGTTAGCCTTTTGAGAGCACACTAACTTAGTGTAGTGACATAGTTATTGTGTGGATAGAAACTACATAAACTAGAATTGTGCTAGGTGGCTTGCATTTTTAGTAGGCTAGCGCAACACTCGCTTCGCCTTATAATTGTCTAACCGGTTTGTTAAGTGTTGTTGCAGAAATTTTTAATAGGCTATTCACACCCCTCTAGCCATTAGGACCTTTCAGCCGCCACTCCTCGACTCCTCGTCATAGGCTACTGCTGTGGATTTATAGGAGGAATGGCAAAAAGCTCATTGTGAGCGTCCCTAGCGTGAGCGGCAGCCATCCACCGGCAGCCAATGGTAGAAATTTTAAGCGGGTGATGAGGGAGGCTCCAAAGGCTCCGTCATGGTAGGGAGCTCAAGCCCCCCTCTCTCGTGGCAGATCTGTCCCTGGTCGACGTGAAGCCTTGTTGTCTTCGTCTCCACTCGTTGGGCACCGCGCCGTCGAGCATCGCCATCCTAGCCTATCCCCACCGATCCACCGCCTCATCTAAAGCTCTCACCCCTACAAATGCAACCTATGACATCTCATGAACGGTTTATTTCTCACATCGAAAATATTAATGATGATAGTATACATATGGAGGTTATTGTTTGCCAATTACTTTGAAAAGTTATTCACATACAATAATCCATTTATGCAGCACGACCGATATATATACCAACAATCAATAGTGTCAGGTATTTAGTGTAATACATTGGTCAGACAACAAAGATACCACCGATAGGTAATTTAATTACTATCACTACAAGAAATAAGGCTTTACATGACGGTTTCCTGGTGACATTCTAAGAAAACATCATAGAATTCTATTGTCTATGACAGTTCATTCCTAAGGTGATACATCTATAATGACTGGTTTAGTTGTCGTCACGGTTAGACGTCACAGATCATATTCCCTTATAAATGATGAAAGATCTAGAGTATTGGATATCCAACCCAAGACCTAGTACCCCTCGCATATATAAGCAGAACCCAAACTTAGGGTTTCTCAGCTCTCTCACCCTCTGCCTCTCCCTCAGCCGAGAGCGGTGCGCACCCTCACCCTCTCTCTCATCCTAGTGAGCATATCTCTCTCTTCCTCTCCCTCTCCCGTAGGCCCACACCCTCTCCCTCTCCTCCTCCTATCTCCGAGCAGCGTGCACTCCTAGCGGCCAGCGGTGGCACTCCTAGGCCTCGCTCCCTCTCCCTCCCCTCTGGCTTGGTCAACGGCAGGATCCTAGTGGTGGCGGCAAGATCCCAGTGGTGCCACCCACTGGATCTCGATGTGGGCGATAGTGGTGGCAGTGGTGGGATCTAGCATGGCCGAAGACGACGGCAGCAGGTTCTCGACGCGTGGGCGACAACGGCGATGGGTAACCCTAGTCCCTACAGTACTAAAACCCATCGCTCCGGTGCTAGTTCCTGCCGCTCTTGTGATGCTCCTAACCCTAAGCACCTCTCTTCCTTTGTAGGGATGAGATCCAGGTGAATCCCCACCCTTCCTTCCTCGTGTTGTCTCTCTGTGTCAAGATTTGGTGACCTTGGATTCAATCTCGGTTTGAGATGATGGTGCCTAGTGCCTACTGCCTGGGATTTAGTTGGGGTAGTGAGGCACGAGATGTGGTGCTATAGGGGGCAAGGCGGCAAGCCAGATCTCATCCTCAGCTACCACGACTATAGACCAGGTTTGAGTATTTGCAATTTTTGTGTGGTAGGTAATGCTAGCTCTGGTTAAAGAAGCCACAAATGTGTAGTTCAGGAGGCACATAACTTCAAATGCCTGCACTAATATATTTCATTGTGACTTACTGCCTAGTGCCTAGTGCGTACCTGTGGATATGTTATCTGTTTGCAAAGTGGAGTAGAGAGGAATGATTATGTATAAATTTCTTTGAACGACATGGATGAGGAATATAGAGGAACAACAACAATTATATATAATTGTGAAGCAAAAGCTTATATAGTATTTGTTTGCTGCAGTTACTGGGTCAGCTTAGAAACCCGATTAGATGCTTTCATGTACAAGTAGGTGAGTGAGCTTTCTTGTAATCATTTTTCTTATGGCTTTGAATTGATCTAATACTGCAGCCAGAATACTCTAGAATACATACATGCATCTTAGGTTGATCTGAGCCCGCTCTAGAATATATACATTACATCTCAGGAGATCTACTCTATGATTTCTAGTTGTTGTGATGATGGGAAGGGGTGTTGGTATTAATGATGCAGCCTAGCATGTGGGAGGACCATTGTTATGATATGCAAACTCACTATATAGTACCTGATATCTCTAGCTCCATGCTTCGATAGTATGGTATCACGGTCTTGTTGTTCGGGTTGGAGAAGACTTATGAGCTACAACAATTTATTGTCCTCTTACATGTTTGCAGAGAGACTCAGCTGAGATGGCTACTGGCAACAATGAGTTGAAAATCATGATGTAAGCGATGGAGTAGCAAGCACATGTAAGAAATGGTAAGCTTATTGTGATATTTGTCTGCATTGTTCTAAAATTTGTCTTGTTTCAGAAGCTAGCTCATAACCTGGCTATTTAGAATAGTGTTTTAAAAAATCTCATTTTCCTAGTACTATAGAAGTGTTGCGTCACTTAATTTGTTGTAAATATCATTGAACACGAGTTTTGGACCAGAAATTTAGATGTGTGGTGGATCTGTACTCTTTTGGCCTTAGTGTTTTGTTATAGCTAATTGTTTTTTAAGTTTTTTATCTTGAAAAAAAGAAATTAAGTTACATTGATTTCTTTGACATTTTAACATATCCAAGATGAGAACATATCCAGGCATCATACACTGCATACTTTGAACTACCCCGTGTTACTCCAATTGTCAATTCTATAGGCTACTTGTTTTGGAATTTGTGCTAGATTAAGTTACCTAAAATATATTGGTTGTGCTCAATACTAACAAACATGGGTGTCTCTTCTGAACATTGCAGGCTAATAGTTCAAATATGGTGCAGCTACAGCACACTGCCGCTGATTGTGATTATTTCTCTGGTACTCTTTGTAACACCTCTGGTGTTATGAGCTTGCTTAACACCCAAATTGAGGCCCAAGAGGGATTAGCCAATCAAATTTTCGGGTTTTAAAAATTTAAAACACACATAAAATGATAAACGAATCCTATGTGACTCACTTTTGTGGACTCAACTAAATATCCCAAGTTAACTTACTTAGTGCATAAAAGTGCTAATGAAAATCCTAACAAGAAAAATAGGATAGGTCGTTTTAATTGTTTGGCACGAAAAATAATTTTTATAAACAAAAATAAAATATGACTTGTATATAGTACTTAAATAAAATTCGAAGTGTAAGTTTAGTAGATCAAAATGCAACTTGGATTTTTGAGAATAAATATTGTTAACTAATATTTTTGAGAGTTCAAAAATCCCAATTTGAAATTAAGCTAAATTCTTTTCGTTAAGTTGGCAAACATTTGAACTTATGTTTAAAGTGCGAATTTTGTTAAATTATATTAAGCAAACTAATTAAATAGTGCCTAAATATTTTATTTCCATAAGATTAGTATTAAGTATGGACTATTGCATGAGATGCTTGTTGGGTGAAATAAATATGGTTTAGATCTTTTTAAAAATTTAGGCAAAAGTGTTAAGGATTGTTAGTTCAAACTGAACCCTAGATTTCTCTCAAGTCTAAAATTATAATGACAATGCCATTTTGACATTTAAATCCCGAAAAATGGAATTATAAAATAGTGTCATGTTTTGGCATGGTGATTTGCATCTTGACGAGTGCTTTGCAATGGTATAAGGGTTAGTCGTGTTAGTGATGGTTTTAGTCGCTAATTAAAAGTTTTAAATAGTCTAGATTGTGTTTAGGCGCGGCTGTTGGGCCTTCTGGCCATGGTCACCACGCCCTGGCTCTGCAACGCTGCGCTCGGCCGTGCACTGGCTGGCTACGGTCGCCCGCACCATGGCGTTGGCCAGCCATGTCTCGGCTGACCGCCACTACTGCTGCCACGCTACAGCGCTCTATCCTGCTACTGCAGTTGCCACTACGGCGCTGCTACGCTGCTCTCTCTCTCCCTCCCTCCCTCCCTTCACCATAGCCTGCGCTGTTCGCTGCACGCATCGTTGTGCTACCGTGCCACGGCCTCGGGACCGTGCTGCTATCGCCGCTGCTGCTGCCACGTCACTGTCGTCCTCGACGTCTGAACCGTCATACACCAAGTGCCAAGAGGCCATACGGCCGTCTGACCGTGCCACCACCGGCCAAGCGCCACAACGCAAGCATACCACCGCTCGTCGTTTGGTCACATCGCGTGCCTCGCTTCTAGCCAAGCACACGTCTCGTGCCAGTGTGCACGCTCGCTGTTGCACGTGTGCTTGACCTCGCTAGTAGTCAGCCACGCATCGCCAAGGCAAGGACGAGCCATGTAAAAGCCTAACCCCTCCCTTATCTCTTTCGCCCGACATGAGTCACGTCTAGCCCGAGAGTCAAGGCAGCCGCTATGGCATTTCCCTGCCCGCGCCCTGCCCTCCCTGCATGCCCATTTATGGGGACCACCGCACCGACGGGACTCGTCGCAAGCCATCACCTCTATCATGGATGAAAAGGCCGATGTCCCTGAAAGCATCTAGGCCCCTAGTAGGGTTTCGGTGATTAATGACAATACAAGATTACAATGACTAACATGTATTTTGCAGAGGCAGTTAAGTTAGGTCATGGTAATGGAGATCGATTGGGCAATCGAGGTGGTCATGCCCCTACGATGGAAATCATTTCGGTTTTCAAAGGATGGACGATAAGGTTAAGGATGACTAGTTCTAAGTGTCGATTGGAGTTGAATAGACACTTAGAGTAGTTTAGGACTTTGTTTTTCCTTTGGCCATACTATTAAGGGGGGTATGGACAGGTTGCTTGACCTATATGAGTCTAGTGAGTTAGGTGTGGTGCACACTTGTTAAAACTAGCGCTAGGTAGCTCCTACATATGCCTAAGATCCAATGGAGCAAACTTCATTCACGTATGATCGAGAGTTGGAAGTGAATGGAGGGTCAAATACTGACCGAACGCTGGCGCAGAGTCCAGTCAGTTCATTTGACTGAGGTGAGATCGTTTGGTGCGACCGGACGCTAAGAGGTCAAGTGATCGGACGCTGAGAGGCAGCGTCCGGTCGACTCCAGTAAGGTTCCAGAGAGGGAAAATCATGACCGAATGCGTCCGGTCAGTGCTGATTGGACACTGCCCAGTGTTCGGTCACACTGTGAACACTGGAGTTTGAGGTATACTGACTGGAGCGTCCGGTCAACATGACTGGAGCATCCAGTCACCCCATAGAGGCACATAACAGTTCGTTTTTCAGCCCATGTTATAAATAGAAGCTCTACTCATGTGTGGAGTCACTTTTACTCATTCCAACAACTGAGAAACACCTTAGAGAGTGCCAAGAAGAGCAAGGTCCTAGTGAGGTGATTGAGATTTGAGAATTCTAAAGAGAGACCTCATTAGTGAAGATCAAGAGTAGCAAAGTGTGCATCCACCTTCTCATTAGGCTTGTCGTGGTCAAGTGAGAGTTTGTGCTTGTTACTCTTGGTGATCGCCATCACCTAGATGGCTTGGTGGTGATTGGAAGCTTGGTGATCATCCGGAGAGCTTATGGATGATCCAACTCATATTGTGAGCGGTTGTGGGTGATTCACTACGATGGAGTGTCGAAGAATCAACCCGTAGAGAGCACTTGATCCTTACGCGGATCAAGGGAGAGCTACACCCTTGCGCGGGTGCTCCAACAAGGACTAGTGGGAAGTGGCGACTCTCCGATACCTCGGCAAAACATCGCCGCGTTCCTCTCCCTCTCCATTTACTTTGTGCATTTACTTTGAGCAATTTAATACATGTCTTTACATTCATAGAATTGCCATGCTAGAGTAGGATTGGAATTTAGGTTGCAAGTCTTCTGTGAGGTAGAGCACTTAGAAACACTTTCTAGGCACAAGGGGTTAATTGGGCTAACCGTAGGATTTAATTATTGCAAAGAAATTTAGAATTAGCCCAATTCACCCCCCCTCTTGGGCATCTTGATCCTTTCAATTGGTATCGGAGCCTCGTGCTCATGTTTTTAGGCTTTATCACCTAGAGCAAGATGTCTCACAGGGATGGACCTCCTCCTATCTTTGAGGGAGATGATTTTCCTTATTGGAAAATTCGCATGGAGGCGTATTTGGAAGATCTAGATGTCGGTATTCTTAGAGCCGCCTCACAAGGCTTCCCAAAACCTTGGGATGCTACTCACCTACAAGGCGATGAGGTGAATTATGAGAAGTGGAATGCAAAGGCTCAAAACACCATTTTTAGAGGCCTTTGCGAAGATGTGTTCAATCGGGTGAGGAACCACAAAGACACCCATGCACTATGGTTGAAAGTTTGTGCGCTCCATGAGGGAACAAAGAGTGAGCGTGAGGAACGCTATCATCTTGTCATGAAGAAGCTCAACTCTTTTGAAATGCTTCCTAAAGAATATGCTAATGAGATGTATTCACATTTGAATGTTCTTGTAGAGGAAGTTAATGGGCTTGGACTCACTCAAATGCAACCATCGATGTTGTAAGAAAGATCTTGAGTGTCCTCCCCATTGACAAATATGGGCATATTGTGACCATGCTATATCAAGGTGATCTTTTCACCGCTACACCGACACAAATCTTGGGAAAGATCAATGCTCATGAGATGTACATGCACATCACACCTCAAGATGGCTCATCCTCTACCAAGAAGAAAGAAAAAGACTTAGCATTCAAAGCTAGCCAAGAGAAGGGCAAAGCAAGGCTTGATTATGAGAGCTCAAGTGATGATGAAGTTGATGATGAAAGCCTTGTTCTCATGGTGAAGAAAATGCTAAAGAAGCTCAACAAGAGTGGCATCAAGTTTGATGGCAAGAAGAAGAAGTTCTTCACAAGCTCAAGAAGAAAGCCAATCTCCGAGATGGATTGCTACAATTGTGGCAAACTTGGTCATCTAGCTCACCAATGCACAAAGCCCAAGAAAGACAAGTTCAAGAACAAGAACAAGGGCAAGAAAGATGACTCAAGCAGTGAAGATGAAGATGAGAAGAAAAAGAACAAGCCATACAAGAAGAGATATGGCAAGAAGAAGGACTTCCACAAGAAGAAGAATAGTGGAAAGGCTTACATTGTCGGTGATTGGCTCACGGACATTGATTCATCTAGTGGATCATCCGATGATGATAGTGATGATGAGAAGGTGGCCGCCATTGCTATTGATTCTTCATCATCTTCACCGCCACCACCGCCATCATCCTCTACACACCTATGCCTTATGGCCAAAGGCGAACGAAAGGTATCACATGATGATGATAGTAGTGGTGATGATCATGCTCATAATGATGATAGTGATAGTGATAGCGATGATGATGAATATGAGTCACCTACTTATGATGATCTTGCTAAATTGCTAAAGAAATACACTAAGATCATTATAAAGACTAGAGCTAAAAATGAAAAGCTTGAGATTAAGAATGATTCTCTTTTAGATAAATGTGACATAGCCGAAAAGACTAGTGTTGAGCTTAGAGAAGCAAATGATGCTATGTCATCCAAACTCAAGGAGCTCAAATCTTCTAAGAAAGAGCTTAAAGATAAATATGATAAACTTGAGTGGGTGCACAAAGAGCTCATCACTAGCCATAACAAGCTAAAAGATGAATATACTACTCTCAAGATTAATCATGACAATCTTGTTATTGCTCAAGAATTTTTACCCAATGAGCCACATGATGCTACTAACGATGTTGTTAAGATTGATATAGCTACATCATGTGATGATTTAATTGATGAGAGCATTGAGCAAGGATCTAGTGGCAAAGGCAAGCAAGTGGTTGAGTGCAATGACTATGATGAGTATGTCAAGCTCAAGCATGACAATGAAAAGCTCAAGAAAGAGTTTGAAGAGTTCAAAATCCACAACACCATTGTGCTATAAACTCTTGATCATGATGGTGATTTGATCCTTGAGAATGAGAAGCTAAAAGAAGAAAACAAGAAGCTCAAGGAAGAGAGGAACAAGGTTGCACTCAAGGAAGATAAAAGTAGTGATGCACTCAAGGAAGAGAATAAAAAGCTTAAGTTGGAAAAAGAGCATCTCAAGATTGGATTGAGCAAGTTCACAAGAGGCAAGCACCTTCAAAGTGAGCTCTTGATGAACACCGTCATGAAGATGGATAGAAGTGGCATTAGATATGTGGCAAATGTAGAGAAGAAGAAGGCTCAAGTTCAATAACACCAATCAAAGTCAAAGCCAAAGCCAAAGCCAAAGAGATATTTTGAGTGTGGACAAGAAGGCCACTTTGCTCATGAGTGCCAAACTCCACCACCACAACCCTTGCCCAAGCATGCTAGACCCTTTGCCTTCAATGCTCACTACATGCTTAGAAAGGATTCTAGTGGAAAGATGAAAGTGATGTTCTTAGGACCTCCAAATAAGAATAGGCCTAAGAAAATTTGGGTTGCAAAGTCACTTGTTGAGAAGGTGAAGGGCCCTCAACAAGTTTGGGTTCCTAAAGCTTGATCTATTGTGTGTAGGTGAACTACAAGACCGGTGGAAGTCATTGGGTTATTGATAGTGGTTGCACACAACATATGACCGGTGATCCTCGTATGTTCACCTCACTTGATGAAGAAGTAGATGGACAAGAAAGAATCACATTTGGGGATAATTCAAAGGGCAAAGTTAAAGGACTGGGCAAAGTGGCAATATCAAATGATCATTCCATCTCTAATGTGCTATATGTTGCTTCATTGAGCTTCAACTTGCTATCTGTTGGGCAATTGTGTAATCTTGGCTTCCAATGCTTGTTTACCGAGAAGGAAGTTGTTGTATCTAAGAAGGATGATGAACAAGTGATATTCAAAGGATTTAGATACAACAACCTATATCTAGTGGATTTCACCTCTGAAGATGTAAACTTGAAGACTTGTCTATTCACCAAAACAACACTTGGGTGGCTATGGCATAGAAGACTTGCTCATGTTGGGATGAGTTCACTCAAGAAGCTAATGAAGAATGATTTGGTGAGAGGGTTGAAGGATGTGAAGTTTGAGAAGGACAAGCTTTGTAGTGCATGTCAAGCTGGCAAGCAAGTTGCAAATACCCATCCAACAAAAGCTTTCATGTCAACTGCAAGAGTGCTAGAACTCCTTCACATAGATTTATTTGGACCAACAACATACAAGAGTTTGGGAGGAAATCTTTATTATCTTGTGATTGTTGATGATTATTCAAGATATACATGGGTATTCTTCCTTCTTGACAAATCCAAAGTTGCATCTTGCTTCAAAAAGTTTGCCAAGAGAGCACAAAATGAATTTGAAGTGAAGCTCAAAAGATAAGAAGTGATAATGGGAAAGAATTTGACAACACAAACATAGAAGCTTATTGTGATGAAGTTGGAATCAAACATGAGGTCTCCGCAACTTATACTCCTCAACAAAATGGTGTAGTTGAGAGGAAGAACCGGACATTGATCACTCTTGCAAGAACAATGTGAAAGGTCCTAATGGCTAGAGGGGGGTGAATAGCCTAATAAAAATTTCTACAACAACACTTAACAAAAGGGTTAGACAATTATGAGGCGAAGCAAGTGTTACGCTAGCCTACTCAAAATACAAGCCACCTATCATAATTCTAGTTTAGGTAGAATCTATTCACACAATAGCTATGACACTACTCTATGTTAGTGTGCTCTCAAAGGCTAACTAAAGAGCCACACCAACCAAGCAAGCAAACTCTCACAACTAACTACACTAAAAAGCTTGACAACTAGTTTGCGGTAATATAAAGAGTGATCAAGAAGGTTATACCACCGTGTAGATGAAGAAACCAATCAATCACAAGGATGAATAACAATGAAGACCAATCACCTCGGAATCAATGATGAACATAATGATTTTTTACCGAGGTTCACTTGCTTGCCGGCAAGCTACTCCTCGTTGTGGCGATTCACTCACTTGGAGGTTCACACGCTAATTGGCATCACACGCCAAACCCTCAATAGGGTATCGCACAACCAACACAAGATGAGGATCACACAAGCCATGAGCAATCCACTAGAGTACCTTTTGGCGCTCCACCGGGGAAAGGTCAAGAACCCCTCACAATCACCACGATCAGAGCCGGAGACAATCACCAATCTCTGCTCGACGATCCTCGCTGCTCCAAGCCATCTAGGTGGCGGCAACCACCAAGAGTAACAAGCAAAATCCGTAGTGAAACACGAACACCAAGTGCCTCTAGATGCAAACACTCAAGCAATACACTTGGATTCTCTCCCAATCTCACAAAGATGATGAATCAATGATGGAGATGAGTGGGAGGGCTTTGGCTAAGCTCACAAGGTTGCTATGTCAATGAAAATGGCCAAAGGTGTGAGCTTCAACCGACCATGGGGCTTAAATAGAAGCCCCCACAAAATAGAGCCGTTATACCCCTTCACTGGGCATAATGCGGGGTGACCGGACGCTTCGGTCCAACTGACCGGACGCAGCACCGGACGCACTGGTCGTGAATACCGGATGCGTCCGGTCAGCATACCGGACATGTCTGGTAGCTCCTAGACTGCCACATGTTCAGTTCAAACCAACATAGTCGTTGCTGCATACTTTCATGCGATCGGACGCTCAGACCGGACGCAGAACTACGAATGACTAGACGCTGAGCCACTGAGTCTGGTCGAGTCCAGTAAGCCACCAGGCCGACCAGACGCGTCTGTTAGAAAATGATCGGACGCTGAGCCTCAGCGTCCGGTGGAGTATAGTAAGCATCCTTGCTCGACCGAACGCGTCCGATGTTACCGGACCGGACGCTACCAGTGTCCGATCGACTGCTCTGTCGAACACAGCATTTTCTGATTCACACTGGACGTGTCCGGTGTGGCGACTGGACGCGTCCGGTCGTGGAGTTCATCGCCAAATACCGGACGTGTCCGGTCACCATACCGGACGTGTCCGATCACTCCGTAACCAGCGTGACTAACTCCTTTTCAACTCTATCTACTTCACCCTTGCTCAAATGTGCCAACCACCAAGTGTATCACCTTATGCACATGTGTTAGCATATTTTCACAAACATTTTCAAGGGTGTTAGCACTCCACTAGATCCTAAATGCATATGCAATGAGTTAGAGCTTCTAGTGGCACTTTGATAACCGCATTTTGATACGAGATTCACCCCTCTTAATAGTACGGCTATCAAACCTAAATGTGATCACACTTTCTATGTGTCTTGATCACCAAAACAAAATAGCTCCTATGGTTTATACCTTTGCCTTGAGCTTTTTGTTTTTCTCTTTCTTCTTTCCAAGTCCAAGCACTTGATCATCATCATCATGCTATGATCTTCATTTGCTTCATCACTTGGAGTGTGCTACCTATCTCACGATCACTTGATAAACTAGGTTAGCACTTAGGGTTTCATCAATTCACCAAAACCAAACTAGAGCTTTCAATCTCCCCCTTTTTGATAATTGATGACAACCCTTATACAAAGATATGAATTAAAATTCAATTGAATCCATGTTGCTTGTCCAAGCATGTTTACCATGTGTAAAAGGATATGGACAAGTTTCATGAACCCCAAATGGTAGCAATTGCTCCCCCTACATATGTGCTAAGAGTTTGGATTGTAGCTTGCACATATGCTTAGATAGGAAATATAGGAGACAATGTCTACCAAATGATGCTAAGGTATAAAAAAATGGACCTTTTGTAACACCTCGGGTGTTAGCCTTGCATAACTTGACTTGCATAACATGAGCATGATCATCAAGCATTCATAAACAAGCATTTACAACTGAAACATTGGATTAAAACATCTGCAACGTTTGCTTGTTATCGCATGTTTCTTAAACATATGCAACTTTTCTTGTTATTTCATGTCTCCATGTGTCTATGCATATGATCATTGGTGGACACAGGTACTTGGTGGATGTGAGTCACACAAACATATAGCAACACCTAGGTTAAGCAAATAGGACTTTGTTAATTGTCACATTTCATGAACCAACACTTAAGCTTCATGTGATTACACTAACTAGCCCTATGAGTGACTACTACATGAAACGATTGAATGACCTTGCAAATTGCTTAAACATGTTTAGAATATCATTATGAACAACTTTGATATTCATGGTTAGGGGTAAATAGGTCATTAAGCCATGCTTTGATGTGTATCATCATTTAAATGTGACATGTTTGACCAAGTTTGAACTAGGTGTTACAGACCTTGCATGGGGGAGATCACTAAAGCAAAGTTGTAGTATTTGCTATAAGGGACAACTTTTATTTTTGGGTCATTGACTGATTTAGCTCCTAGCATGCTTGAATTGAGATCACAAAAATCAGCAAAATCAACATCTCATGACTTAACAAATTTTTCTAAGTCTTGTACCCTAACCGTGCTGATAGCCGATCTTTGGGATGGCCTAACTCGAGATTGGTCGAGAGTTTGGGTGTGAGTTCTAAACAAGAAATGAAGATGGTACATTGGTCTACAAGTTCCATTTAGATGATTTACACAATAGAGCCACGAATTAGCAGCTATATCATCATGAAAACCGGCTGTCAGGCGTCCTGTTCGGGTTCTGAACCGACTGAATCGGTTGATTCAGTGGCCGACCGCCATCAGGCGCTGGCTGCCGCGTGGCGTGGGAACTGGCCGCGCGTCGCCGGTCTTCTGCCCCGCGCGGCAGAGACAAGCCAGAGCGTGGCTTTAACACCGCCAGCGCCCGCCTGACCCATCCCGCGCCCCATTTTTCAATTCCTTGGCTCCTCCTTCGTCCTTGCGCGTAGCTGCCGAGCTTCCGCAGCACCGAGAGCCTCCGCCATCGCCATAGCCAGCTCCAGCCAGCGCTGAGCCGCCCATTCGCCACTGCAACAGCATCAATGTCTTCCCAGCAACTCTCTGCGTTCCCCATTGCCCGCTGTTCCAGCTTGGTAAGCCACCGCAACGCACAACGCCTCGCCGGAGCTCCGCCGCTAGCCCCGTCACTGTGGCCACATCGCCTCTGTCCACCATCGGCTGTGATAGCTTGTGATATAGGTTAGCCATGGTCTAGAGATGCTCGTCCAAGCCTTAGTTGGAGCTGCCGTAGCTTCCACCGGCGTCTCGCCGTCGGCCCGCACCTCCGTTCCGCCATGAGCGCCGCCGCCGTTGCTAGCACCGACGAGAGGTTCCACCATGTAGCTCAACCGGTGCGCTAGGTCACGTAGGTCACGCGGTGAAGACCTCACCGTCGGCGAACTTGCCGTCGATGAGCTGTGGCCGCGTAAGCTTGCGCAAGCGCCGCTGCTCTATTTTCGCGTCGCTGACGCGTGGGTCCCTGCTGTCAGCGACCCTTTATTCTAAAGCTAGTTCAAAAATTTCAGATTTGAGTGTGTTTTGTAATTTTTAGATCTCTAGTTTGGTAGCTTCAAAAATTGTGAAATAAATTTGGTAGTGTTCCTTAGGAAGTGTAGTATTTAGGAAAAATATATTCTTGACATTTACAGTAGAAATTTTTGGAGATTTAAATAGAGATTTGAAATGTGTTTTTGAATGCATGCAAATTTGTTTA
This sequence comes from Miscanthus floridulus, assembly GCF_019320115.1. Taxonomy (NCBI): domain Eukaryota; kingdom Viridiplantae; phylum Streptophyta; class Magnoliopsida; order Poales; family Poaceae; genus Miscanthus; species Miscanthus floridulus. The sequence goes on from NC_089586.1 coordinate 12,380,592, forward strand.
TTTTATATCTAGAGTTCCTATGCTCCAAAAATTATGGAATTTTTGTGGTAAGCTATTCTTGTCATGTATGAACTCTGGTAAAAATTTGAAGATCAGTGCATGTGCAGATTTATAGTTATAGATTTTTCTTTTATAAATAATTAATCCTTGTATGAATTTTTATAAATTAATTATGAATCCAAAATTCATGAAATTTGTTGGAGGTAATCCTAGTACCATAAGGATACTAAGAAAAATAGGAAATCTGTTGCTTGACACTTTTCACTAGGGTTTTCTATTTTTGCTATTTCAAGCCTTACTGCCTTGTCATTTTTGTATAGGATGTTCTACTTGGCAAAATGGCATGAAATTTTTATAGTAGTCTATTGGTAGCACTATAATTTTCTGAGAATTTATGATGCACATTTGGTATATGTTTATTATTTAACCTAAATATCTAAATAAAATAATAAAGGCATTTAAATAAATAGTTTGGGCTTCACCATTATATTGTCTTGAATGTATTTGATATGCTTAAACTGTTGGTAGACTTCGTGTTGTCAAACTTGAATGATTACATGAAGTAGAAGTATTGTTACATTGTAATGCGAATTAGATTAGTTTTCGGACAGATTCTGTAGTTTGATAAGTTGCATGATCAGGATGATGTTTGCTGTAAAAATGGTTAATAACAAAGTTGTAGAGAATTTGATAAGCTTTCTAGAAAGTCTAGGATCACTGCATTTGGATTTGTAGAACTCCAGTTATGAGTGAAACAAGTAGCTGCTGTTTTGTGATATAGTGGATGCATTGTGGAAGCAGTTAATTAAATAATCGAGAAGAGATATGCACCTACTCAATAAACATGATGCACTTGTTAACATATATGCATTCGTAATACTTATGCCATATCCATGCATCTAGGATTGGAGGAAGAAATAACGTTGCTGGAATTCGAAGAAGCAGAGGAAGGGCACCAGCAGGAGAATCCTCAAGCCGCAGCTCCCGAAGGCATGGAGCAGAATCCTGAAGAGCTTCCGGAGTGTCCTGACCACCGCCCCACTTCCTTTCTGGAGGCAAGCCCCGGAGCATTCTAAGTCTCCCAGTATTTTACAAATGTTTACTTAAGTACTTATGATTGATGCATTAGGTTATAAGAGTTGAATAGAACCACTTGATGCATATAAATTCCTTGTCCAGATATTACACCTTTAACCGGTATAGGTCCAGGATCGAATATATGCTTAGCCATGCTTAGACCGGTAGAAGTCGGGTGATGTCCTGTCACCTGCGAGATTGTTGATGCAAAAGTGGATCTGCAAACACAAAGGGCTAATACCCGAATCGATATCCAAAGCGTGCCAGTCAATTTGACCTATTAATCGACAAGGATGAAGATACGAGCACTTTGGTCCTAACAACAGCGATACGCTCGGAAGTCACAGCAAGAGGTACTCACACGGAACTCGAGAATCGCCGAAGGTCGCACTGAAGCGATGCAACTCGCCGAATCAATGAGAACTCGTAAAAAGAAAAAAAATATGCAAATTGACGAAGTCGCCGAAAAGTAAATAGATGCAAATAGGAGTAAAAATTGGTTTTGATATTGATTGATATATATTTATTACATTGCCCCTCACTCCATATTTATACCCTGATCTAAAGAGACACAACCAAACACAACTAGGACACCAAGCCCATATCTAAGGAAACACGTGACTCTTACATGAATCATACTCTAACAAATATAGAAAAGGAAATTAACTCCTATCTATTTCCCTATCCGCCTCAATTACGATGGAAATCCCACCGTCCTCCTTTCCATCGGCATACTCCCTATTTCAACGGCAGTAGTCTTCAAGCCTTCCTTCATCGGCATCGACAATAACATCTCCAACCTTATCGGCAACGCCCGAGTCTAAATCAACCTTTTCATCGATCACCACCATTCATCGGCAACCATCTTTACAAACTGATTTTCATCGGCTGTCAGCGTACACAGTAACTTTCCTCTGCCGATTAGCCCACTCTGATCATTTTGACACGTGCAAAAAATGGTGTCAACACATGCCCCCCAATTTCGGAGTATAAAACCATTAATGCTCTGAAATTTACTCCGGATAACGTTTGCCTTCGCCCAATTATCGTAACTCATCCTTCAAGCCAAAACTTGATCTGTTATCAAATCTAATCAAATCTAATCCTGATTCACGCACCTCAGTAAATATCGCACAATTGCCAACCACTCTTGCCTTGATTATGGTTAAGATACCGAAACAATAATCCATCGGCAAGATCCTAACATAATAATGCCGCCACTTTCAGAATTAAAATATCCTATACCGATATCTCTTCCAAGTCATGATTACTTGCCATCAAATCATCTGTACAATCCCTTGATTATCGTGCGAACAGTTACCATATCCATCTGAACCACCTCGACCTACATGCGCGCGGTATAGAGATAAGTCCAAAATACCCCTACTCCAAGCGGCTTATAAATAGATTTCTCCAGAACGCTCGTCTTCTACCCTCAGACCCTAATCTTTGACATTCTCTCTTTCCGGCGGCGACTCCGACGAATAACTGCACGACCTCAAACAACAAGAACTTTTCTCCAGCGTTAACCTCAAGTCTCCGGCTCATGCCCCCATCTACCTCAAGATAATGGCAATCAACTTCGACGTCCCTGCGGTTCGTTCCACTTCCGTTACCTTTTACCTCGATTCCTCTGGTCTTTGCGAGTTCATACAGTCGGTAATTTTTCTTTTCTTTTGTTCTTTGGATTCTCTAAACTTAGGAACTGCGCAACAAATTAGCTATTCCAACCGATCAGCCACATGTCCAATGCCTAGGACCAATGGGTAACCCAGATCCAACCGATCTGATTAATGCAGAAGTCAATAGAATCCCCTTTAGAGCCCAAAATTTCTCTCTGAATTTATGGAAAGATACATTCTGATCTTGGCCCAAAACCACCAAAGGGTGGAAAGATTGGTACTTAAGGGTCAATAGGTCGATGCAAGTATACTGGGCAGAACGGAAGCTAGACCAATGCATTAGGCTATCTATTGCTGATATGCAAAAGAATGAGTCAATGATGATTGCAGCTGCTTACTTCTGGTCAGACACAACAAACACTTTTATGTTTGGACATGGCCCAGCTACTCCCACACTTGCCGATGTCCA